>NC_056728.1:185210375-185520375 GCF_019279795.1 Protopterus annectens
TGTGATGAGGGGTTAGTGCAGGAACATAGCTTATTTTTTAGATAAGCTTTAAGTGATGGCTTAAAGTGGTTAGTGGACGAGATTGAGAGAATGGATTTAGGAAGGGAGTTCCATATACGAGATATATAGTTGGAAAATAAAGATTCTCCTACAGTGTTGTTGGCCTTGGAGACGGTGAGTAAGTTCTTATTCTCAGAATGAAATGGTCTGCTGGAACTGTAAAGAAGAATGAGATTTTGTAGTGCAGGGGTTCTAGTTGGTTGTGTTACAATTTTGGGAGTTAGAGAGAGTTGGTTGTAAAGAATAATGTTGGGAAGCTCATGCCAGTCTAGTATCCTTAAAGCTGTACAATGATGTGTTCTATATGGGCAGTCAGATGCAAACTTAGCTATTTTATTATAACATGTTTCTAGCTTAGATAAGTCAGTTTTCCTTAGATTAGTTAAAATTGGAGAGGCATATAGTAGAGTGGAGAGCAGATGGGTTTGTGCTAATGTAATTTTGTCCACTGTGGTCAGGAACCTTTTGTGCTTATATAGACTTTCTTATAGACAAGTTTCTTATGGACTTTTTTATAGTTAGGGAGACATGCAAGTCAAATTTTAGGGTATTGTCTATTTCCACTCTAAGAAGCTTAGTATGGGTTGTCAGGGAGATGACAGTATTATCTTTGGCTGTTATGTTAAATGTTGGGCATGAGATAGATGTCTTGTTAGGTTGGAAGAGTAATAATTTAGTTTTGTTTGGGTTCAGGATCAGATGGGCATTGGCTAACCATGTTTCAACAGAAGTGAAAGATTCCTGTGTTTGAGAATCAAGAGCTGATAGAGACGTATCAGCACAGATAAGTGTTGAATCATCTGCATACTGTATTATAGAACCATGTGGAGTAGCTGTGTGTAGATTATTAGTCACAGATAAGTGCTGAATCATCTGCATACTGTATTATAGAACCATGTGGAGTAGCTGTGTGTAGATTATTAGTCACAGATAAGTGTTGAATCATCTGCATACTGTATTATAGAACCATGTGGAGTAGCTGTGTGTAGATTATTAGTCACAGATAAGTGCTGAATCATCTGCATACTGTATTATAGAACCATGTGGAGTAGCTGTGTGTAGATTATTAGTCACAGATAAATGTTGAATCATTTGCATACTGTGTTATAGAACCATGTGGAGTAGCTGTGTGTAGATTATTAGTCACAGATAAGTGCTGAATCATCTGCATACTGTATTATAGAACCATGTGGAGTAACTGTGTGTAGATTATAGTCACAGATGAGTGCTGAATCATCTGCATACTGTGTTATAGAACCATGTGGAGTAGCTGTGTGTAGATTATTAGTCACAGATAAGTGTTGAATCATCTGCATACTGTATTATAGAACCATGTGGAGTAGCTGTGTATAGATTATTAGTCACAGATAAGTGCTGAATCATCTGCAGAGTGTATTATAGAACCATGTGGAGTAGCTGTGTGTAGATTATTAGTCACAGATAAATGTTGAATCATTTGCATACTGTATTATAGAACCATGTGGAGTAGCTGTGTATAGATTATTAGTCACAGATAAGTGCTGAATCATCTGCAGACTGTATTATAGAACCATGTGGAGTAGCTGTGTGTAGATTATAGTCACAGATGAGTGCTGAATCATCTGCAGACTGTATTATAGAACCATGTGGAGTAGCTGTGTGTAGATTATTAGTCACAGATAAGTGCTGAATCATCTGCAGACTGTATTATAGAACCATGTGGAGTAGCTGTGTGTAGATTATTAGTCACAGATGAGTGCTGAATCATCTGCAGACTGTATTATAGAACCATGTGGAGTAGCTGTGTGTAGATTATTAGTCACAGATAAGTGCTGAATCATCTGCATACTGTATTATAGAACCATGTGGAGTAGCTTTGTGTAGATTAGTAGTCACAGATAAATGTTGAATCATTTGCATACTGTATTATAGAACCATGTGGAGTAGCTGTGTGTAGATTATTAGTCACAGATGAGTGCTGAATCATCTGCATACTGTATTATAGAACCATGTGGAGTAGCTGTGTGTGGATTATTAGTACAGATAAGTGCTGAATCATCTGCAGACTGTATTATAGAACCATGTGGAGTAGCTGTGTGTAGATTATTAGTCACAGATAAGTGCTGAATCATCTACATACTGTATTATAGAACCATGTGGAGTAGCTGTGTGTAGATTATTAGTCACAGATAAGTGCTGAATCATCTGCAGACTGTATTATAGAACCATGTGGAGTAGCTGTGTGTAGATTATTAGTCACAGATAAGTGCTGAATCATCTGCATACTGTATTATAGAACCATGTGGAGTAGCTGTGTGTAGATATTAGTCACAGATAAGTGCTGAATCATCTGCATACTGTATAATAGAACCATGTGGAGTAGCTGTGTGTAGATTATTAGTCACAGATAAGTGCTGAATCATCTGCATACTGTATTATAGAACCATGTGGAGTAGCTGTGTGTAGATTATTAGTACAGATAAGTGCTGAATCATCTGCAGACTGTATTATAGAACCATGTGGAGTAGCTGTGTGTAGATATTAGTCACAGATAAGTGCTGAATCATCTGCAGACTGTATTATAGAACCATGTGGAGTAGCTGTGTGTAGATTATTAGTCACAGATAAGTGCTGAATCATCTGCATACTGTATTATAGAACCATGTGGAGTAGCTTTGTGTAGATTATTAGTCACAGATAAGTGCTGAATCATCTGCATACTGTATTATAGAACCATGTGGAGTAGCTGTGTGTAGATTATTAGTACAGAGGGAGAAAAGGAGAGGGCCTAAGATAGAGCCTTGGGGGGCACCAATGGATAAAGGATGGCATGCAGATAGGTCACCTTGCCATAGAACAGATTGTTAACGGCTAGATAAATAGTTATGAAACCAAGCTGTGGCAGATGGTGAGGATAGTTCAGTTAGTACATCTATTAGTTTGGAATGGGAGACCATATCAAAAGCTTTTGATAAGTCTAGAAAGATGGCAGATATAAAGTTGTTGTTATTCCTGTGATGGTTTATGGTATTAGTGAAGGATAAGAGAGCTGTAGTGGTACTACGTGAAGGGGAAAACCCATGCTGAGTGTTTGCAAGAAGGTTATTTGTTAGTAAGAATTTCATGATCTCGAGATGAATACACCTTTCGAATAGCTTAGAAAGAGGTGAAAGAATAGCAATTGGATGATAGTTTGTCAGTTCTGTGGAAGGTCCCCCTATATGAAGTGGGATTACATGGGAAATTTTCCACAGTTGAGGCACCTTGTTTTCGAGAATGGATCTATTTATAAGGATTGATACTGGGAAGGCTATAGATTCAGCTGCAATTCTGAGGTATTCAATGGGTAAGTTACCTATGGCAAGTATAGTAGGTTTTAGTTTCTGTAGTAGTTTTTTATAGTGGCTGTATGAGGAGAATGAGGCATTGACTGGTTTGGTATCAGGAGTAGGAGTTTGCTGTTTGGAAAGGGCAATTATAGATTCAGTAAAATGTTTGCTAAAAATGGTAGCTATGCTATCGGAATTGTTGTGGATGTTTGCCGTTGGTGTAATAGATTTTCCTGGGTGAGGGATTGAGTTTATAGCCAGCCAGAATTTTTGAGGGTTTTTTGATACATGTTTTGAATGCTAGGATAGAAATTAATTTTATCCTGTTTTATTTGGGTTTTTTTGCCTTATTTTTAAGTTCTTGATACTGTTGTATAGAAACTACTGTGTTCGTCTTATGCTATAATTCACAGGCTTTATCTCTAGTTTTCAGAAGGGCCCTAGTGTCTCTGCTTAGCCAGGGGGCATAGTTTGATTTTAGTATGATGGTTCTAACAGGAGAATGTGCATTTAATATATCTAAGAAAATTTTATTAAAGTTGTTCACTGCATCATCTAGGTCAAGGTATTTGAGTGGAGTTCAATTGCACCTTTGTAGGTCAGCTAGAAAGTTGTCAAGATTAAAGTTATGTTTTTTCTGAGTTGTTTAAACATAGTAGGTTTTGGTGGGAATATGTGTTGTTGTATAAGAAATGTGGGTAGGTGGTTGCTCAGACCATCAGGAAGGACACCTGATTGGAATGAGTGAGAGGAGTTATTTAATAATATTCAATTCAAGGTGGATTGATTTTTACTAGCTTTATCTATTTGGGTAAGTTCTTGAATAGTTTGTGTAAAACCATGTAAGTTTATGTGATGGATGAGGTGATCTGTATCGCATGCAAACCAGTGTAAATTAAAATCACCCAGTATGAATGTCTCCTGACTAAGGGTACTACTTGTCCAGTTCAATAGACATTCTATAACTGGGACATTATTTCCAGGTGGGAATATAGCAGCCAATTATATTAAGTGTTTTTCTTGGATTTATGGTTAGTGTGGTATAGATGATTTCTACACTGTCCAGTTGTGGGGTATTACATCCAAGGAAAGTTAAAGTGGAATGGTCTATAAAGAGGACAGCAACTCCACCTCTTTTGTTGAGTCTATCCAACCATAGTATGGAGTGACCTGGGGGGTAGTATTTCATTATTTTTTGTACTTGGTTTTAACCATGTTTCAGTGATTATGACTATGTCTGGGGAGTATGTGGCTAGAGTGGCATGGAGGATGTCCAGTTTGTTGGCTATACTTCTAATATTAATGTTCATTAGCAATAGGTCATATTTTTTTCTGTTTAGGATTGGATGTGTGGGGATGTTGAGACTAGAGTGATTAGATGGGTTGGTGTTATGTGAGAGTGGTCCAGGGTTTGATTGGATGTCACCACTAAGCAGTAGCCTAGAGGCAATGTTGGTAAGCAGTTTCAATCATTTGAGAAGCTCATTGTTGAATAACTGAGGATTATAGTGACTATTTTTAGTAGGTATTAATTTAAATGGAAAATTTTGGAGGCTAGTAATATTGACAAGTGTCGGACTAATTTTGAGATATGCACATGGAGTATTATGGTAAGGTGGGTTTGTGGTGTGGTGAAAAGTGGGTGTCTGGAATGTGTTGTAATAAGTAGTGAGGTGAGATAGTAATCTGAGTATAGTAAGACATGCTAGGTGAAGCCTGAGTATGGTATAGGTCTAGGAGGAGGAAACAGGATAACAGGAAATGCATCTAATTTGATGGATAGAGTGAGGGAGTGTCAGCTTAGTGCTCAAGAGTGGAAGAACTGGTGGCGGGTGGGATATGGGGGCAGGGTAGGGGAGCGGAGTGAGCCCAAAGGGTGAACAGAGTGGGCAGAGCAACCCCAGCAAGAGAGATTCCAAAAAGAAAAGAAAAAAAATAATCAGGTGCCAGGAAATGTAAATAAGTAAATACACTATGTTAGAGCTTTTCCGCTTACAGAAACCAAATATTGCTAGCAAGCTCTTGAAGGATGAGTAGAGCTAAGGAAATTGGGACTGAACTAAATGTTTGTTTTGAAGTCTTAATCTTAGACTCTGGAGCTCACCTGTTTGTATACAGAGGGAGTAAAGAACTTGTACAATTAGTAGAGTATGTTCCTACCTAGTGGCCAACTTCATTAAAGCTCTCCAAGTTGGAAGCTGAATGGAGCTCAATGCAGCTGTGCTCACCTCACAATGATGGCCACAAAGTAAGAGAAAATTGTTAAAAACAATTTAATGACATTTCCCTAATAATTAATTCTACTGGAAGGCTTGTGTTTAAAAATTGAGATTTCCCAGGGCTGATATGAGCTTTTGCTGAAAATTTGCTTCAGAACCGAAGATGGGGGGTGCGATCCCAAGGCTTGTGGATGGCCCTAGCAAACTGCAAGAGAAAAAATAGACAGAGTGTGAGCAGAAAGTGAGCAGTACAGTTCTAGGAGAAATGCAGACAATTAGGAGAGTAGAGGATATTAAACAGAGAGTGATGGAGGGATTATCAGAAGACAGAGAGTGGGTACAAGAAATGGTACAATAAGTAGGTACATAGATAAATGTCTGGAGAAGAGTAAAGAATCACAATGAATAGGAAACAGTGTCTGGGCAGATCATAATAGAAATATTTAACAATATACCAAGTTTAATAGGTTAAAGTAGCACCATAGTTAGGTAAGACACTGGTTAGAATGTGTACAAAATGCTGTGTTTCTGCTTTTCAAATACCAAATAAACAACTGTATGTTTCTCCTTACAAATAGACGTGGTGGTGGTGCTGCGGTAGCGTTGTCGCCTCACAGTAAGACGCTATCCGGTTCGATTCTCAGCTAGAGCATCTTCTGCATGGAGACATGCGTGAATGGGCGTACCTTCGTTGAAGGTTGTGCATCAGGGCTGGTAACTCGGCACGTAAAAATCAACTACCAATCATTAGCGGACCGGTGTTCAGCTGTGGCGACCCCTAACAGGAAAAAATCAAAAGACACAACAATGTTTCTCCTTACAAATGCCAAGTACATTTCTGCTTACAAAACCAGTTAGAACTGCAGTCAGATGAGATACAGATTAGAGTTTGCAACAAACATTGTTTCTGCTTTTCAGATACCAAATAAACAAACTGTATGTTTCTCCTTACTAATAGCAGATATGTTTCTGCTAACTAATACAATGGAAACTGTAGTTAGGTAACAAACACTGTTTCTGCTTTTCAAATACCAGATACCAACTAAACAAACTGTATGTTTCTCTTTACTGACAGCAGATATGATTCTGCTAACTAATACCAATTAGAACTGTAGTTAGGTAAGATATCCATTAGAATTTGTAACAAATGCTGTGTTTCTGCTGTTTGTGTACAGAATAAACAGTAACTATATGTTTCTGCTTACTAATACTAAATGCAGAATGCAGTGAAGCAGATATCAATAAGGAATTGTCTATGAAGCCACTCTAGCTTCCTAGGTAAGTTTACATATGTAAGTACGCATATACTCACTGGAATAATCACCAAGCTCTACATATACAATGAGCAGTAAAAAAAAAAGCATCACAGTTTTGTCAGACTATACACTCTGAACAGCAATAATAAATGTAGCGCTAATATAGACCAGCATAAAAATCCCTATAAATTATTAAGGCAAACAGACAATAGTAAAAAGGCATATGCCTATAAAAAGAAAGAAAGACTTACAGTGAGCATAGACAGCAGACTAAGGGAAGCTACTGCAGGTTGGGACTATACTACATTTTAAAGCATATCTCTCACCCTCTTCATCCTAAAGCAGTAGATTCTGCTTTCTGCACACAGACTATCTCAGTAGAATATGCTTTTTATAATAACGCAAACCTCTTCTGACTGTAAAGTCAAATCCATTATCTATAAATACAATCTGTGAGGATTCACATACAGCACATCCCAGCACAACCCATGCACACATTCGAGTTGCCCTTATTAAGCCAGGTCACCAATAAGATAGCTGTAATTAAGTGGCAACGCTAGTTAGTCATGTTTATATACAGACAGCACCATAGCACCAAGAATAACTCCTACTGAAAGGATAAAAAGCATTTGTTTTCCAGTGATCATGAGAAAGAAACTCAGGCCAGAACATTGTATTTCCATCTCTCTCTCTCTCTTGCACACACCCACAACCACACACACAGCAGCTGACAGATCTACAAAATCATCCCCCGATCTCAGAAAAGAAACAATCACCTATTTTTATAAATACTTTTATTAAATTATAACTTGGAGCAAGAAATCTAAACAAAGTTAAAAATAATGGGGGGACAAAGGACCAAATATAGAGACACTTTTAAGTACTGCTCTTACAAACTTAGAAAGTAGATAGAAATACAGGTTTTGCATTAGCATGTATTTTTCTGAAGGGTATGAAGTCTGAAACTCAACTGTCTGTCATTATTTCCTAACTTCAAACCTCAATGATTTGCCAGAGAACAACAATTTTATGAGAAATAGACCAAAAATATGAGGCAAAAATCTGCTCATTCTGTGAAAATTTGTACAGTTCAGAGGTATGCTGGGCAGAGCCAAATAACAGGGACAAAGTTTAAATCTTGCTCTTATAAATTTAGAAAGCCAGTAAGGTTGCCATTAGATTTATGAACCTCTCGACCATAGTAGATCAATGTTATACTAAGATGTACACTTTTTTGGTAATTATTGCCAATACTCTTTTTATTGTACTTTGGAGATTTTCTCCCTGGGTCTCGGCTGAAAATGGACTTCTAGCCCAGTAGGGCCTTCCTGGTAAACAAATGTCAAATAAATAAATATTATGCACTTTATTATGCATGCATGATGGCTGGGCCATGGAAAATTCTCTTACATGAAACCAATCCTTGGTGCAAAAATGTTGCAGACCGCCGATCTAAAGATTTTGATCTAAAACACAGGTGGTCAACAACACGTTTGGTCTAAATGCAATATGTGTGAAAAAGAACATCAACATCACACTCATCAACAAGGAAAATTGTTGAATTTGTCAATTTTTGAAAAAGTTTACTTCAAGTGTTTGTCAGAAGAGCAAGCCCCCAGAACACCTGAAATTATATATATCAACTCAGTGTGCCGCACAATCACAGCCCTTAAGGCGAAATAACATACCTAACACACTAGTAATAGGCAACTCTATAGTCAGACACCCTGACATCCCACTCACTAGGCTGGACAAGGAGAAGGTTACTATTAGCTGCCTGTTGGGAGCCAGAACCCACCACATAACACAAGCACTCAGGTCACTCCAGAACAAGTACAAATATGACTCTGTCATTGTTCATGTTGGTGTGAATGACCTGAGACGTACCTCCCTGGACTACATAAAAAGAGACATGGAAGAGCTCTCTGATCATGTAGCCCAGGCGGGTATGATCATGACCCTGAGTAGCATCCTGCCCTCATCAAGAATGATACCGCAGTGTTAGAGTTTGTGAATTGTGAATATAAGGTTGAAGTTAATTCTGCTACAAATATATGAAAGATAAAGAATAAAATGAAAAGTTTGCTTTAATTTAGGAATATAGCTTAGCAATTTAAAAATGGCATTCATATTGTATGACATAGCTCTGGCTGAAATAAGTGAAAAACAAAGAAGATCTATTAATGAACACAATGTATTTCCTGAGCAGTTTGTTTCTTTTCAAACTTCTGACAATGGACATGTTTTTATAGTATGTTTTCCTCAAGATACATGTTTGTCACAGTATTAAGAAAAGCTTGACGTAATTCCTCATAGATAAATGGACATGGCTTTTTACAGAATCATCAGAAAAAAGCCTAGAAAAGCAATTTTGGAAAGCAAGTATTATATGCTTTTCTCATGTTTGCAGAACAGTTTACAAATATCCATTAACAGACAGGAACAGCAGCAGAACAGCTTGTACAGATGTTTCCTTTCAGATTTCTGTTAATGGCATCCTCATCAGCAAAAGTGCTTACAAGTAAATCACAAAAGGACAATAGAAAAGTCTACCAAGAGAAAAAAACAAAATCTATGTGCATGACTAGAACTGTATATAACTGTATTAATTCAGATATGTTAGAAGTATTTTGGTAGAAACACACTTGTTTTGAGGTATTGTATGGAGGAAGGAAAGTCAAAGAAAACATTATCAATTTCAACAATTGGCTAAGCTTCTGGTGTCATTCAAAGGGGATCCAGTGTCTGTCAGCCTGGGACGACATGCTTGACAAGCCTTGGTGCTTCGCAAGAGACGGCTTGCACCTGTCACCCCTAGGCTTTCGAATACTGGCCAGTGCTCTTGCTGCCCCCATAGTGCCTTTTTTAGGCAAGGCTAAAAAGTCAAACCCACCTCCGTAAACAGCACAAATAAAGAAATGATGGTTATGTTACTCAACGCCAGGAGTTTAAATCTCAAAATGCACGTGCTCGAAGCACTTCTCAGTATGGAGAATGTCGACATCTGTACAGCAACTGAAACCTGGTTCAAGGCTCCACAGAGCACCCCAGCACTACCGGGCTACAACCCATACCACACATTTCAGCCACAGAACATGGACTGAAACACAAAAGGAGGGGGTGTATCCATATTCATCAAGTATACCTACACCTCCAGGTTAGTGGCGCAGCATGATACCTCTGAGATCATCCATGTGCAACTAACATCAGGCAAATCTGCAGTGCAAATTGTGGCCTTCTACACATCACCCTCCATGACCCAGGACCACTACTCCACCTTTCTGGAGACACTGGAAAACATGAAGGTCCTACCGAACACCCTGATACTGGGCGATTTCAATTACCCCACCGTTAACTGGGAAAACTACTTAAGTACAAACTCCCAGGTCCAGCGCTTCCTGGAATTTATCAACTCAAATGCCTTGGATCAGCTGGTAAACTCCCCTACCAGAGGTGAAAACATATTGGACCTGGTCATCACCAACATGGGCGACAGGTGTTCCACACCGGAGGTCAACCCATCTCTGGTTAGATCAGACCATAAACTAATCACTCTGGATGTCCACATCACACCACCACCTCCAACCAAGGAAACCATAGTGAAAAACTTTTCTATGGCAAACTTCACCTTACTTAAGATAGAGGTGGTAAGTTTCACAGCCCCCACACTAAAGGATAACAGTGTCTAAGATGCAGGAACCTTTACAAATGCACTCTATGAGCACCTACAAGGATGCATGGATCGTGCCATCCCTAGCAAAACCAAGACTCACTCCCCTCAGAGAAGGAAACCAGTCTGGTGGACCCCTGCCATAAACAGGCTATACAATAGAAGGAGGAAATTAGTTCAGAAAAAAAGCAAATCCCAAGAAGGAAAGACATCCCTGATCAGTATCAGTAAGAAACTAAGGTCCCTCATAAAATCCTCCAAGGCTAACTTTGGAAGAAAAATAGCAAAGGATTTGAAAGATAACCACAAAGCCTTCTTTAGCTATGTCAAGAATCTAAGTGGCAACTCACAGATATGCTCTGAGCTCATGCAAAATAGCACAAAATATACTGAAGCCACTGATATTGCCAATATCCTGGCAGATAGATTCAGTGCAAACGTCAGCCCTCTCACCCCCAAAAGGGCCCACAACAATACTGGAAAAGTGTAGTGTCCCAGAAATCATAGACACACAGGTGAAAATAGCTCTTTCAAAAGCCAAAAGCACAGCATCAATGGGGCCAGATGGTGTCCCAGGCTGCATCTTGCACGGACTACAGAATGAACTTACCCCCCACCTAAACACACTGTTCAACCTCAGCCTCTCCACAGGCTACATGCCCATAGAATGGCACCCAGCAAACGGTTATTCCGCTCCACAAAGGAGGGGCCACAACTGACCCTGATAATTATCACCCCATAAGCCTGACTAGCCTGGTCTGCAAGGCTATGGAGCGCATCATCATGGAACACATTAACAAAGACATTGGGAACCTCTAAACACTTGACCCAACCTAGTTCGGCTTTGTTAAGGGTAGATCATGCCTACTTAACCCTGGTTGACTTCATTGAGACAGTCACCAAGGCCATAGATGAAGGGAAGGTAGTTCACACAGCCTACCTTGACCTCGTCAAGGCTTTTGACACCATTCCCCACTCAGGAATTATAGAAAAACTCACCAGCCTAAACATAAACCCCTACATCACAAGATTGGTTGCCAGCTGGCTTACAGACAGAACTCACACAGTAAGAATAGCGGGCTCCAGGTCTGTCTCTAAACCAGTCACAAGTGGTGTCCCACATGGCTCGGTTCTGGGAACCCTACTGTTCAGCATATACTTCTCAGAAGTACAGGCAAACGCAGGAGAATGATGGCTAACCAAGTTTGCCGATGACTGCAAACTGGGAGCCATAATTGACTCTCCAGCTGACAAGGACATTCTCCAAAAGGGCTTTACTGAGACAGACACCTGGTGTCAAAGTCATGGTCTCAAGCTAAATGCCAAAAAATGCATAGTCATCCCATTTGGGAAAAACAAAACACCCATGAATTACCACATAGGTGGCAGCCCACTTAATACAGAAGAGGTAATAAGAGATCTGGGGACCCAGGTAGATAGTAATCTCTCCTTTGACAATCATATTGCCAAAGTAGTTAGGAAATCCTTCTATGTAGCCCATCTAATTACTAAAGGGTTCGCATCTAATAATAAAGAGGTTATAGTGCCCCTCTACTTGTCACTCATCAGACCCATCATAGAGTACAATGCCCCATTTGGGATGTACCTCACAAGACACTTCCAACAGCTGGAAAGACCACAAAAGTACCTCACCAAGAGGATTACTGGCCTCAAACATATGTCCTATGCAGCCCGACTGGAAAAACTCCAGCTGTACTCAGTCGCATATTGCTTACTCAGAGGTGATCTCTGCCTGACTTACAAAGCCATGTCCAACTCAGAATTGATGGACATGCTCCACCTAAAGAAATCCAAGTCACTGCGAGCCACTCAATCTAGTGAGCTAAACCTCGCCATAACAATAAATAGAGCATGCTGGAGGGATAGATTCCTGTCACAGAGACTCCCCATGCTTTGGAACAAAATTCCTAACTACATTAGGCAGAGCCCCTCACTAACACTCTTCAAGAGAAACCTTGACGAGTGGATGGGTAAAAGAAAATCCACCCCTGGGATCACTTCATTGGCTCTTCTTGACAGAGGCTCAGTTAATTAATCAATGGGGTGGCGAAAGCTGACACACTCTGCCTAGGCTTATAAATGCCCTTGGGCAGATAGCCTAGTATCTACCTATGAACCTATGAACCTATGGTTGCACCAATTCTAAGAAAACAGAACTCTCTCAAAAGCAGGGAATCAGAGCCAGCATACACATGTGCACTGTACCAGTACTAATTTACAATGGAAAACAATGATCTGCATTTTGTGCCGGCTGGACAGAGGTGTCTCTAAGTTGTACCGCTTAAAGTATTCCATGGGTGGATATGATGTTCTATATAACATATTCACTGATTGTATCTACCAGGATTTTCCATCTGTCAAATATTTTTAGGCCAAATATTGTCACCCAAATGTGTTGGTGACGAGAGCAGGATTAGAGTCCAATAGGGCCCTAGACAGGGTAATGAATGACCCCCCCACAGCCATTTAAGTGTCCCACTACTGCACTATTTCTCCCCAGTTACCTTAACACTGTTCAAACCTGTCAGTGTGCATACTGCTTTTTTCTTTACTTCTACAATGATTACAAATATTTGGATTTAATTTAAAACTGTTATTTTAAAGTTTGTAGCACAAGCACTGGCAGCCAGTTGCTAAATAAAACAATTCAGTCTCACAATGAACACAGACTTAGTATTAAGAAAAAACTTCTTTACCCCTAAAACACACATTCATTGAAATGGACTTGAAACTCTCATTCAAAGAAAATGCATCTGTCCAGTTGCAGATTGTTTACCTTTGGGCTGTTTTCAAACCACAGACCCCATACGCACATTTTTGCAACCATGCAAACATGCATGTCAAATTTAATTCACCTTCCTGACTGGATTTTCCAGTAAGCAATGGAGCAAAATGTATGAACCAATAATGAAAAACTGCCCATTTCAAACAGAAAAGGACAATCAAACGTCATTACAGTCCATCAATATCAGTTCACATACACAATCTCTGCAGAAGTAAAAGTTATCTGAATAATTCAACATTAAAGAGATCTGTAACTAATGAAGAGGTTGCTGCTGGAAAACAACTTTATATTTAATTGTTTTATCTACAAATCCAATGCCTGCTGCCCTTGAATAATAAATTGACTGTGATGCATTTAAAAAAAAACATTGGTAAGCTGGTAATATTGCAGTAGGAATGTATGACAAACTGGCAACAGGTTCTTAGTTACTAGGCATCTCAGCCAAATGAGGACACACTCAGGAATGCAGCCCAGGGGTGTAGCTAGGATTTTCAAATTTGTACTCACAGCTCTCAAACTGCTACCCTCCCCTCTCCAGCCAAGCTACGGCCATTATCGTAATTCACGGTTCGCTCTTTTAGTGTCGATGAAGAGGCATTCGCTGTAAAGCCTCTTCAGTAATATAATATAGATTCACTCAAACTCGGTTCCTTGAATTGAAAATGAACCTGAAAGTCAGTTCTTTGAAAAATGCAGCATGGTAGTTGGGGTAGAGGATTCATGCTTTTGTTTTCTGTAACTAAGGTACAGGTTTTGAGCTTGAGTAAAATTACTAACTACCTGCTACCCCTAACTAGGGTGTTTCATTCACACACACACCCCTACCTACCTCTTAGTACAAGAAATACGGACAAAGCCTTAAATAAAATAATGCTCTCGTGAACATAGAAAGTTGCTAGAATAACAGGATTTGTGCTAGTATGAGAAAGTTGCTAGATTAACAGGATTTGTGCTAGTATGAATTTTTCTAAAGGACATGAAGTCTGAAACTCAAATGTCTGTCATTATTTAGCAACTTCCGCCTTCAATGATTTTCTAGAAAATCACACAATTTATGAGGAACAGACAAAAAATATGGGGCAAAAATCTGGACATTCTGCAAAATTTGGACAGTTGAGAGGTATGCTACCTACCACACACACACACACAGACACACACACACACAGACACACACACACAGACACACACACACACAGACACACACACACACATATACCTCTCAACCACTTAGAGCAACAAACCCATAAATAAAACTAAGGCAAAGGCCCAAAAATAAGGACATTTTTTTTAATATTGCTCTTATAAACTTAGAAAGATAATAGAATAGTAGTAGGTCTTGCATTAGTATGAATTTTCTGAAAGGTATGAAATCTGAAACTCAAATGTCTGCCATTATTTTCTAACTTCAGTCTTTAATGATTTGCCACTAATTTGCCAGAAAAATGCAATTTTATGAAAAACGGACCAAAATGTGATGCAAAAATATAAAATTGCCAGGCAATACAGCTGGGAACCTGTCAAAGAAGGGACACCATTTTAATATGAGCACTGTTAACTTGAGCAGCTGACAAAATTAGAGAATCTACATGCATTTCTGAAATAAAAGTAATATATAACTCTGATCATTACAGTTATTTATAAAAGTAAACCCTCCACGTTTTCTTCCAAAATTGCTATTTTGCGGAGGGATTATTAGGGGGAGAGCAACATTTTCAGCCAAAACTGGGGACAGTTGAGAGATTTGGAGATTCCTAATTCTATAATGCGATTCCTTTGCACATACCTCTCAACCTCTTAATGCAGGAAATCTGGACAAGGCCAAATATATTGGGGGAACATACAAACAGTACTAAAAATTGATCTTGTATAAACTTAAGACCGTTGATAGAATAACATGTCTTGCTTTAGCATGCATTTTTCTGAAGATTATGACATCTGAAACTTGATGTCAGTCATTATTTAGTGACTTCATTCTTAAATGATTTGCCAGAAATGTTTTATTTTGCATTTTACAGCACGAACACTAATAAATATCTGCTAAACAAAGCAATGCAGTCTCACAATGAAACTAGACATAGCATTAAAACTTCTCTGCCCTTGAAACTCACATTCATTGAAACAGCATTGAAACCCACATTCAAAGAAAATACATATTGCCAGTGGCAGATAAAGATTAACTTTGGGCTGTTTTCAAATCATAGGCGCCTTGCACATGAAACATACATGTACTCTTTGATACACCGTCCTGGTTGTATTAAATTATATTCCTTTTACAATACAGTACAGGTTTTAGAGAGCGTTTTAAATTTATTGTTTTGAACATTTTTCCAGTAAACAGTGAAACAAAATGCATGCACCAGTAATGACAAAACAGCCCAATTCAGAACATTTCCATCGTAAAAGTCTACTCAAACTTCTACAGTCCACCAGTATCAGTAAATATGCACAATCTCTGAACTAGTAAAAGCCATCTACATAATTCCACATTAAAGAAATCTGTAACTAATGAAGAGGCTGCTGCTAGCAAACAACTTTATATTTCATGGTTTCATCTACAAATAAAGTACCTGTTGCCCTTGAGGAATAAATTGCATATGTTGCATTAAAAAAATGATACGCTAGTAATATTGCAATAGAGAATGGATGGCAAACTGATAACAGGTTCATAGTTACTACTAGATATCTTCACCAAAACGGACTACAGCATCCACCCCCCCCTTTACAACACAGTACAGTAATGCATCTACCTACGGTGTGAAAAGAACCCACAGCCTTCTGCATCAAACGCAAGTACACTACCTGTTGTGCTATTAACAGTGCAAGCAAACTCAGCATAAGCAGCACTAAATGTTAGTTCCCCTGCAGCTCTCAGCTCCTTGTAAAATGTACTTGACACTCAGCTGTATCTCTTAACTTTGCAGCACAAGAAATATGGAAAAAGCCAACATTTATTGGGGGGCACATTTTAAACATTGCTTGTATAATTTTGGAAAGTTGCTAGAATAAAATGCTGTGTTATCACCATACATGTCTTGAACCCAGAACCATATGCATTACAATCACTGCAACATACCACTATGCTAAATCAGCAGTTTGAAACACAGGAAGACCGAAACTTAACGGCTATCATTTAGATAGCTCTCAACCTCTTAGCACAAACAAACTGGACAAACAAAGCCAATAATGAGGGAATACAAAGTCAGTTCTCACTTTACACCTTAGCACAAAAAACCTGGACACACAACAAAAACAATAATGAGGGAAATACTTCAGTTCTCACTTCTCACCCTAGCTCACAACTGTTAGAAAAAGAAATGTAACCAAAGTTCAGAAATGGTGGTGGTTAGGGACTTTAGACTCTTCTTACCATGAAGCAAAGGAGCAGGGTTTGAACCTGAACACCTATAGCCAGCAGGTGTATTATGTGGGGGCATTTCACACACACATACACTGGATATCTACATGACCTGAAGCAGTGCCTAGAAGTTATATTATTTTAAGTCCCTGATATGCCACATTTGGTGCAGGCAATGTAGCTCTGCATCATTTACTACAATAACTTTAATTAAATAAAAACAGTCTACAGCAAGGTTAAAATATTACCACAAGGCAGTAAAGTAAATCAGAAATGAAAAAAAAAATGCCAGAGAACTCCAAAAATGGCACTTTTCAAAAACCTGGGGGCAGAATTAGTTAACTATCAGAAAACTGGCATACAGCAGAATCAAAAATCACACTTGTAAAGTTGCATCCTGTTTATAAACTGTGTCTTTCTTTAGAAGAAATATCTATTCAATATTAATTTTACTGATTTATATTATTTCTTTAAGCAATGTTTTCGCTAGATGTGGAAAACATTAATGCATGTGTGCTGTGGGATTTTCTCAAGGTTGTATGAAGGTTTTCTCTTTGTATATGTGGGAATAAAAAAGGATCACAGTTCAATAGAACCTGTTCTTAAATACTTTGCATAACCATCTGCAGTGTTGTTACCACTTTGTACTCACGTATACTCAGCCACACATAGAGAACCAACCCCTCTCTGACACACACACACACACACACACACACACACACACACACACACACACACACACACACACACACACACACACACACACAAATACATTCAAGCTATGCACATTTCTTTACACACACCCACACGGCAATACATTCAAGCTATGCACATTTCCTTACCTGAATCCGTTCACCACAATGATAATCCATCCACACACACACGGCAATACATTCAAGCTATGCAAATTTCTTTACACACACACACAGCAATACATTCCAGCTATGCACATTGTCTTACCTGAATCCGTTCATCACAATGATAACACACACATGGCAATACATTCAAGCTATGCACATTTCCTTACCAGAATCCGTTCACCACAATTATAATCCATCTATTTGCGATTGCTTTGTAGTTTGCACACACCTTACCTGAATCCACAAAGATAATCCATTTGCGATTGCTTTGCATATACACTCACTAATCCATTCGCGATTGCATAGGACCATAGGTAGGTACTAGGCTATCGGCCCAAGGGCCTACGCAAGCCTAGCCAAAAAGGTTCCCTGGCTTACACCACCCAATAAAGTTATTTTCCTGTGCCACTGTCGAGCAGACACACAGAAGTGATCCCCAGGGTGTATTTCCTATTTCTCATCCAATTATAAAGATTTTTCTTAGAGTGCTAATGCAGAACTTTGCTTGACATAGATGGGTAGCCTGTTCCAGAGTATGGGAAGTCTCTGGGACAGGAATCTATCCCTCCAGCATGTCCTGTTTATTGTGGTGACAAGGTTTAGGTCCCTAGAGCATGTAGCTCGGAGGGATTGGGATTTCTTTAGGTGTAGCATGTCCAACAGCTCTGGGTTTGACATAGCTTTATATGTTAAGCAAAGATCACCTCGGAGTAGTCAATATGCTACGGAGTAAAGCTGGAGTTTGAGGCTGTCAGTGTAGGGTATTTGTCGGAGGCTAGTAATTCTCTTTGTGATGTACTGTAGATGGAACTCAAAAGCATCTCACTGATTCTGAAGGTTGACCCACTTCAGAAAGTAACATATTACATTATTCAATAAAATACATATGTAATCTATGTAAAAATCTGAAATATTATTACATTTCTATGTTTTGTTTGTAAAATGTATTCCATTTCACCTGGGCTGAGTCTAAATTTGGTCACCACCCCATACAGCTTTATGGGTGTATGTTAGGCTAATGATCACTGGGTTTTTATACATATAGTCAAGCACCCCAAATGAAACCACAAGTATGTGGGCCTTAGAGGTTATTGGAGGCATGTAAGCTAGAACAAAAATGTATAGAATGCCTTTGTCCATCAGAAACATGGCTGCTTGACCTGGGGTGCACATCCAATATCCTATATGCTGGTCCAGCTTTTTCTTGAACAAGGTTAGAAAAAAAGAGAGCTCTGCTTCACATTTATGGGAATCCTGTTCCAGGGAAGGGGAATTCTGTGCGATACATACCTGACCCTAGAACAGGACATGACCTATTCATGTCACAAATGAAATTAAATCCCTAGATCAAATAATTCTGATACTATATGTTTTGAAGATAAGCAAAAGGTTCAGAGTGGGATCGAGGTATATACCATCCCCTCAACAGTCTGTAAAGAAACTATACTGAAATACAGAGTGTTCTATCTACAAACTATTTCCCCCAACTGTGTGTTAGGAGGAGTGCTCCTTACAAACAGGTCTAATTTAGAATGCAGTTTACCAATAAGAGACTTGCACGTTACACGAATGACTGAACAAACTTATATACAAAACAATTTATATGTGGTGGCAATTTTCTTCTTAAACTGCGATCTTTGCAAGCAGTCACTACAAGAAAAAAAAGTTATCAAGAACAACCTCAAATTTATGAGCTATGGGCTTCTCAATCTACTCCATATACCAGTCTACACGACTTCAAAAAATTAAGTTGATCAAGGGGTGCAGTCCACTTACCTTACAGACCCACAAACCGTAATAATAGAGTAGTTAATACTACAACAGACGTGGTTCACATTTTTGAACGTTGCCGCTAGGAGAGCTCGTACTAAAACCCCAACTCATAACTCTCAACTTCTTTACTCAAAAACTCTAAAACTAAAATTACTGAAACGAGATAAAATACGAATCCTGAATTACTTATCTACTACAGCCCTCAATGATCTGACATAAAAGTACAGATCCGTGAAACAACGGATATGCACCAAAATTCTGAACACTTGAGAAGTATGACCCAACCCAGAAAAGCCTTTCTACAAATCGATAGGAATCAAACTACCCTGACTTTAAAACTTACACCAAACCTTGCAGGCAGTTTACCCTCCGCTGTCATCTTCACATAATCCAAGTAATTTTGTCTATCGCACAGTTAAATTGGTGGGCACAACTCAGATGACAACCTTTCTTGTCACTCAAGTCAGATTGTGGCCACCTTTTTATTATACATATCCATTGTCAACATCACGGATATCAGATCTGAAACAATTAATAACTAAGCGTATAAGAGATTCGTACCAAGAGAAGGCCCTCTCCCACCCACTCAGCGTGCAAAATCATTGGAGCACTCACAAAACTCCACAAGAATGTAGTTATAGGTTCGCAGCGCCTCATCAAAGTTGCTTTTTTTCAAAACAAGGACTTCTTCCTCTTCTGGGATGTCCGTAGCGAAGACACCCAACACCAAGATAACGGAGAAAATGAGTGAGTGCAGCATAGCAACAATGATGGCTGTGACGGGATGTTAGATAGAAGGACTAAGTCTCTCACACACTACCCTTTCCTTACGCCGAATGCGGCAGTACATTTAAGCTATGCATATTTCCCGCGGCAATTCAAGCTATGCAGATTTCCCGCTCGCAGCCAGTCAGCCGGACATGACATGAGCTCAATTCCCACTGGTTGGTATGGTATGTAGCCATGCTTAAAGGAGCCAACGCTTTTTTTTTTAAAAGAAAAATATGTAATTTTTTTTAATTAAAAAAGCTACCCCCCTCTTCTATAGAAGTTGTACTGAAATCAGTACAGTGCGTATGCCTCCCGACATCCCTGATGCAGCCCCAACCCCACCCTTTAAAGTATGCCACAGTATCAAATACATCAATTTATATACATGGTGTGGAAGTAGAATCTACAGCCTTCTGCATCAAAAGTAAGTATGTTACCTGTTGTACTACTAACACTGCTTTCAAATTTTGTAGCACAAACAGTTTCAGCCATTTGGTAAACAAAACAGTTGCACATTGAAAACAGACTTAGCATGAGCAGCAGTAAACTTCTCTTCCCTTGAAGCTCACAGTTCCTTGAAAATGCACTGAATCTCATACTTTTGAGTAGTCTGGTATTTTTTTTTTTTTATAGAAGATTCAGGATCTTGTTCCTGTGGCCAAAGTACAAGGTTTGAGCCTGAGCATATAAACATTTCACACACACATATATACACACACAAAATGTAACTTTATTCTTTGTACAAAAGCAACAGGAATGTCTTGTGTAAGGTGCAAAAATGAAGAAGCAACAAGCAGTAGCAGGTGTGTGCAGTGACACATGCTGGGATTTAAATATGATTTGCATGCACAGACACAGAGGGCATTTTTAAAGAAGACGTGATTTATTTTTTTAATTAAAAATTAAATGTTGTGGCAGCTCCCCAGCAAGCAGACCTCTCCCTGACAGCAGGCTCTAGGCGACTGCCCAGGTCACCTAGTGCTGAAACTGGCTCTGTTGTTGATCACTTCTGTTTCAGATCAAAATGCTTAGATTGTGTCAGAAAATAAATAAATATTTAGATGATTTGTATGCTACACAAATGTCTAATCAACTAATTTGCATAGACCCATATGTGTGTGTGTGTGTGTGTGTGTGTGTGTGTGTGTGTGTGTGTGTGTGTGTGTGTGTATATATATATATATATATATATATATATATATATATATATATATGTGTGTGTGTGCGTGTGTGTATGTACATATATATATATATATATATATATATATATATATATAAATATTATCTATATACTTTCCCCCCGCCGAAATACGCATTAGAGCATATTATAAGGAGATGCCTTATTTACCCCCCCCCCTACAACAATCTACATTTATTCATGCTCAAAATCGACATTTATTCATGTGCACCGACATTTATTCATATACAAAAATTGACATTCATGTGCACAAATTGACATTTATTTGGTACTTTTCCATTATTGGGCAACAGTTGTAAGTAACACGTTGACAGTTATATGAGAAGTCTACATAAACAGTGCAAAAAAACATTTCACCTTCAGAATATCTACACCTTGGCTTTCACAGTGCAATATTTCATGCTTAACAGAAAGTGCAGAAAAATATCAATACATGTGTATTGGAGGAGGGGAATAAAACAGGTGAATAACTGCCACTTTTTGAGTGGTGATGCTTTCTTTACTCCTTACCCAAACCGTAAGAGAAGAATGACGGAAAGTCATAAAAATGTCTAGGAGCTAGTGGCCTTACTTTATAATTACCCCTTGATAATGAAACGTTACCTTAATATAATAAAGTCAAAAAACTGACAAGCGCTTGCTGGCAGCTTAAAGCAGAAGCATTCCATTCTATTGCCCTGATAATGGAAAAGTTATTCAAATACAATCATGTCATCTTCTTCTGGAACATTAATCAAAGTAGAAAAAAGTCCAATCTTCTGTGGTGAAGAAATAAATATTTAATAAATCCACAAACAGGCAAAAATAAGTGCTTTCATCTTGAGCACAAGACTTCATCAGATCTGATGAAGTCTTGTGCTCAAGACAAAAGCGCTTATTTTTGCCTGTTTGTGGATTTATTCAATATTTATTTCTTCACCATGGAAGATTGGACTTTTTTCTACTTTGATTTGTGGTTGGATTCATATTCTTTTGACTTCTTCTGGAACATTGTCATAAGTCTCCAACCCCCGAATTCCAGCCTGAATTTCTTGCGACTCCATTTCCTGTAGAAACATTGGCCCTAATCTGTCATGCCTAGCAATAGAGCTCTCCTTAAATGAGCACTGCTTGTCCATGTAGCCTGCTTGCAGTGCATTGGCAACACAGCTGTCAGTGATTTTATCCCATGAATTCTTCACCCAAGTCATGACCTCTTGCATGCTAGGCTTCACAAAGTTTCCATTCTGATTTCTCTCCATTCTGTTTTCAATGTAGTCATTGAGTTCCATGTGCAAATGGTCCCTGAAAGGCTTGTTTATTGCAATATCAAGAGTCTGGAGACAGGCAGTCATTCCTGCGGGAATCATTATTTGATCTATTTTTCTCTGTGCAAGGAAGTTCTTCATGTCTTTAGCTCGGTGAGTGCTGGCTGAATCCCAGACTAGCAGACCTCTTTTGCCACCTCGCAAAACAAGTGGCAGCATTACATCAACCCACTTCCTTATAACTGCTTGTGTGCACCAGGCTTTTTTGGTTTCAAGAATGTAAATGCCTGAAACATGTTCAGTCTTATCTTTCTTGCCCTTACTAATGATTAGAGGTGGTGTTTTCTTTCCATCTAGATGAACTGCCAAAATACAGGTAACGTGCAGTTTCGTAACCAGTGGAGGGAATGTAGATTGACAAGACACCCCTCTGATCAATTGTTGTTTGAGATCCTTGGCGCATAAACACTGCAGTTTCATCAATAGCAATCATGTTGGAGAGTTGGTATTTAGAAAAGTCGATGCCATCAGCAAAGGACTTGAATGCAAGTGCACGTTTAATAACTTCAGTATCTTCCAGCTTGAACAGTGTTTTTGATCTTCTTAGAGACAGTTCATGTCGCTGAAGGAAACCTTCCAGCCAATGTTGTGATGCTTTGAATTCTTCTGGGGATATTTCTAACTATGGTGCCATTGCAAAGGCAAATGCTTGAATATCAGCCCTGTGCACAACCAAAGCCTTTGCTCTCCTGTTATCAATCCATTCACAGATGATCTCTTCCAGCTCAGAAAATTATGGTTGCCAACCTGATCCACAGTTGCACTTCTTAGCATTTCCCTCGTCCGCCTGTTGACTGAGATTATCATACGCTGCTCACCATTTTTGGACCATTCGGAGATCCAACTTCTTCTCTTTGCAGAAAGCCATCAGATTCTTTCCCCAGGAGTTCTCCATGATTCCTTTCTTGTACTCGATGGAATAGCTCTTTCTTTTTGCACTCATCTTGTCTCGAGGGGGTGCTAATTGAAGACCTACAAGACAGGAGTGGTAACACAAAATGGCGACGGTTAAGAAGACACAACCACACCCGTTCATTATCAAGTGCGCACGTTTTACATGCATTGTCTGTACTTTGACCAATCAAAGTACACTTGCCAGTGTTTATGGGCCAAGGATCTCAACCGTCAAGTGTGAGTGGGGATTAGGGTTACAGTAAGAATCGTGGAGGACTCCCAGGGAAAGAATCTTACAACTTTCTGCAAAGAGAAGACGTTGGGTGTCCGAATGGTCTGAAAATGGCTAGCAGAGTACGATAACCTCAGTCAACAGGTGTCAATAATATTACTATTTTATAATTCAACATGTCCGTCGTGTGTTGTTAACGTTCTTAACTGGGGCTTATTTTTGGATTAGGGCTTATATCATGACCACCCTGGAAAACCATGCTAGGCCTTATTCTCTGGTTAGGTCTTATTTACAGAGAAATATGGTATATCTGGCTCTACGTTCAAATTTCAAATTACCATTACATCTAATGTTAAATGAGTGACACCGTAAGGTCGAATTTTCACCATACTGAAACTGTGAATGATTGATTTTTAAAAGTCTGAAAGACTATATGGTTAAACGTTTGCTTATAGAGTAGTACACCTTTAAGAATCTGTAGTTCATACATATTCAATATGGAGAACGTCACAATTCAATCTGTAAGGTGTTATGGACTCTATACTTAAAAACATTATGTGAAAAAGATAATTTTACTACTTAAAACATAATGTTAAGCAGTAATAGGAAGTAGTAACATGTAAGTAAATTTGTTCTCCAAGTTTTAAATGTATTATAAAATTCAAATGCAAAGCAGTTACTCTCTGTTTAACAAATGTATAACTAAAAGTACATGTGCTTGCTGATAACCATAGTGTATATACTGTTTAAACAGAACTAGTGCACTACATTTCAATTTAAAACAAATAAGAAATGTATGTGTATATGAACCATTTTGTTTAATTGGTGCTGTTCAACTTTTTATGTTTAATTTATGCTGTAGTTTAAACCACATCAACTTTAAAATTAAAAAAAGGATGTCTGTTCTTAGAAGGTACCTAGAAGCTTGGTTTTTTCAATGTAGTGCAACCTCAGAACTGGAATATTTAATTTGGCGGAGGTGTGGAGGGTGCAAAAATGTAAAAACAAAATTGTTTTGGGTTATGGGAGTGTGATGGGTTTGCCTTTGTGTTTTCGATCTTCTGGGGTTCGATATTTTGCAAATGCAATGTTTTGTGCATTAGAGTTTTTTTGTCTCAGTCATCTGAAATGCAATCATTTGGTAATAAAACATGAAATACAAACGTGCACACACACACACACACACACACACACACACACACACACACACACACACACACACACACACACACACACACACATGGGTGTATTTGTGAGTGAGAAATGATAGTTTGTGATGACAGAGCATGCACACTACACTAGTAGTGTAGTGACCTCACCAAACTTAGCTTCTCTACCCTGCAAATGATGTAACCTCACAGGAAGCTGACATTAGTTACAGGGTTTTGGAAGCAGTCCCCTACATCTCCCAGAGCCAAGTTGACAGATTCCTTTCAGAGCTTGGGATCCGTCATTTACAAAGATGCAGACCAATGAGTCCCAGCCGATCAGTACAAATAGCCAGTGTCGTACTGTGCTTGTATGTTGTGGTGGTGGGTGTTCACATTAGAAGTACACTTCTGTAGATTAGTAATCTACAACTGGGTTTGCAAAATGTTTGGTATTCCAGAAGGAACTAGCAAAACTACAGACTGGTTTAATCATTTGTATCAGGTTGTATTACAAATGAAATATGGCTGATTCCTGAACACCGTGTACTAGAAGTGTTAGGGCCCAAGGACTCTGTATATTTCACCTTATTTCATTGCCTGAAAGGATATATTAATTATACTGCAGTAACTGTGTTCAGAGTGAGACTAATTGACCTTAAATAGTCAAATCCCTTTTAATTGCATATGCTGCCAGTGCTAATTGGAGATAACAGAATGTTGCTGTTAGTGAATTTTTCCACTTGACCTCTGATCTGGCTAATCTGTTGGTACAGTGATACAGTGTTTTCATTAAAATTACAGACCTAGGGCTGTGAGGAGGTGTAGCCCACCACATTGGTACAGTGAGGGATTTCAACAACCCCCACCCGCTGTATAATTTTCATGAACATTCATGAGTGTCATACTAACAGAACCCAGCAACAGTAGATAATATTAATGGGATATGCTGCAGCCAGAATATACACATAGAAGAAATGAGAGTACGGGACACCAACAGCCTGGTGTACTGTTAGGAATGCACTGTTCTGAACTTATCATTAATAAGTATGAGCGGCATTTACAACCTGACACATTGTTAAAATTACACAAACAGAACAAACAGAAAGGGATAACCGCACAAACTTCAAATAGGAATAGAATAGGGCATTGACTCAAAGAGGCAGATGAACCTGCACCTGTTCAGAAAGCTGTTACTAAGTATTGCCAGAAGGGCAAGTTTATAAGATAGTGAAAGAAGATAGAACACAGACATAGAAGAAGCCCATAGTGCATGATATATATAATCCTGTTAGAAGATCCAGCCAGTGAAGTAATGAAGGATGCCTGTGTATGTATGAAGTCTGTGTGAAGATAGAGAGAGAAAGGTCCAGAGCAATAAACTAAAGAAAATCCTACAACTGTATTTGTACATGAAAAAGCTATACCCTGTACTTCATATCACTGTACGATGAAAGCATTCTTGACTTAGCAGGTTTGAAAATCAATGAAAATTGTATGAAATACACACATACATATGTATATATAGGTTGTATCTGTATATACATACACACATGTATGCACAAACAGACATTAGACACAACCTATGTATGTATGTATCTATATTTTATATATATATATATATATATATATATATATATATATATATATATATGTATGTATTTCTGTGTGTGTATATAAATGTTATACTAATTTTTGTCGACATTTGTGCCTGTTGACATTCCAAACTAACACCACAATATGTTGAAAACGCAAATGTCAATGTGCTACTATGCCTGCACTGAGAAATAGCACATGCAAAACTTAAAACAAAAAAAGTCCCCCTGCACCACCCATGTGGGGGCCCCTCACACCCCCCGCTAATTATATATACTAACTTTGAGATTGCACAAAATTAGGGAATGAGAATATTCCCAAGCCCTGAGAACAGTGCAGTCTTGCAAAGCTGTGGACCATCTGCTTAGCTGATCAAAAGCAGTCAACTAAACAGATGTAGGCCAGACGCACTGTGTGCACAGAGACTAGCTTGGGTGGGACAAAGGGGGCAGCTGCTGCATGTCAGGGGGTTGGGAGGCACAGCTGGCAAGTGCTAGTGTTGTGGGAGTTCAGAACCACATTCAATAATGAATGTCAGTACTGAATTTGTGGTTATAACTAAAGTGATAAAGAGCTTTGTATATTAATGTAACAGTAGCAAATCACTTTTTACATTGTGTCAGGCAGCTTCTTACAGTTAAAGAGGAAGCAACATACCTCTCAACTTCTTATCACAAGAAATCTGGACAAAGCCAAAACAATTGGTGGACAAAGACCCAAACATAGGGACAGATTTTAAATATTGCACTTATACTCTTAGAAAGTTGCTAGAATAAAAGGTTTTCTGTTAGCATACATTTGCTGAAGGCTATGAAATCTAAAACCCAAATGTTGGTGACTTCAGACCTCACAGATTTCCCAGAAAGTTACACATTTTATGAGGAATAGACCAAAAATATGGGGTGAAAATCTGGATAGTTGGGAGTATGGTGGAAATCTTAAAAACCTAGCTTCACTCCTGAGGCTTGCTTAATGTGAGCAAGTAAATATGGCATAACTAAAAAAAAAACAGTGTTATGTACTGAAAAGTCTGTTCTTCATTTTCATTTGAAATGTCCATTTTTCATCGCTTCGATAATTTAGTGTCGCCTTACAGCAAGAGGTTCTCTGGTTCAATTCTCGGCTGGGGGGATTTCTATGCGGAGTATGTCTGTCCTACCTGTGGTCATGTGGGGTTCCTCTGAGTGTTCTGGTTTCCACCCACATTCCAAAGACATGCAGTAGGTGGATTTGGCACTCTAAATTGGCCATAGATGTTAGTGTGCGTGCGAGTGTGTGTTATCATAGCAGAGCAAGCCACCTGGCTGAATGGAGATATATATATATATATAAATATATATATATATATATCTATATATATATATATGTGTGTGTGTGTGTGTGTGTGTGTGTAAGTGTCTGTGTATATATATAGATATATATATATATATATATATATATAAAATATGTAAATATATAAATATAGAATAGGTATATATAAAATATATAAAATAAAAAATATATAAATATATAATTTCCAGTGCTCCAGTCTGTCAACTATTCTACAAGTGTGGTTCTATTCCCCTACGGCTCCCATTGAAAGGCTAACAACACTAAAAGAACTACCAGCTACTCGCGACTAGTAACAGAAAACAAAACAATCCTGACCCTCTACTCTAAAAGGCTATACAAGGTTAACAACTGCAAAACTAAATATATTTCTCTGTTTAAAACGCTGAGCTGGGTCCATAGCACTGGAAATAACCCTCGTGCTCCTATAAATTTTAACATTAGTACTAAACCTAGCTTAACATATAGTCACCCACTGTATTGCTATGTAAGGGATTGTTACTTACCCCATAAGTCTATCTTACACTGCCTGTGTAACTCTAAGTTAAACTACAAGCACTGAACACAGGTACCTTGAGATTTGGTTTGTCCCTCCCCTTGAGTGTGAAAAGCCTGTCAGTGACTTGATTCCCTCCCCCTACCTGCCTCAGAGCTGAGGTTACTTATTCTCCTCTCTAAGCGCCATTTTTAAATTTCCAGTGTTCCAGGGCCCAGTCAGTCAACTATTCTACAAGCGTGGTATGTAATTTCATCTGTGTGGAAGCTATTACTAAGATATATAATTTGATTATAAAAAATGACTATTTTGGTTTAGTATCTAATTAGAACAGAGGTTGTTGCTGCTAATTTTTTAGTATTTATAACCTAGATATACAGAAAACGACTCCTTTGGTGTAATTTACTAAATAGAAAAGAGGCTGCTGCTTCTTTGTCCTGATAAAGCTAAGGGCAGTAATGATTACTGTGCATGATCTCCTCGTGTAACCAATAAGACTGGTCATCACTAATATACATTGTTTTAAATGCGACTATCGGTCACATCTAAGACTGCCTTGTTTTAGGCTAAGCATTTTTAACTAGCTAGCGTGATTAAGCATATGTTTACTAAGATTGCCCTGATTTAACTTATGTATCTCTAGCTACCAAGCTTGATTATGTAAAAGTTTACTAAGATTGCCTTGATTTAAGTTATGCATTTTTAGCTACCTAGCGTGACTATGTACATGTTCACTAATGGTGATATTCCGTAAGCATTACCTGTAGACTGTTTTGGTTTATGTGCATTAGGGACATTCTATTAAACTAAGTGGTGGGGTTCTTTTGTTGAGAAGAGATCTATCCAGCTGTGTACTTTAAATTTAAGTAGTGGATTAGAACCTGTGGTTATAAACTATAATTAAGGAGGTAAATTCTCTATCCATTTCAGATTCTATCCCCCTACAGCTCCCATTGAAAGGCTAACAACACTAAAAGAATTACCAGCTACTAGCGACTAGCAACAGAAAGCAAAATAATCCTGGCCTCTGCTCTAAAAGACTATACAAGGTTAACAACTGCAAAACTAAATATATTTCTCTGTTTAAAACATTGAGCTGGATCCATAGCACTGGAAATAACCCTCGTGCTCCAATAAATTTTAACAGAAGTACTAAACCTAGCTTAACATACAGTCGCCCACTATATTGCTATCTAAGGGTAAAATAAAGGTTTGTTACTTATCCTATACGTTTATCTTACACTGCCTGTTTAACTCTAAGTTAAATTGCAAGCACTGAACACAGGTACCTTGAGATTTGGTTCATCCCTGCTCCATTCGCCCTCACTTTGCTCGGGCTCACTCCGTGCCCCACCCTGCCCCCAAATTCCACCCACCCCTGGTATCACTAAATTTATACCCATTAACCACTCACCCTTCCTAGTTAACCAATCATCAATAACTGCACACTAACAGCTCTCCCTATTATCAATAGCCAATTACCAACTCTCTCAACAGTCTGTTTCTAAAAACAACATCCAAACTATACTACTACCAGTCACAATGCCAGCACCCAAAATACTCCTTATTCTTCCATTAGTACCCCTGCTACTCCTCCCATATATCCTTACCATCTATGAGAATCAGCTCAACCTAGGTTTTCACTACCCTAGATTCCATACCTCCCTCCTACCAGTATTCAAAGAAAATGAATACTTCACTACTCCCCTCTCATTCAACTCCTCTGTCCCTAAATACTACCAACCAATTAGATCCCATCATGCCACCCCAAAATCCAAACAGCACCAAAAACTCTTACATAAAATACTAAAACTCATACTTAACCTACTCTAGAATGTCACAAAACATGGGGACATCCCAACCCTGGCCCAGCCTACACTGCTGTACCTAGCTCCCACAATAATAATCCTACCAATATTACTCTGTCTAACAGGCCCTTTAACTCATTCCTAGCCTGTCATCTAAACATTAGAAGCTTAAATAATAAGGTTCACTACCTACACGCCCTCTTAGCAGTCTATTTCCCAGACATATTATGTCTTACTGAAACCTGGCTAAAACCTGTAACTAAAGATAATGAAGTAATTCCCCCTTGGTATCAAATACTTAGACTAGACAGAGCTAACAGGAAAGGTGGCAGGGTCGCTGTTCTTTTCAAATCTACCCTTACAGTCATTGCAGATACCCAACAACTACCACATATATATATATATATATATATATATATATATATATATATATATATATATATATATATATATATACATTCCCCCCAGGTAAAAAATTTAGCACACTAGAAGATATTCTGCAATTGTTATCCAGTAACTACCCCCAAGAAACCATTGCACTTGGTGACTTTAACATTGATTGGAGCTCCTTCTCCTCTAAATCTCCCACTACCCACATTAATCTTTATGGGTTTTCACAGATCATTTCCAATCCCACCAGGCTCAATAAAACCAATAACAAAAAAAAAATACCCTAGATTAGATGCTTATTAATGGCCATCCCCATTCATACAAGTCCAGGACCCTGCCCAATGATCTAAGCGACCACTGCCTCACCTATATAATCAAGATCAAAGCTGATAATCCCCAACTAACCACTTACAAAAATATAAGAACCAACAAAAACTTTAACCTTACCAACTTCCAAAATGAGCTCAGAGCATGTAACTGGTCTCTCCTAAAATTACTCCCACTAGATGATGCAGTGGAATACTTCAACAACAAATTCCTTACCATCCTCAACTCACATGCCCCTAACCGCTTCATCAGATCCAAATCAAAAACAGCAACTTGGCTCTCTAAAGACACAAAATCTAAAATGATACTTAGAAATAAAGCATGGGCCACTTGGCATGCAACAAAAGACCCACAACACCTACTTAGATACAGACAATTAAGGAGCAATACCAAAAAAAAAGCTATTATCCGAGACAAAAAACACTACTGTTGTCACCTGCAACAGATAAACCATAACAAACCCCAAAAGTTCTGGGCTGGCATAAATAAACTACTTCACCCAGGACATACTTCTACTCCCTCCTCTTCAGGATCTACCCATGAGTCACCAGTAGATGCTGCAAATACCTTCAATAACTTCTTCAGAGTAACTATCCAGACCCTGGCCAACCAACTCACTCCCACCTCCTCTCTCTCTTAGATAATGACTCACCTAACACCCCTTAACCTTCAGCTTTCAACCTGTTCCCATCACTTTAGTCCGAAGTCTTATTATGAAACTAAAGCCTACCACTCTCGCTGCAGACTTTCTCCCTGCTGAGTATTTGCAAAAGGATGCAGATGTCATGATAACCCAATTTCAATCTTGATAAATAGAACCCTATCTGAAGCCTCCATCCCCTCTGTTTGAAAAGTATCACATGTTATACCTCTACATAAAGGCAGTAGCTCCATAGAACTATCAAACTACAGGCCCATAGCCATTCTATCTCCACTTGCTAAAATAATGGAAAAATGTGTCCATAAACAACTCATGCACCACCTAATTCAAAATAAGCTGCTGGCTGGCAATCATCACGGCTTCAGGCCATACCACAGTACCACCTCAGCTCTTCTCTGTTTCACTGGATATCAACAGGCAGTCCTATGGCAAGATAAACTGTCATCTTGTCTACCCATCACCTTAGGAGTCCCACAGGGCTCAATACTAGGACCACTACTGTTCTCCATGTTTATTAATGACCTCCACACTGTCATCCCTAAAGCATCATGTATTCAAAATGCAGACTCCACGTTGATCTGCTCAGCCACCTCACAAAAAAATCTGCAGTCTTTAACCCAAAGTACTTTCAATACTGTTGAAAATTGGCTCACTAATCACCGTCTGTTATTAAACCCTAAAAAAAAGCTGCTCCTCTTCACTCCCAATTGTAGGTCCAGCCCTCCACCCATTACCATTATATTTAACAATGGGACCATTATCTCCCCTGAAGCCCAAACCAAACTCCTGGGAGTCATAATAGACAATAACCTTACATTTGATGCACATGTCAATCAAACCAGCAAAACTATAAACAAAAAAACTTGGATCCCTTTACAAGCTCAAACCTTTCCTTACTCCTCTTGCTAGAACTGCTATAGCCTGTTTTTATCTCCTGTCTACCCTCCTTTATGTCTCCTCTCTCCTCACAAACTTGCGCACAACTGAAAATAACAAATTATCCTGCTGCTATAACCACATCACTAGATTTGCCACTGGCTCAGCCTATAGGACTCACCACTGTCACAACCTAAATCTTCTAGGGTGGCTTGAACTACCTTCCCTATTGCAGATTAACTAGCTCATAGTTACTTATAAAGCACTCTACCACCCTGATAATACACCAGCACTCAAAAATATTCTCAGCCTATATTGTAACCACAGTAAACTTCATTCATCCAGTAGACTATTGATCCAAACAGTCAAATCCAATAACACAGCTGGTGATGCTTTATTTGCCAACTCGGTCGGCAAAACCTGGAATCAACTCCCTGCTCACCCTACTCTCAAATCCCCACTCACACTTTTCAAAGAAAATCTCAACAAAATATTTTAAACCACACTGGCTATGTCCTTGCTCTAATCCTGACTAGAATCATCTTTGTGTCTCAAGAACTCTACTACAATTGTATTATGCATAGTAAATATCCTAATGTAGAATTTCCTAACTCTAGCTTCTGTCCTGTTGTCACACAATGGTAGTATACTCATTTCTGATTTAAAAATGTGTATAAACAGCATGTCTCATGTATTCTATAACTGCCTGTCTCTTGTACTGTATATATCGTATTACTGTGTGGATCTTTTACTGTATGGAGCTTTTCTCCCCGGGCCTCCACTGAAAATGGACATGCATCCAGTCGGACTATCCTGGTCAACAAATGTAAGATAAAATAAAATAATATATATATATATATATATATATATATATATATATATATATATATATATATATATATATATATATGTGTGTGTGTGTGTGTGTGTGTGTGTGTGTGTGTGTGTGTGTGTGTGTGTGTGTGTGTGTGTGTGTGTGTGTGTGTGTGTATGTGGATTTTTACAGACAAGAAAAATGTGCTTGGCATTGCTATTATTTTCTAGTTGTCAGTGACCGAAAACTTTTCATTATTTTGTAAGCAACTTGCTATTTAAGTAGAAAAGCATGTTTTTAACTGTCAGCAGAAATGCCTGGAAAACATATTCTGACATAACTTATTTTGTTTTATACTCCAAGGTTAAACTCCATGCAAGTATTTTCTGAATCAAAAAAAGTGTATATTTTTAGCTGTTTTTTGTTTGTGTCTTTCGGCATTTCTCGGTTAGGGGTCGCCACAGTGGAACTCCGGTCCGCTAATGATTGGCAGTAGATTTTTACTTACTGGCTTGCCGGGCCTAACGCACAACCTTCAACGAAGGAACGCCCATTCACGCATGTCGCTACACAGAAGACGCTCTAACTGAGAGTCAAATGGGCAACGTCTAACTGTGAGGCGACACTGTATAATTAAATAAAAGACTTTATCCCATATTTAATTAAAGAGTAAGCAAAGCGACATGTATATTCTTTTCAGCTATGTATATATACTATGTACTATTCAGTTCAAAGCAAAGCCTTTGTTTTGCCTGCATTTCTGTTTAAATTACCTCTACTACTTAAAAGTGTATTTTACGTCTGTTCGTAATCAAAAATTTCTGTCACCCTCCTCCAAACCCTCTCTCGTTCAGGCCCTACTCCTACCCTACCTTCTTTACGCTGCCCCTGTCCTTACTCATCTTCAAACATCTCTTATCACTAAACTTAAAACAAAATTACCAGATTTGCCACCAACCTTCCTTACAAATCTCACCACTGTCTTGCCCTTAAGTTACTCCAATGGCCAGACTTTTCCAAACAGCTGGTTATACCCAGTTACATATTCAACACTCTATCCTATATGATCTCTCATCCTGTCCCTCTATCTCCAATTTAGTCTCCTTCTATAACTCCCCTCGTCACCTCCGTACTGCCAGTAAACACCTCCTTCAGTTATACAAATCCCATAAAAACAGTGGTAAGACCCTTTACAAATACTCTGTAGCCCATGTTTGGAACTCACTCCCTCTCAACATAAGAAGCATTCAGCATAAATACCTGTTGAAGAAAGAACTTAACCTTTTTCTCTTGAAGACTTGGTTGTGCCCTTATCAACCCCCCACTTGACCTAGTCTCCTCTCTTCTCATCTTACCTGCTTTTCCCTACCAACTCTTTTTCCTCCTTGTACTTGCTCTAGCAAACTGTATTCATACTGTACTCCTAGCACACTGTATTCATACTGTACTAGCTCACTGTATTCATACTGTACTCCTAGCACACTGTATTCATACTGTACTAATAGCACACTGTATTCATACTGTACTCCTGGTACACTGTATTCATACTGTACTCCTAGCACACTGCATTAATACTGTACTCCTAGAAAACGGTATTCATACTGTACTCCTAGCACACTGTATTCATACTGTACTCCTATCAAAATGTATTCATACTGTACACCCAGCAAACTGTATTTGTACTGTACTCCTAGCACACTGTATTCGTACTGTACTCCTAGCAAATTGTATTCATACTGTACTCCTAGAACACTGTATTCATACTGTACTCCTTGGAAACTGTATTCATACTGTACTCCTTGGAAACTGTATTCATACTGTACTCCTAGCAAACTGTATTCATACTGAACTCCTAGCACACTGTATTCATACTGTACTCCTAGCAAACTGTATTCATACTGTACTCCTAGCAAACAGTATTCATACTGTACTCCTAGCAAACTGTATTTTTACTGTACTCCTAGCACACTGTATTCATACTGTACTCCTAGCAAACTGTATTCATACTGTACTCACTGTAATATTCTGTAAACCTTTTATTTGGCCTATGCTATATACTGTTTTCAAGTTTTGGAAATTGTACTTGTTAACTGTTATTTTACCTATGCATTGTACTGCTGTGCACACATTTTTTGACTTGTACTAGATTTCTGTGACCCTACTTTAATATTTTGTAAATATCATAATTACTTGTATTATTTCTGGAGCTTTTCTCCTCGGGTCTCCACTGAAAATGGGCCCCTGGTTAACAAATGTCAAAAAATAATAAATAAATAAAGTGTTCCATCTAATAATTGTCACTAGTATGTCATGTTGCATATAGCATACTGGTATTGTAGCATTTTGTATTCTAGTTATAATTATATCATGTATCCAAATGTTTAACCAAATAATTTGTATTTACTTTCATTCACAGACTTATATTCTACATAAGGTATACACTCTTATAAAATGTCCTTCAAACTAGGACATACATTTTGAATGATTTACTCTGTTATAATAGTTATTCTGCACTTTAGGTATCAGAAGGAAAATTGTACTCCATATTACAATATTTATTAGGAATTTTACCAGAAATGCTGACATTTCTTAATTGCATTTTTTTATTAATTTCACATCTGATAAACAGAAAACTGTCCATCCTTAGATTTCACCAAAACAATGGGAAAAAAATTGGTTCCAGAGTCATCTAGCAAAACTGAGTAATTACAAGATTCTAGTAATTGAAGATTTAGTGTCCACATACTGTAGAATGGACAGATAAAAAATTCAAAACATGTTCTCAAAATCTTATAAAAATGGTCTGTTTTGGAAGTCAGTAGTATCCATTCCAGGGTCAGATGGAATCGATGTCTCTGTCTGGTGTCTGATGCTCACTTTTAAAAGAAACAATAAATATATGTTTTTCTGCACTGATACCTGTTTATTGTGTGACTTTGCTTCTTTCAGCAGGTATTGGTGGGGGAAGTGCTGACCCCAGGTAAAGATAGAACCCTGACAAGAGGTATGAGAAAACACTTTTGTTGGCCTCATCTTTTAGCTTAGGAATCTGTTTGTGTGTGTGTGTGTGTGTGTGTGTGTGTGTGTGTGTGTGTGTGTGTGTGTGTGTGTGTGCGTGTGTGCATGTGTGCGTGTGTGTGTGTCTGTCTGTCTGTGTGTCTGTCTGTGTGTCCGTATGTATGTATTTTTCTAGCCAACTGGTGTCAAAGACTTGGAACTGGATAATACATTATGATATTCATCGGGGAGACTTCATCTCTAAGTACCCTGTAAGAATTAAGCTATAGTACTGTAGTAGTCGAGTTTTCAGCCTGTTGCTGTTGTAAGAAATTGTTGTACCACTTCAGTCTGTGTTCAGTAATCAGTCAGATCAACAGGATATGAGGCGTCCCAGTCTTCATCTTGAGTAGACATGCCTTTATAAATAGAAAAGCAACAGAATATTGTTCTTTTACTGTGTTATGGAATATTCACAGAGGTCAAAGTGTAAACTCTTGTCAAGCACCATTCCTGTAGCTCTAATGATAGCCGTTTTTATTATTTATTGTGACTTCATCACATATTTTGTAAATCATAAATTCTCTAAAGTAGCCTATAAGAAACATAATATAATGCCAGTTCCAGAAGCCTTTATGAATAGTCACTTTTTTCTTTTGAAATAAAACATAAAATATACAGATGTTATATTTATGTAAATATATCAGGCACTGTCCCCCTTAGTAGCATTGAGGAACATATTTCACTGTCCAAGTCAGTACATGGTTCAGAAATGGCTTATCTCTCTTATAGCCTAATACACACCTATGAACCTATGGGGTTACCAATAATGGGATTTATTTTTATGTTAATTAAATATTTGAGTAATGTGACTGAAAGAAGGAGCTAATGGAACTTTTTGGTATCTGGTATGTAACAGCTACCACTTTGCTGGTATTTGCACTTGTATTGCAATAAAATATACAAATATGCATAAATATCATATTTATTCAAGTACATCAGGAACTGAACACTTACCATTGTGAAACAGAATTCCACAGGCCTCATCAGCAGACAGGGCAGGAATGGTCCTTACCCAAATGAGTGGTCAGTAAGTGAAAAAGTGTAGTTTCTTTGTATGTCTTTTTACCATAATGAAAACCTAAGATTCAACTACCACATAAAACAGGCTGTGAAGAAGACCCATCAAAACTTGGGAGCCCTCTATAGAGCCAATCCCTAGCTAACACAATTAGGATAAGCATTGCCTCATCTCTTCTCGTCCATCTCTCCTCTACACACCCCCGTACTCATCAATTTACAATCCAGTCAGCTGTCCTTACTTGGCCAGTACTATAATAACATTGCAAAAGTTACTGCCAACCATCATTATAGGACACATCACTGCCTTGCACTAAAGCAACTTCATTGGCTGGAATTAAGACACTATTTAACCCACGTACAGCTAGTCATGACATAAAAGCTCATATATGACCAGACCAATGCCCAAGTCAGTGCAATTTTCTCCAAATCTATAGTCCCAAAATATCACTACTCTCTTCTGACAAGGTGTAGCTAACTGTAACTAAATCAAATCAAACCAAATTAAATCTGGTTCCTGACCCAGAGACTCCCCAGACTCTGGAATAGACTGCCCATACATGTTAAGCAGAGCGTCTCCTTGGCCCTCTTCAAAAGGAACCTTGATGATTGGATGGGAGATAGGAAATTCACCCCAGGGATCATGTCAGTCACCCTACTAGACAGGGATCCAGGGAAGAAAATATTGTGTGAAAAAATATCCAGGGAATTGTTATGGCTAGGCTTGTATAGGCCCTAGGGCCAATAGCATATTACCAACCTATGAACCTATGAACAATACTGCTGGACACTCTCTTCTCTCTGTCTCTAAAACCTGAAATTCCATACTTTCTTTCTCTCTGGCTTAGAATATTATAAAGCAATAAGTCTTTCAAACTACACTTAAAGAATCACCTAAAATACTTGGCTATGTTCTTGCACCTGTCCTGCGATAACCTAAATGCTGCCTGTCTACTCACTGAATGTCTTCCATACTCTTTTTGTCATAACCATAATCTGCTTTACTGCTCTGCCATTTTTCAAGAACTATAGATAACTTTGCATCAGTGTTAATGCTGGGGTGAAAGTGTATCTTAACCATATTTCATCACTGAACAGAACTAAGATCAAGTTATATTCCAGCAGTTTGAATAACTGTAACTTCCTACCCCTAAGCTCTTAAGTGTTATGTACTTGTCAGTCAGACTATGGGTAGGAGGAGTCAGGGTTACTCTTAAATGGGGGATAAGCAAGAAATGGTGGAAGACATGGAAAGTAATTCTGGTATATTAATTTGGAAAGGAAAAAAAATCATGTTGATTGGTTGGGTTGTAGAGGTTCACTGCTTTCAACCAGCTGTTGGGCTTCATCAGATCCAGTGTTTTCAGGATACCAAGTTTCTTTCTTCCCTTCATAGGTTGAGATTGGATTCCTTTTCTGGGTTCATGTTGACTTGTCAAAGGCAATTGCACCAAGTAGGAACATAACAGTAACACCAGGTATACAGTACCTAGCCATATGTACCACTAAGCTGACTTAAAGGTTATTGCCATCCTTTTCAACCACTTAATAGTCCCTAATTGTGCATGGCTATACCTGACAATCCTGGTATAAATTTGTGCCTACCCATCCTGTCAGCAAGACTAGCCTGAACTCATTACACCCTAGTGACGCCTCCAAGTGTTTCTGCAGTTACATCCCACTGATGGCTCTGGGCATCAAATAGCACTTGTCCATATTTACATTAATGGTTCCAAAACCATGCTACATAAAATGTATTAATATATTTCATCTTAAAACTTACACAGTGGCAAATGCAACTGCATTGATATTTGACCTCTGTCTAGTGTAAGTAAAGAGATATTAGTTGATGTTCATATAATAATTATTTATATTGTCGTAAATGTCATGTTTTTCTAAATATCTCAACAACCAGGTAGTACAGACAGAACTGCTTAGCCTGATATTAAAGCTCTCAGCCTGTTGAACAAAATGCCACTAACAGTATGTGTGTACTTTGAGTAGTTGCTGAAATACTGCAAGTTGTTTACAAAATACAGAGTCCAGTTTAAGACCAAAGACCTAAGACCTAAAATCTAAACAATGCTACCACTATAAAAAATAGTTTGAGTTGAAGAGTTTGACATTTGCACTTCTTTGGTAACTCCTATGGTTCCAGAGATATAAACCTTTGTAGGAAATGTGAGGTCACAGTTTGATTTTATCAAAACTTTGGAAGTTATAGTGCAAACTTCCAAAGCTCTATTGGGAGAGAATGAATTAAAGATAACCTATGGTGCTTAGTTATTCCATGTGCTGTGAATGTGTTAAGTTAGGAACCAATCCTTCCAGAGAGTCTCATTTATCTGCTGGTGTGGATTTAGATTCCCTATTACGCTGTCACAGATGCAAGTTGTCGAATGCGTCTTTGTCGAACTGTGAAGCACGAAAAGGCAAAATAGCGAAGCAGCTTTTCAGTGAATTCTTTCCCTGGGAAAGAATTAGTTTGGCCACTTTTGCTACTTTGCCTTTTCGGCATTGTAGTGCAATCTCGGAGTTGGTATATTTAAATAGGGAGTATGGGGAGCACAGCCCCCCACATTAAGTAATGTTTTACTATTTTTTTGGGGGGGGGGTTGTTTCAGAACAGTGATTGTTTTCCATTGGAAAATAATAGCTGTTCTGAAGTTTTGACGTTGTAAGCGTTCGCTTACAGGGGGTCAATTATCTGTCATTCACTCTTCTGAGCATGCAATATGATAATTTAGATCCTGGATTTAGGTTCCTAGTCTGGGTGTTTATAGAGTAAGTAGTGTTGTGAAAAAATAGGAAGTCATGTAGAACAGGATGTTTTGTAGCTGAAAAAGTAAGACATAGGTCCACTTCAAGCCACCAGTAGGCTATCAAGTGTAAGAAGTCATGCTAATTTCATGAGATAGCTGAAGGATTTAAGACCTTTAATTTTCATGGTTAGAATGATACAAGATCTGTAATTTGTTTGCTTAGAGTTCCTTGGGACTTTCCCAGTTCAGCACTATGTTTGGTTATGGACAGACAAAGGAGTCATTGTATCTGATAATGGGTCTGATAAGGCAAGAGTGCAGTGGTGAGATAATGCCTTTGAAGTGTGAGAATATTCCATCATAAATTTGATGGGATAGATAGAAGAGTTTCCTGGCTACAGTGGAAACATGTTCAAATAAGAAACAGCTGTTCACTTAAGTACCTAGGTTTCTTATGATCATGTCTGTTTGAAGAGCAATACCACTTATAACATATGAAGATGGAACAACATTTTTGCATATAGATTGAGACTGTTTTTAGTAAACCAGGCATGTGCATATTCTAGAACTTACTGAAGCAGACAAGTGGATAACAATGCCAAGCTTGTGATCATCATCTAAACTGGTCAACCACATTTCCTCGACACTGGATAGATGTCTACAAAATAAGTGTCAAATAGAAGAAGGACCAATACTTGTCTCTGTGGTACCTATTAGTTACCATTTTACATTCAAAGAGTGTACCTGCAACTCTCGTGACTTGGGAACTGTTGAATAATTAATTTGCAATCCAGCAGTAAATGTAGATTGTTTGCCTATCTGCTTTTTACAATAAATAATCTTTACAACTCGTCACAGTCTGCTGGCCCTATACAAACCTAGCCATAACAATTCCCTGGATATTTCTTCTCACAGTATTTACTTCCCTGATCCCCTGTCTAGCAGGGCAACTGACGTGATCTCCAGGGTGAATTTCCTATCTCCCATCCAATCGTCAAGGTTCCTTTTGAAGAGGGCCAAGGAGGCGCTCTGCTTGACATGTATGGGCAGTCTGTTCCAGAGTATGGGGAGTCTCTGGGTCAGGAACCTATCCTCCAGCATGTTTTGTTTATTGTGATGACAAGATTTAGATCCCTGGAGCGTGTGGCTCTGAGGGAGTGGGATTTCTTTAAGTGGCGCATGTCCAACAGCTCAGGGTTTGATATGGCCTTGTATGTTAAGCAGAGATCGCCTCTGAGTAGGCGATATGCCACAGAGTATAGCTGGAGTTTATTTTAGATTGTCAGCATAGGGCATCTGCTTTAGGCCTGCGATTCTTTTAGTGAGGTATTTCTGTGGCCTTTCCAGCTGTTGCAGATGTATTGTGAGGTACATACCAAAAAGGGCATTGTACTATATAATGGGGCTAATGTGGGATGAGTACAGTGTGACAATAACCTCCTTTTTTCTAGATGAAAAGCCCTTAGTGATGAGATGTGGCACATAGAAGGATTTCCTGACTGTTGTGGCGATGTGGTTATCATAGGTGAGACCACTGCCCACCTGTGTCCCTAAGTCTCTCATCACACTTTCGATGTTTAGTGTACTGCCACCTATGTGGTAATTTATGGGTACATGTTTTTCCCAAAGGGGATAACTATACATTTCTTGGCATTAAGCTTGAGCTCATGGCTCTGGCACCAAGCATCTGTTTCTGTAAGGCCCCTCTAAGCATTTCAAAGAAGCTTATTAGTTAACAAGAATACCAACACCAAACTAGTTGATATCTAGACTGGTTAAGCTACATATGTCCACATAAATGATTTTTGCTACAATATATCCCATGGTTTTGCTCCTTTTTATTTCCTCACAGTCTTTGAGGTTTCTAATACCATGGTGGGAATAGACCCCATTCCTAACTTGAAGTATGATTAAAGTTCAGGAAATTAGTATTGTTTCAGTTTTTGATGTTAGCCAGAAGTTCTCTTCACAGCACCCGCAATGTGCCCAGTATTGATTCCTTCTGCAGTTCATACAGAGTCACATGCTCCTGCTACTATTGGAACTGTCTGGGTATCCTTCTTCCACATTGTCCTCATTTCTGGCTGAAAATCTTGTTTTTTATGACTTTCTGTCTGTCTGTACATAAGACACTGTAGTCACTGGGTGCAGCAATTTCAATTATCAAAGCCACTTTTGTCTCCTTTTCACGGACTACTGTATCTGGTTTTCTCACATATGTTTTTCCTTCTGCCATTAATATATCACAACAAGCAACAAGATGTGCAACTGTTTCCTATTCTGCTTTAAAAAACTGCATTTGTCTGCTTCTCCCACATGTTCACTGGACTTTGAAAAACCAATGTGTATGTAGTTTACTATCTTGAGCTGCCAATATTAACCTTTCATCGTTTCGTTTAAATTCACCTCTCCTTAACCATTTCTGTCTTCGATCCTGATCAACATGAGGTTGTTTCAAGAGTTTTCTATACTTGTAACTATATTTATACATTTTCCATATTTCTTGCCTTTTCATCTGTTCCTTCACCTTATATTCTTTCTTTTGTTGGCAGGTTTGGTTGCTGCCTGATCTTTATCTACTTTTGGTTTGATTTCCATTCCTGCTTGACACCGATATGCTTCTGCTAAAGTAAGCAGGGAAGTCATCTTAGACATATTCTCCTCGTGATTTTTAAAACTTTCACTACATTTGGATCTTATGAGGTCAGCATATATGTATGCAGTCCTACAACTGCAGATCTATAGATGTAATCAATTTTGAGAAGGCCCATACCTCCTTCAGAATAGAAAATATATAGTCTTGGTATACACTGATTTGTATAAATCATTTGATAAGCATGAAGCATCCTTGTTTTCCTTTCCAACCAATCCAACACCTTTTGGGGCCCTTGGATCACTCCAAAACTGTAAGTTAGGACAGAAAGAGGAAATTGGTTTATAGCTTGGACTTTTTTCCTAGCTGTCAGTGTTATTTTCAGTATTAATTTTAATCTAAAATATTCCTAAGTTTTATTTGCATTTGTTCATGTTTTATTGTTGATCCTTCATCAATTTGCAAATATTTATACACTCCCTCTTGCTCGAATTCTTTTATATAATATTTCTGTCCCAGGCTGATGTTTTCTCGGTGCTGTAACTTTCCTGCTTAAGGTTGCTTTTGCACATTTATCAAGACTAAATGATATTCTTATATCATCTGTAAAAAAGTTTGACTACTTGTAGTTGTGCTTTCAGATCCTCATCTGATGAACAACACAGTTTTAAATCATCTACAAAAAGAAGACCGGAAGTCTTTACACTTTGTTGTTTTCTAGACAGCTTAATGGATTAAGACAAAGAAGCAGTGGTGACAAAGAGTTACCCTTGAATATCCCCCTTTGAATATTTATCCCTGGTATAATAATTTGTCTTTTATCATGGCTTAACTGCAAAGTGGTTTGCCACTGTTTTGTGGTCACTGTAATGTAACCAATCAGTGTATGGTATATTTTCTACATTTTTAATCACTCTCTTATCCATGAATGTGGAATACTGTCAAATGCTTTTTTGTAGTCTATCCATGCCGTATTTAGAGTCTTCTCCTTTTTACAGTTCTCCGTTATGGCTTTATTTAACAACAAATGATCCTGCCATGATTGAGTTTTCTTTCAAATGGCTATAAACTCTGTTCTATGTTCCCTCTTTGTGATTTTATTTTTGTATTGTGGATGTCTTTTCCTGTATTGCTCTTTGATTATCTTTGGGGCTACTTTTTTGTATTGATTAATTTGGCTTTCTCCTTTGCATAAGTATTGCACCATATGAGACCTCTCTTTCTTTCCCATGTCAGTATTTCTTTTTTATACCTTCCAAAAATCTCTAGGTTTTGTTCTTTATATTTTCACACTTAGTCAGTTGGGTCTTTTACCAAATGGCCCAAGATTTCTTGGTCTGTATAATATTTTTCATAAATCTGTTCTATTAATGAACACAAATTATTATTTGTAGCTTTTGACAGTTATTTTCTGCACGTATTTTCTTTCCTCTAACTTTGCACATAAATTTTTTGTATATCTTTAATCCAGAAATTCTGGGCTTCTTGTGTAATAATAAAAATACATAATTTCTTTGTTATCTTCAATACTCCACTCTATCATCTTTATGGCTCTTTTTTGGCCTATCAGTTTTTGTGATTTTTGTGGTCTACTACTTCTTTCTACAATAGGGGGAGGTACATCCTCCCCCTGGGCCTGGCCTAGCCCCATTGTAGGAATGTTTCCATGTCTTCAGGGTTCTACACTGTCATTTTTTTCCAGTCCTGATACCTAAGTGCCTACCAGGATTGGGTACTTTTTTATCCTGGGTATCTGGGTATCTTTTTTCCATGATATACGCTATTTAAAATACAGTATATATATATATATATATATATATATATAGAGAGAGAGAGAGAGATATATATATATATATATATATATATATCAGTGTCATCTTGCTGAGATTTTGTGAAAACAAGGTCCACCTCAAGAAGGTACTCACCAAGACTTGAGGATGAATTAAATTCCAGCAGTACTACTCTCCTTTGCTTGCTGATTTATCATTTGTCCAGTCAGACCCCTGGCTTCAGTTGCATATGTCCACATAAATTATTTCTGCTACAATATATGTCATGGTTTTGCATGTAAGGCCTGTATGATGAGCCTGTAATTATCCAGATCTGTAGAGACGCCAGCCGTGTATAGAAAAGGTGACAGTGGCTATTGTCCAGGCACCCTGTAGATAGGTTGAGGCTGAGCAGTGTAACTAGCGGCTTGAATAGAGCATGTTTGGTTGTGATGAAAATGCAGCTCGGTATGTTGTCTGGTCCTGTGTAAGTATTATTTGCAGCCTTTGACAAGAACTAAGGTGATTTCAAGGAAAGTAAATTTTCAGAGATAGTATTGTTGGTAGGTGGAGTAAAGTTAACACATAATTTTATGCAGATATACTTGTTATATCCCTTGGATCAGACTGTGTGAAATTATTAAGAATGAAGGCAGTATACTTTTGGCCATCGAGTCATTCTTCAGTTTTGTCAGGAAGGTAATAAAGTTTCCTTTGTTATCTGTAATTCCTTAAGTTTGTATTCTGCTTTATATATGTTCTTTGTTAACATGTTTCAGTGCAGTTTACAGGTGCTGGGATGGCATTTCCTGGAGCTTTCATTGTTTTCCTTCTGTTTTATACAGGTTTTAATACAGGATTTACAGAGATGTTTATTCTGAATTTACCATTATATTAGACTGGATAGGTACAGACTTTCCTACACAGCTGTTAAAGTACTGGAAAAAGTTGGTGGTGAATGCAACGTCTCTCTCAGTTGTGTCTATTTCTGGAGCATTGTTGGAATTTTGCATAGGTTTCATACAAGCTGAAGTAGCTTCACCCTAGAGAGATCTCTAAATATGATCTCATGTGGAGGTGGGGTGGTTCCACTAGGGAAACGTAGATGTAGGGCAGGATGTAGGTGTGGTCTAAGTTGGTAAGAACAAGGTTATGGATATTAGAACCGCTAATGGATAGTTATACCATTCACTTGACTATGTCAATATTAGCAAAGTCCAGGAAATTCCAAGTATATTCATCTTACAGGTATAAGTGTGCCAGTCAGCGCTTGGATAATTGACGTCCCTTAGCAAGAAGGTATTTGCTTTTGATGTTTAATACCTCAGTGCTGCTCATGTAATTTTCCATGATCTTTGGGGGCATTCTTGGATATCTTTCATAACAGCGAAGTAATAGCTGGATTTGTTATGGGTGTTTTGGATATCCAGGATCTCCAGGTTAGGGACATGAGTAATTTGATATCAGATGACAGTCCTTCTGATGAAAACAGATACTCCCCAATAGTTACCCGAGGCTTGAAGGTGTGAAAGGTAGTAAACCCCCTTATAGAGGGAGTGCTGTCATTTCACTGAAACCATGTCTCAGTAGCTATGCAAATATGAATGTGTTTGAGTTGCAGGAGGGCCTCAAGTCCTGCCATTTTTTTATTTACTGTGTTAGTGCAACAGGCAGCACACTTTCCTTTGGTGACTGAAGATGATAAGGCTATGGGTTCTAGTCGTATCCCAGACAATTGCATTCATTTTCCATTACCGGCTCTGCAGAGCATCATTAGCAAAGTGCTGCATTGCTGAGTGTGTCTTGCTTCTGTTGAGACATTAAAATGATGTCCTATCTGCCTGCAATGGTGGAAGTAGAGACGGATGTAAAGTATCCCAACGCACTTCCCAAAAAAGCTGAGACTTTAATTAATTTTATTTTAGTACCCAAGCAAAACAGTAACATATAATAACATTTTACCAGCTCCAGTATTTCTTCATAAAAGATATAATGTCAGAAAGCATTTCTTTAGATATTCCATAACTTATTGTGAAATACTTTTGTACATCTCATTGTCCAAACTTTCCAGAATATAAACATCCAACACAATATGACATCAGAATAAATATTTCCCTCATTAATCCCATAAAACAATAAATCTGTAGATAAGTCATCCTCAGCACTGGAGGCATGTCATACTTTGGGAAAAAAATGCCATAAAAATGTTTACCTGCTCACATTCTAATAGCTCATGCTTGATCATTTCTAGATATGCAGATAAATATAATATTTTCTTGTATGGGAATATAGACTTGTTTGCCTTTATGGCATCCAGTTTCCCTAACCTCCTTTACCTCATATATGAAGTTGTCATGTCTTCTTTTTTAACCCCCAGTACTCCCAATAATCCTAAACTATTATTGATACCTTGGATATCTCAAGTAATAATTTGCCAATTTTAGCCTGCAATTCTCTTTTTTATCAAGTGTGCCAGATTTTGTAATCAGAATTCAACAATGAAATTGTTCTCCAATTGTCCAAATGTGTTTTTTCTGGCCTCTCCATATCAGCTTTAGTAGTGAGCCATGTCTCTGATCACAGAGGGAACTGGTTACATCAAAAGAGACCCAGTAATTGAACACAACTGACAGTTTGTCATACTGCCATTATTTCAATTCTTTTACCATAAAAATAAAGAATACCATATTTTTCCTTGGATAGAATTGATATTGGTATTTTAAGGCTATGTTTATATCTAATAAAGTAAATGGTTTATCCAGTTATTGCCCATTAAAGTCACATTTGTGAACATGTATTTCCATGACCTCATTCTCTCTCTCACACACACTATTTTTTAATGAAAAAAATGCATTTGTTACAAAATCACAGTATCTGAGACACTGTCTTACCATCCATGCGACCTTTTTTACATTATTTAACCTCAGCTGGCAACACTTCATGTCTTACCCATTTTTCCAGTACCTTAGCTGACGCGCTTGAGAGACTTGAACCTCAGCACTGAAATAAATAGGACATGCTGGAGGGACAGATTCATAACCCAGAGGTTCCCTTCACTCTGGAATAAAATCCCAGTCCAGGTTAGGCAGAGTCCCTCATTGACTCTCTTCAAGAGGAATCTTGATGAGTGGATGGGAGATCGTAGGTTTACTCCAGGTATCACTTCTGTGTCACTGTTAGACAGAGGCACAGTATACTAACCTCGAAAAAGGGCATAGCAAAATAAATTTAAAATGGGTGGCGAAAGCCAAACACATTCTGGCTAGGCTTATAAATGCCCTAGGGCAGATAGCCTGGTATGAACCTATGAATCTATGAACCTATGAACCATAGACTAATCATGTCCTCACAATATTTCTTTAATTACTGAGCAATATAACTAACATCTTTCTTTTCTAAGATGGCTGGAGTATATTCATGTATTAATTTCACATATTCATCTACCACTTATGCCAGTTCCACCATTCCATCCAATTTTTATAAGCGAATCATAATTCTAATATGGCCTTGTCAGACCCTGGTGAAATAAAGTGATATCTAATATTTCTCACACAAATCTCTGTGCATCCAGTTCACATAGTTTGCAGTTTTCTAAGTTTACTACGCAAGCCTTATTAGCAAAGAACCCATATCCTGCCCTTTTCCTATTTTATATTCAAATAACCTGCTACTAGTAAAGATATCATTTATTCTTGTAGATAAAATCAGCTTGAAGTAAGTAGGCCCTTCTGGCTCCCTAGACAAAATATTTTTTCTCAAATACATTTATTGGAGTTTATAAAAGATAAGTGTTGAAACAAAAAAGCATAATAAAACAAAATATATAACTTCAACTAAAGGACAAATAAGATAAATAGCAACTATATATACAGCACAACTATATACACAGCATGCAAAGAAAAATTAGTGATATTTTAAAAGTTTGACTTCTTATTAAATATGTTAAAATGAAGTAGTTTTCAAAACATGTGAGAAAAAGATGTCACTGTCAGGAATAAAGCCTCCTCATGTCAGTCTATAAAAATCCAAGCAAAAATCCACGAATACAGCAGCACGGCTTCAGCTGGATAAAACTTTAATATTGATAAAAAACACAGAGAAAAAAACAAAGTAGGTCAGTAAGCGCTTTCACATGAATCCACCATGCTTCCTCAGACTGTCATTTAAAGTACAAATCTTCTACAGGTTCTACTGATTATTAAATCAATAAGACTAAAAGAAATGGATAAGGATAGCTACTGTAATATGACTAAAGAAGGGATGAAAAAGAAAATAAGGTGAAAAGAAACTAGAAAGTTGAATAATATGTATACTTATGATGTGAGTTCTGGATAATAAAAAGGGTTGTTTAATAAAATGTTAAAGAGGATGAACAATTGTTGATATTGTTTTTTTCATATTTGAGGGATAGTGTTCAGATAATATTTTCAATGTGTTTAAATATTTAGGGGATGCTTCATTCTGTCCCAGTTAAGAGCTTTAAGATTGTGCCAGTTCTATGATATACAGAGTTTAATCAGTGAAAACAAGTAATTTGTATAAATAGATTGTTAATTCTCTATGGGGGAAGATGGAATATGTAAAATGGTTAACTGACATGTCCACTGACCTATGTCTGGGGGTAGGGCTGACATAATTTTTGAAGTTAAGATTGACCATGATGATTTGACAAATAAACAGTCCCAAGACAGATCTAGAATATTACCATTGTCAACACCACAGTCAGTGTATAAACCAAGATATGAAGAAAAATACTTTGTTCTGATGTTGCTAATCTTAATTCATTCATTACTGATGGTGTCAGTTCCTTCTTCATAAATGAGTCGGCCTTTGTAACAAGCTTGCGCCAGCCCCAAAAAAAATTCTATAGCTAAGTTTACACATAGTGCCCCTCTCCCTGTTACCTCAGTTCTCGTTTGCCATGTAGGATATCAAGACGTGTCAAGCCAGCTCTCAGCTAAGTAATTTAGAATTACTTTCTTCAAAAACCTTTTTGAAGTTTTTCTCCTTTAAACTATAATAATTTACCTCTGTTTTTATTAGTCGTTAGAGTTTTCATACTTTTGAGTGCCTCTTTCCATTTTTCTTACCAAATTTGGTACTCTTCATACCATCATTGATACAGGCCTTTCCTTTCCTCATACTCTTACCTTTTGAGGTAATTCTTAATACTATTGCTGGTATTCCTCCTTCCCTTTTATTCCTTCTTCTTTCTCTTTAGTTTCTGTTGTATATAAAAAAAATATATATATGATCTGAAGAAGCGTTGGTTTTACAACATGAAAGTGCTTATCTGGTCCATTTTTACAAATAAATACTTTTACTGTGTGAATCTGTGGTGTTCCTGCCAATTTTTATGCTTTGGTATCTATTATATAAAAATAAATAAATAAATAAACTAACCTTTTATTGATTTTTTCCCTGTTCTTTGCTTGGCTGGTGTTCTCAGATGTCTTTCTACTGCTGTTAAAGAACCATTGTTCTACTATGTCTGATAAAAAGGAAACAAGGGGTTTCAAACAATGTGACCAATGTAATAGGAAAATGCCAGGCTCGGACACCTATCTGTCTTGTGTTTACTGCCTGGGTGTTACACATTTGTCTGTTAAACCACCGTGAGACATTTGTAAAGGCTTTAGCTCCTGCACTTTAAATGAGAGGAAAAATAAACTAATCCTTAAGGATCTTCTGAAAATTCCCTTTTTGGAGGCTATTTCTAGGTCAGAGGGCTCTCCTTGTCCTAAAAAGGAACATAAAAGAAAAATCCATTCTGTTCCTTCTCCACCCACCACCCCCCATGGCACTAACTCAAAATCTTCGGAACTGAAGGCTAAAATCCCAAAATTGGCTGCAACAACCTCGGCACCAGGGCCTTGATACCACTCTTCTGTGTCGTCTTCAGTTCCAGGACCTCAACTAACCAGCTCGGTACCATCCTCTGGAGCATTGTCTCTAACACCAATCCCAGTACCGGTCATGACCACTGAACCATGCATGTCCTTATCTTCTGCTACAGTTGCGACCTCCCTTTCAGCACCAACAGTAGTCCTTCCAATTCTGGTCACTTCCCCACTCCCTATACATATTACTGGTCTTGCGACCATTGTGCCAAAAGGTGACACAGCTGCTCGGACCTGATATTCCCCCATGACAGATCCCATTTTTGGGCAACAATGCAGCCCCTTCTTGGACCGATCTGACTCTCCATCGGGAATATCAACCCACTCCTCCAGGAGCCTTTTGGAATTCAATGTGCTGAGACTTGTGGATCAGCTCTTGGTGGCCAGAGGAATCACAACTCCTTCTAAACCTTCCCTCTCACCGGGAGCCGAGGGATTTTCTCTACAGACTCTGACATATACTCCTCCTTCAACTTGCTTGGAGGTATCAAAGTCCCTGACACCGATGACTATCCTGATGCCAGCTGATATGGTTCCATAGTAGAACTCACCATGGCTCTGGAGCCTGCCCTTTGGTCACCGACTGACTCGGAGCTGAGCCATTCCTGGGATCATGACTGGGCTGTCAGCACTATGACCCCTAGAATAGCACCTATTTTTTTTTCTATGGCACCGTCTACAAATGCTCCAGTTGTCTTGGTGGCACCAAGTCCTCTTGGAGCTCCTTCCCTCAGGGTGGGCTCATCCGAGTGAGGTATGACCCTGGTTTTGAGGTTGTTGTAATCGGTTCTGGACTCCCATCCCTCTTCAGGTGGGCTTGCTTTCCAGGTGATGGAGAGGGCCTTTGACTCTGCAGGTGGCTGGTTCCCTTGGCATCAGAGTACCATATATACCCCCCTCTGGACCGCAGCTGACACAATCCACCACATTGGGGCATCGCGCACAAGAGCCTCAAGATACTCTACCGCAGGGCACCCTTTCTTCAGAGTCCTCCTCAGATGGCCCCGCTGAGAAGGTATCATGTAAGAGATCATGCAAGAGGAAGCACATGGACTCCCCTGAGAAGTCTTTTACTGAAGATACAGGCTATGATGAAGGGGAGGGGACCCCATGGTTGCCCCCTGAGGATGTCTCCTTTGGAGACATACTGGAAATCTTAAAACAGCAGGGTGGCTGGAAGTCCACCAACCCCTCCTCTGAGGAGTTTGTATTCTTGCAGGCTTTTTGTGCTTAATCCTGTACATCTTGGGTGACCCCGCCTGCAGACGAACTAGTTCAGCTCATCATGCAGTACACCTGGAAGAGTCCTGAAACCAGTGAGCCAATCCTCTGGAGACCAGACAAAAGTCTTTTCCCGCCAGAGCATAGTCCACATTGGTCTAAAGGCTTCCGGTAGACCCTATGGTGGGGGCAGTGGCTACTAAGAAAGAGCTCGCTGAGGAGTGCCATGCTGTCCGTCCCCTGAACAGGGAGTCTCAGGTGATTGACAGGCTAGGGAAGTGAGTGTTTTCTTCATCAACCTTTGCCATTTGGTCCTTAAATTACTTGGCACACTTTACCAGGTTCCAGAGGGACCTAACCTTGGAACTCTCGGGAACTTTAGCAGGAGCAGTCTCTGACGAGGTGTGTGACAATGTCACCTCATAGCTTGCAACCGTGGAATCTATTTCTAACTCATCCATGCAGTTGATCTCTCACACTACCTTAGGGGTGGCTAGAACAGCCGGTGCAGGCGTTGTTATGAGACATTATGCCTAGATGTACCTTTGTGATTTTGCGGACCTTTTTTAAGTCTTCCGTTCTCAAAGCTCCAGTGGAAGCTTCTTCTCTCTTTGGCTCAAAAGTGAAAGACACATTAGCCAGGTGTGAAAAGCATGGCAAGACCCTGTCTGCCATGGGCATAGGTTTTTCCACCTCCCAACAATCCTACTGTAAGAATCAGAGGAGTGGGAAGATGTGGAAGAAGAAGTTCCAGGGTCCTTTCAATGACACATGTGGTGAGTTTACTCCCCAGGGCAGAGGGGGAAACTCATCTGGAAGATGCCCCTACAAAGGCAGGGGGGGGTCCGCATAATCAGGGATCCAGAGATTCATTCCCTGGTCAGCTCTATCAGTGCTCCTGAAGACTGGCCTGATTGCTTACCTCTGGAAGCACTCGGGGATGATTTTCTCTGCACCACCTTGCCTGGCAAACAATAACCACAGATTCTTGGGTGCAGACGATAATAGCCAGAGGTTATCACATACCCCTCACTACTTGCCCGAGGCCACTAAGGCATATTCCCAATGTTTCACCCAGTCAAAGTGAAGCAGCAGCTCAAGAAATTCTAAAACTGCTCTTAAAAAGAGTCATCCAAGCAGTCCCACCAGACCAAATAGGATTTTACTTGAGGTTCTTTTTAGTGCCAAAAAAGACAGGGGACTGAAGGCCAATCTTGGACCTCAGCATCCTAAACAAATTTGTCAAACAAACAAAATTCCAGATGGTCACGATTCAGTCTATCCTACCCTTCTTGGAGAAAGACGTTTGGATGTGCTCAACAGATCTTCAGGATGTGTACTACCAAATAAAAATAGACAAGCGCTCCAGAAGATTCCTTCAATTCAGGCTGGGAGCAAATCACTTCCAGTTCTGAGCACTGCCCTTTGGACTCTCTACGGCCCCCAGAGTGTTCACCAAATGCATGGCAGTGGTAACAGCTCACCTGAGACTGCAATGATTCCTGGTGTTTCTGTATTTGGATGATTGGCTCCTTACCACCCCCACCAAGTGTCTAATGGTTACACCCTTACTTTACACCTTAAGGTTAGCAAAATTCTTAGGGATCTCAATAAACGAGGAGAAATGCACATTGATGCCTTCTCAAACCTTGGAATTCAAAGGAGCATCCTTCAAAACTCAGTCTTGTCTAGTGTCCCTCCCATGCCACAGATTCGAAAGACTGAGGTCCCAACTCCAGGTGATACTCTCTCAGGACAAAGTTTCAGCTTGTGCAGTCCTTCAGCTTCTAGGATCAATGGCAGCATCAATTATAATAGTTCCCCTGGTGAGACTACACATGAGGCTTCTACAATGGCTTCTGCTAACACAGTGGTCCCCTTTGACTCATCCAATGTCATTTCAGATCCGTATAACAAAGCGATGTAAACAAGAGTTATTTTGGTGGATGAAGCCAGAAAAAGACCTCTGGAGTCATCCATTCTCCCCCTCTCAGCCCAAGGCCATAGTGACCACAGAGGCTTCCCTGATGGGGTGGGGGGCACTTCCAGGAAAAGACAGTCCAAGGCATTTGGTCCCTTGTGTAGGCCAATCTGCATATCAATGTCCTAGAACTGATGGTGGTGCTTCTAATGCTACAAGCATTTCAATCTGTCCTTCCTTCAGGGACAATTGTTATCCAGTCCAACAACATGTCGGTGGTCTGGTATATCAACAAACAAGGATGAACCAAGTCCTACCCATTGTGTCAACGGCCATGAGAGTTTGGCAATGGGCAATAGCTTCCAACTTCTTTCTGATAGCAATGCACATTCCCAGGGATTCCAACATGATTGCAGACAAACTGAGCAGATGCATCCTTCTGCCTCAAGAGTGGTCCCTCAATACAACCATAGCGGCGAAGATCTTCAGCCACTGGGGCTAGCCTTGTTGTGACCTATTCATCTCACCAGCAAATCACAAATGCAGCTGCAACTTTACCCTAATCCCCCCACAGGGAGAGTCCCGGAGGGGATGCTCTAATACACAATTGGCCCACAGGTCTTCTTTATGTTTTCCCCTCCCCTTCCCCTGATCCCACAATTTCTAAAGAAGGCCCTTGGGTCAAGAAACAGAGTCATCCTCATTGTACCCTACTGGCTCCGACAAGTTTGGTTTCCCTTCCTTGAGCCTCACCTACTACACCAACCATGGATTCTAGATTCAATTCTGAAATTACTGTCACACCCACAGGGGTTGATATATCCAAACATATCCAGCCTCAAGCTGACATCTTGGTTTCTCCACTTCCAGTAATCACCAGGCAAAAACAATCTATCCTCCCCTGTTCTTAACATTCTTCTGGCTTTACACAAACCATTTGGCAGAAAACTTTATCTCAACAAGTGGAGGAGATTCATCACTTGGTATAGACAGAAAGGATTATTCCCCCTGCCTCAATTAGTGCTGTATTGGATTGTTTGTCAAATTTTCTCCATTCAGGATCAGTAGCCTCCACTATTTGAGTACACCTGGCTGCTATTTCAGATTTCCACAATGGTTTTCAACATTCGTCCTTGATCTCCCACCATCTCTTTTTGAAAGGTGTCTCGCACATTAGACCTCCGTTCAAAGAACCAATCGAACCTTGGAATTTGGCTCTGGTTTTGCAGTCATTGACATGATCCCCTTTCGAACCTGCTGCCACTTGTGACATAAAATTTCTATCATGGAAATCCTTATTTCTAGCTATTACCGCAGCAAGATGAATTTCTGAACTACAAGCCTTATGCATAAAACGTCCCTACATGGTCTTTCATAAGGACAGAGTAACACTCCAGACTAATCCCTCCTTTTTGCCCAAAGTTATTTCAGAATTGGCCATTAATCAAACAATCAACCTGCTGGTCTTTTTCCCCAATTTTTCTAATAAAGGAGAATACTGCCTGCATGTATTGGATGTTCATAGACAATTACGATTCTATTTAGACAGAACTAAATCACTATGGAAATCTGAGCAGTTGTTGGTATCCTACTCAGGAACAAATTTGGGAAAATCTGTTTCTGAGGTGACTCTTTCTAAATGATTGAGGAATTGCATATGCTTCACATAGCAACAAAACAAAATTCCTCTACCAACTAAAGTCAAGGCACATTCAACTAGATCAGTGATGACATCTGTTGCCTTTCATTCTAGAGCTTCCATGGATGACATCTGTGCAGCAGCTACATGGGCTACTCCTCATACATTTATCACTCATTACAAATTGGACTTGGTCTCCAGGGGGAGAGCATCCTTTGATTCAATGGTGCTCAGGAACATCCTTCCATAGGGCCACCCAGGACATAAAGTAGCTAGGGACTCTGTCCCATCAGTAGTGAATGAATGAAGATTAACAACATCAGATAACGAATTTATTTTCTTACCATAACATTCCATCTGTGTTGTCAATCTTCATTCATTCATTACATCCCACCCTCCTTCCCCCTCCAAAGGCTCCTGGAGATTCTGATTTGGTCCAAACCCTGTGTTTAGGGAATTTGCTCAGAAAAAGCCTCTGTCTCTCTTACAGGCAAACTTGATCTGAGGTAACAAGGAAAGTGGCACTATGGGTAAGCTTAGCCTTAGAGTTTTTTTTTTTTTTTTGGCTGGCAGGAGCTTGTTATAAAGGCTGACTTGGTTCCAAGGATGGAACCAACACCCACCAGTAATGAATGAATGAAGATCAACAACAAAAATGGAACATAACTTCTTTTTTTTTTGTCTGGTATGATCTAGGTGGTATTTTGGATCATTAACTGAGTAAAATATACATTTTTTAAAAGGAATGAATTTTCTACCTTGTTGGATTTGAAATTGTAGTTTATGAAAATAAATGAGTACTGTGAGATATGACATTCTTTATTCATATGTAGGCTTTAGACAAAGCTTTGTTGTGTTGCCGTAAATACAAGTTTTTCAAGAATTTAATATTGGCAATGTCAGCTTGGTTAATTATAATTTCAAATTAATCAATAGCAAATGCAATATATGAGTTATAATTGAGAGGTAACCTATAGGTAATTTCATTATTTGTCTTTTTTTTCTGGAGATTATGTATTACAAGTAATGCAGTCAAAAATTGTTTTGTTTTCCAGCAGGGGAAATTTGGTGGTGTGAACCTTGGTTCCAGAATTGACACCTGCACCAAATGTGCAAAAATGGGAAAAGGAGCTGTGGATGGATGGTGGAGGGATCTAATATTCAATTGGTCAAAGGATATTAGAGTTAGAATCTAATGGTTGTAGGAAATACATAAATTGTTTAACTTTAGATATTTCATTAGGGTTTGGAATGTAAGCTGACATATTAGAGAAAAGCTATTTAAAAAAAAGAGGATAAATAAAGGATTGCAAGTATAAGACTTAAAACAGTTATGCCAAATCTATATCCAAGCAGGGTACCGAGTATCTTTATGAAAGTTTTAATTGACAGCTAGCCAAACTCTTTAGGAATTAGTAGACACTGTAACTACAGGTTGGGGAGGGTCAGTCTACCCTGATTTTTAGGAAGAGTTAATGTAGCATAGCTTATTCTGACAGATTTTGAGGCCAATATGAATTTTGCAGTTTAGCTTTGATTTGTTTAAAAACATTGAGGTAATACTTTTATGTTGGATCTAATATAAAATAAGAGTTTATGGAGATATTCATTCTAGTGATGGCTGTTTTGGAAAGAAATGTAAAATGTATGTTTTTTGATTATCTTCCCAGGTGCAGTGGATTAGAAAGTTTACATACCCCTGTTAAAATGCCATGTTTTTGTGATATAAAAAATGAGACCCCAATAAATCATTTCAAAACTTTCCCCACCTTTAATATGGTCTATAACCTGTACAATTCAATTGAAAAACAAACAAATATGTTAGGGGAAAAATATAAAAAAAGTACAATACACTGATTGCATAAGTGTGCACACCCTTAATTAAACTAATACTTTGTTGTGTGTGCACACGTTTAAACTAATACTTTGTTGAAGCACCTTTTGATTTAATTACACCATTCAGTCTTCTTAGGTGCAGCTCCTCTTGCTTTCAGTTTGGTTTTTTATTCTTCTTAGGTAGACGTCTATTAGCATGGCACATCTTAACTTGGCAATATTTGCCCACTCTTCCTTGCAAAAACACTCCAAATCTGTCAGATTGCAAGGTCACCCCACAGATTTTCTGTTGGATTTAGGTCTGGGCTCTGGCTGAGCCATTCCAAGACTTTAATTTTCTTCTGGTGAAGCCATTCTTTTGTTGATTTGGATGTATGCTTGGGGTCATTGTCGTGCTGAAAGGTGAAATTCCTATTCATCTTCAGCTTTTTAGCAGATGCCTGAAGGTTTTAGGCCAAATGTGACTGGTATTTGGAACTGTTCATAATTCCCTCCATCTTGACTGAAGCCCCAGTTCCAGCTGAAATAAAGCAACCCCAAAGCATGATACTGCCATCACTATGCTTCACCATGGGGATGGTGTTCTATTGATGATGCAAAGTGTTGTTTTTGTGCCAAACGTACCTTTTGGAATTGTGGCCAAAAAGTTCAACCTTGCTCTCATCAGACCATAACACATTTTCTCACAGCAATACAAATGTCCAATCCAGTAACAATAAAGGCTATCCTCCATATAAATTAACGTAAAATTCACCAAGGTACTCTCCGACACTTTAGTGGAAGTAATCCAATAAAGACCAAAAGATACTGAAATGATATAATATAATTTAATAACGTAAAACACACACAATACGGACGAACTGATTAAGCGCTTTCATCTCCTGCACGGAGACTTCCTCAGAAGAAGGAAGTCTTTGTGCAGGAGATGAAAGCGCTTAATCAGTTTGAAATTATCTGTAAAAAGAGCCTGCAAAAATTCATTAATTGACTTCATTAATTGACTTCCAGTATTCTTTCAACTTCATACAGTCATAAAACATATGAGCCCAGTCAGCATTAATTTCTACATTACATCTCTTACATAGATTATCTTTATTATTAATTTTATTCATCATCAAAGGTGTATAAAAAGATCTATGTAAAAATTTCCATGTATAAAGTCTCCAGACAATGGAAGATGTAGTTCTATAAGCAGATTCCAATATATATTGTTTATCTTGTTGAGTTGGTGGGTCCCCATTAATAGAGGTGAAATAATTCCAGTATGAATCTACATTGTAAAAAGTTTCTTGTCTGATAATTTTATGTATATATGAAAGTTTACCTTTATCAGAAACTTTATGCTGTAAATTTATTATCAAGTAATCAATCAGTTTTGGAATAGATTCTTTAACTGTTATACATCACTGTTATCCCATATTTTTCCACTTTGTGATGACTGTCTTCACTGTGTTCCATGGTATATCCAATGCTGTGGAAATTTTTTTCTACCCTTCTCCTTACTGATACCTTTCAACAATGAGATCCCCTTGATGCTTTGTAAGCTCTCTGCGAACCATGGCTTTTGCTGTAGCAGGCAACTAAGTAAATATCAGGAAAATCCTACTAGGACAGCTGAACTTTATTTAGGGTTAATCAGAGTCTCTTTAATTGATGGCAGGTGTGTACCCAAGAAGACTGAATGCTGTAATTAAATCAAAAGGTGCTTCAACAAAGTTTAAGGGTGTGCACACTTATGCACCACCGTATTGTACATTTTTTATATTTTTCTCCTAACAGATTTGTTTGTTTTTCAATTGAATTGGACAGATTATAGGTCACATTAAAGGTGGAAAAAGTTTTGAAATGATTTATTGAGGCCTCATTTTTTTATATCACAAAAACCTGGCATTTTAACAGGGGTGTGTAACCTTTTTATATCCACTGTATGTTGTATATTTAGCTAATATTTATTTATGTTGGAAAATGGGCAGAAGTTAGAATTTTCAAAAAATGTAATATCTAGATAATTGCATGAGTTTCTAATCACAATGCCTTGTAGTACAAAAATATCCATGCAATAATGGTTGGGATTTAGGGGTAGCAGCAAAGGTTTGTCAAGAACATAATCTGTTTTTATTTATTAAGGTCTTGCAAAAGCTAACATCACTATCTTCTGTTTCTTTTTTCATATCGATAAAATGGAATTAAAATCATCCTAGTTTATTCTGCACATAAACACATTTCAGTTTTATCCCATAACTGGTTTCTTCTGGCAGAAATCATAGAGGCATACACTTAATTATTTACAATTTGTTGCCTCCCCTTAGGATATACACTGCCAAAATCCTTGCTGGTCCAGCTTATAGTCACATGGGAAAAGTGACTACACCAAAACATTGGTCTGCCCCAAATAACTGGAACCCTTTTCCTCCAAAATATTATCTAAATAATATTGTTTACTATCAGAAACTTTTATAATATCCTGCAACATATAAATATTGCACTCCAATTCCTTGGCCCACTTTGCAATGCCATACCTAAGAGCATTAGAAATGCAACTGTTAACATTATTAGAAAATAATTATGTTTTGTGTCTACCTATCACTTTAAAGCTTCTTTTTCTTTTTGGTTCATTTAATTCTTTACATTTTTCCCTTCTTCTACATTTTTCATTTTTATCATATTCCATTTCATTGGCCAGTGCAGCATAAGAACTTGGAAATAAAGCAAAGGTCTTAATATGACCCTCCTCAGCCCTTGATTATTTTAGGTCACCATGAGAACCCCCCTATGACTTAGGTCCAACTCTCAGATTTTACCACTTTCTTTTACATTAACAACATCATTATTATTGTGATGACTTTTTTGGGGCACTAAGCACAAAAATGGTCTTTCCTCTTACCTTGTGCACATTTTATCTGTTTATTGTGACCTATTTAGCAACAGTCTTAAAATGCTAGAATTGGACAATTTTGCTTAAAATTTCCTATTTCACAACCAAGAAACAGCCCTGCATATCATAGGATACAGGCTACTTTTTGCATAAAAATGTAATTTTTAATGTGTTTTAAATGTTAGTTTACTAAAAAAAAAATTCCGTGTTACTTTCCCAGACCCCCATTCTACAGTTCCAGTTTGCCTTTTATTTTCTGCATGCTTTATATGGTTCCACAGCAATTCAGTAATTGTGTATGCTGATGTATACCTGTTAATTGTGTATTTCTTGATCATATCTGCTTATTTCTAATCATATAATACAAAGTCTGACCGTGATGCACACATCTGTTTTTTTTTTCAAAATTTGCACTAGTTTGCATATATATTTCTATCTCCAAGCAAACTTCATTAATTATTTCCATATTAAAATGAACCAGAATACTCACCAACAAAATTGTCATTCCAAATGGAACTATTTTATTCCAAAAGCTATAATGATTCATTGGGTTTCCTTGATTTGTATTGATCTAAGCCTCCTAGAGTACCTTGCAATCCCGGTTTCTCTGTCCTGTTTCTCTTTACATCAGCAAATGACCTCCAACTCTGACCAGAAGCATCAGCTGATATCACTTCTTGTGGTTTGGAATTGCCAATTACAGCCAAAGTAGGCTGTTTTTCTTCTTCCAGATCTCTAATTTAAAACTGTATAGGTGAAGAAACTCCAAATACATAGTTAGATCAAGATCCATGGCAACATTCAGAGGCCTCCACCATATTTTCAGTAGCTGCAATTTTATCCATTATTTTAAACCATAACACTTTACACAAGGAGTGTTCTGCATTTTGTATATCCATCCATAATAACTGTTGTGTAATTAAACCTCCAGGTTTCAAATTAGTCACAACTATCTTGCCTCAATATGCTGTGACCTCCTTCACACCTACTGCAGCCTCCTGCCCACCTGCTGTGACCTCGTGCTCACCCGCTTCAGCCTCATTCTCACCTGCTGTGACCTCCTGCTCATCTGCTGCAGCCTCCTATTCACCTGCTGTGACCTGCTTCTCACCTGCTGCAGCCTCCTATTCACCTGCTGTGACCGGCTTCTCACCTGCTGCAGCCTCCTCCTCACCTGCTGTGACCTCCCTCTCACCTGCTGCGACTGCCTTCTCATCTGCTGTGGCCTCCTGCTCACCTGCTGCAGCCTCCTTCTCACCTGCTGTACTAATGCCTACCATTGTACTTGGAGCATCATCTGCTGACAGAGCTGAGGGAGTTCCCTGGTGCCCCTTGCTAAAATTCTCCTTGTTGGTATGAATACCATCTCAAGTCTCTATTGAAAAGAGGCCACTGACCAAGTGGGACTAACCCAGTCAAGAAAGAGTAAATAAACAGAATTTAGACTTCCAGCATTTAGTAGTGGTCATAATTATGAACAAATATGAGCTTGAATTTGCTATGTTGGAATATCTACTAGGGGAGGTTGTCTAAAAAAACTTATTATTGCTGGTTACATGTGCATACATTTTTTGCAAGTATTTATTGTTATTTTTATTGTAAATAACATAGTTTTAAAGTTACTGTTTTTTTGAGGCTTTGGTTGGTTATGTCATTAATTGGTCACATGTAATGAGGGGGCCTGTGCACATATACATTTGGTGTGATTTTATGGTTCGTATTCTGAAGAAGTCCTTAATACCTGGATGAAAGTGCTTATTTTTGGTACAATAAAGAGCATTCCACTTCAGGGCCTGGTGTCTTTTTTGTTTTCACAGTTTGGGATTGTTTTATGTTTCTTCCCAGTCAAGAAATTGTAAATAAACAGAATTTAGACTTCAAGCATTTAGTAGTGGTCATGATTATGAACAAATCTGAGCCTGAGTTTGCTATGTTGGAATATCTAGTAGGGGAGGTTGTCTAAAAAAGGCATCATGGGGGTAGGAATGGCTTTAGCCAGTATGCGGAAGCCCTTATGAGAGGTGTAAATCGTCTCTGGTGAAACAAAAAGTTGTGTATCTACTGTCTCATCTAAGGCTCACTTACACCAAAGCTTTTTATAATGATGTAAACTATCTTGCCAATTAATAAAGCCAGTTCTCTTGTGTGATATCTTGTCCTAATTCTTGGTAGAGGCAGGTTACTACTTAAAACTCCTAACACATGCACAGTATATTCTATCATGCCTTTTTCCATGTCATTTTGGGTAGAGTTCCTCAGCTCATTCACTGCTACATGGGCCACCACTACGTTATAGTCATATTTGTCTAGTTTAGAGACCTTAGAGCCCTGATTCATTGTATGTGGAGTTTATTTGTCTAAATACTGAGTCACATATGAGTAAAACATTTGCTTGTGTAGAATCAGACTTGGTGGAGCTTATAAACACAAACATGTTTCCCTGGGGTCTCTTGGGTGAGCTTTGTGATTTCCAATATATGTGAGTGGAGGGGGAGTAGGCATTGTCTCAGGTGTTGGAGATCTTTTAGAGGGTGTTCTAAGAAGATGGGAAATTTTTTTCTTATAACCTCATAATAAGGTATGGGTATAATAGTTGTTATGACTGATATTGTGTTGTGGAGGTATGATGCTTACGGATAGTGGGCTGATGTGAGAGGTTTGCCTCCATGTTTCTTAAATATTTACATCTCATAGAAGTTGTTCTACTATTTGCTAGAAACAGTGAATAGTTGGCAAGCATATGGTAATTGCTACAGTGTATTAGAACATCTAATGCAGTCAAACTGGCCACAGTTATGATGAGTGCAGATTGCTGAGCCATTGTTCCCAGTGAGTGGAAGAGTAGGGACAATGGTCATACTAGGGGATTAGAAGGACAATATTGTAGTAGATCCTGAAATTTATGGATGAAATATTTAGGATAATAATGGAAGTTAGGTTAGATGGTAGCTAAGCTAGCAGTTCATAGTGAAAAACAGAATTAGCTATAGCATGCAAAGTAATAACAATTTCAAACAGATACTTTGTTGACTTACACCCCTAGTACTATACAGGTTACATGCATACACTGCAAGGCAGTTACTAGGCACTGAGTACTGCAGTTTTATCTTATACCCCTGAATGAACACCGGGCATTAAGAATGAACTGCTAATATCACAGAGCTACACTTTTAGGGTCGGGGTGCTGAGAGCTGAACACAACAACTAGGGTTATTTACCACAGAGCAATCATCAGTCCTTAGGACAGAACTGCTAACGTTATACAGCTAATTTGTAGTGTCACAGGTGTGTACACAACTCATAATACTTCTGCTTACCGAGTGGTCACCGGGCAGTAGAGCTATAGCCTGTAAAAGCAGAGCAATCAGTAACACTAAACAGGAGAGTAGTGCAGCCACAATGCAATGTCTGAAAAATACTCAGCCCTAATACCCTAATAATCCAGTCAACTAAAAGAGCGTACCCTAGGCATTACAGCCACAACAGCAGTTTCTAGACAGTGAGCTATAAATATTGCAGTCAACTCAAAGTTAACACACTGTACCCTAGTAAGATTACAGCAGCATTTCAGTTTATCACACTGTTCATTTGCACACTTGGTTACGGCAGAACAGATACACCGCACTATATACTGCATTAAGTACAAGAGGAATTGAGCAGGGTTTGCCAAGAATGTTGTTGTGTTATGTTGCTTTTTTTTAATCTATGCTACTAAGTAATTTAGGGTAGTGGTGTAACTGTAACTGGATTGCAATTAGCTAAGCCCCCTTCCCATCTTCTACAATTCAGCTATCTTTTTAGTAATTCTCATCTATTTGCTAGACAGTTAACACTACATTTTACATGTGGTTTGAAAACCTAAGAAAAAATATCATAACCTAAAGCTCTGGAAAACTGTGCCTGAAAAAGATTTGTGATGGATAGTTTTATATATATTCTTTATTTGTAACCATACCTCTATTCTTTGCAAGATTGTGGACAGCCCCTTATTCTGGCACTGACCTGTGGCAATTCATTGCAAACTGATAATTTTATTTTTGAATGCTTGGTATGCTTCTAGTGGCTCAATCAGCTCTATTCACCCTCGCTTCGCTTAGGCTCACGCCACTCCCCTACCCTAACCCCATTCTCACTTACCCCCACTTCAATTACATTTATAAATTCAAAAGCTCCTCCCCTAATTACTCACTGACCAATCCCAGTTCATCTCCCATTTTCTATTAACAATCTTCTACCTAACAATCCAAGCTCTTACAGGACACAATGCTTTGATAATAACCACATTCACTATTCCCACATACCCCCACACTGTCCAATCTTTCTTTATACATCCAACTTATTTTTTTCTTTATTATTCCTTTATCTTAAACACCACAAAATGTCACATCTTAAAATTATTACTAAACTTACCATATCCATGTCTGTAGCCCTAATATGACTAAGACATTCCACTTCCCTCAAACACTCACAAATCAACTTGGCCACAAAGTCACCCACTTTTTTGACTGTCTATGAAACATATGTCAACAGCTTTTCAAAAATATCACCTAGGCTAATTAAGCCAAACATCCTACACTTTTTAAAGAGAAAAATTCTATCTTCATCCATAGAACCCATTTCACAATTTTATCATACCTTACTTTTGTGTAAAACAGTCACATACAACAACCAATACTCACTACATCTCCTCAACCTAATTCACTGTGGAGACATACACCCCAATCCTAGACACCTTCAGTACTTCTCCTATCCTCAGTCTCCTGTCTCAAAAAATCTGTTACTAGTCACCCTAAACATACGTAGCATTTGCAACAAAATAACTGAATGTCATTCCTGGCTAACACAACACTCCCCAGGTATATTAGCTGTTATTGAAACCTGATTAAAAAAGCATATCAAAGACCCCAAAATTCTGACACCAGGATTTAACATTCTAAGAAAGGATAGACTCAACAAAAGAAAGCTGGAGGAGTAGCTTTAAGATATCATAGTACATATACAATTCTACCTCTCTCCAAACCAACTCCCACATTTAGTAATGCAGTAATTCTCAATGCATCGTTAAAAATAAACAAAACCAAATAACTTTGTATTGCAGAAGTTTACATACTACCCATTCCTATACTCGAACACATTCTTTTATGGATGTCAAAAACCATCTCCAATGAAACTGTAGTCATGGGAAATGTCAATATTAATTGGCAAAACTTATCCACTGACTCACCAGCAAATAGTCTCAAACTATATGGCTTTACACCACTTAACACCACCCCACTAGAATACAAAACAATAGTAACCTTGATTCTACCCTAGACTGGATCCTTGTCTCTGACCCCCACAAGTACTCCAATTCCAATACACTTCCTAATTTCTTAAGTGACCACCTACCCACATACACTTATAGATTCACCCACCAAAAGCCCAAAACCCACACCTACAAAACATCCAGAAACCTAACAAACTTTAGTAAAGACCTCTTTAATAGTATACTAAAATCATTCAATTGGTCGATACTAAAAACGTTATCCATAGACAATGCTGTCAGCTATTTCAACAAACAATTTTTAGATATTCTTAACAACTTAGCCCCTCTCAGAACAAAGACAGCAAAAGTAAACCATGTATCCTGCTTAATCAAATCCACCAAATAAATATTTCAAATCAGAGCTAAAGCCTAGAAAGTTTGGCAAAAGAATAAAAAAATTATACAAATTTTCAGATCTATAGACAGCTATGAAATAAAGCAAAAATATTAGTAAATGCTGATAAAAAAACTACAAAACCAATCCAAAACCGTCTCATTACTTCTTACCCCTGAGTCCACTGAAAATCCATCACCAACCACAGACAAAACACCAACTGAAGTGGCTAGTATGTTTAATAGCTATTTTATAGACAACATAGCTAAATTAGTTACAGGCTGTAACTCTATCACAAATTCTAACTCCATAGATAATATTATTCCACCCCTCTCCTAAGCATCCACTACAGACAGCATAACCTCTTTCTCCCTTGCCAAAATACATTAAGACGTAACACTCATTATCCTCCGTTCTCTCTACAACCTGTACCCACTACACTAATATGTAAACTTCTTCTCAAACTAATACCTTCTTCTTCTTTCTCTGATAATCTCCCATCAGAATACTTAAAACTGGCTGCTGAATCTATTGTTTATCCAGTCAGCATACTTATCAATCGATCCATCAGTGAATCCCAAGTCCCAAACCTTTGGAAGTGATAACCCCTCTTCACAAAGGAGATATATCAAATGAACTACAGACCCATCTCTATATTATCCTCTCTATCAAAACTACTTGAAATATGTGTACGCTTGTAATTACTAAGCCACCTTATCCATAACAAACTTCTTATACCCTCTCAGCATGGATTTAGGCCTGCACACAGCACAACTGCCCTCATTTCCTTTACTGATATAGTAAACAAAGATAGGGACTCCAGGCACTTAACCTCCATAATACTACTAGATCTGTCAAAGGCCTTAAAGATGGTATCACATGACAAACTACTACATCAACTCTCTTCACTAGGATGTTCACAACCCTCCAAACCACGGTTTAACAGCTATGTAGCCAATAGACAGCAGTGTATTAAATGGCAAGGTTACCAGTCACAACACCTGACTAACATAACAGGAACCTGCAAGGGTCCATACTTGGACCCTTCTTGTTCAACTTCTTCATTAATAAGCTCGACACCTCCTCCCTGCATAGGACACAACCTGCACTTGTCCCTACAAAATAAACATCAGTCCTGCTACTGTAAAAATCACCAAATTTGCCACAGGCTTGTCATACCGCTCCCACCATCGCAGAGCTCTTACACAGCTAAACTGGCTTGATTTCCCACACCATTTTGACTATCTGCATCTTTCTATCACACATAAAATGCTATACAATCCTGATACCTGTGCCACCCTAAAATCTATCCTGCACAACTACATTCCTAGCAGAACTATCCATTCATTAGACAAACAACCAATAAGTGTACACAAACTTAATAGAAGAGCAGGCCGGTATCTATTCCTATGCTATAGCTAAACTATGGAATGCCTTTCCAGAAAAAATTACTAGTATTGATAATGCAATTCAAGATTACACTAAAAAACACCTTAACCTATGCACCTGCTTATGCTCTAAAACAAATATATTACCCACACCTCTCCCTCTTAACCTCTCATAGTCGTCTTTCTCCCAAACTTTAATTCCAAAATCCACCTATGCCCCTTTTCTTTCTTTTTACTCACTCCCCTCAAACTACCTCCTACATACTTCTTATCCGTCATTACCCCCACTGCCTCTTATCTTAAAACTCCCTCTTGCCCCCATTTCTCCTACTTTCCTACTGACTTATTCCTTAACTCATCTCTCAAACAACCATCTTATCCTTTCTTTCTCCTCTAACCCTCAACCTCATTACTTCTATTAATGTCCTTCAGTATAAACTACCTTCACCTTCTCCAATTACTATCAAATGTTTATTACATTACTTATTCTTGAATCTGCTTATAACTTGAGAGAATATATTTTTTACATATGTCCTTCATTTATGTTTTGTTAAACAGACCACAACTCTTACTGTAAGTTCTATTTTATGTTTAAATATTTTTATTAAACATTCCTGGAACTTTTCTCCCTAGGCCTTCACTGAATTTTTTTTTGACCTGGCCAGACTTTCGTGGTCACTAAATGTCAATAAATAAAATATATAAATGACACCTTTCAGCTACTACCTGGCTACTACTATTGCTCTGCAAAGTAAAATTGCTAAAAAAACACTCTCAGTGAGGGAGACATTCCCCACATACCCCAAATGTATATATACCAATTATATGGTCACATAACAGGGGGTAAGTGTGCAGAGTGCATTAGTCTGAAGGTTTTTTCAGTAATTTTTATTTCTGCACAAACAGCACTCACTGAAAGAACCTTCCTAGTACTATATACACTTTTTTTTTTTGGGGGGGGGGGCTGGTCTTACTCTTTTGGTAAATACTATTGTTCTTGAGTTGTATGCTGGGTAACTGATTCACTGACTGTTTTGGACTGGTATGTTTATGAGGTGGGCATAATATTTTGTGTTTTGTAAGGACTGGCCACTTATAGTCATACGGTTGTATATTTGCCTGTGGATTTTTCTAACTGGTGTAATATTCTTTTTAATGTGCTAAATATTGCTTACAACATACTGAGTGTGCTGTGTGGAATTTAGATTTTAACTATGACTTTAGAAAATCTATAGTGTCTGAGCCTAATCTTTTCAGGATTATTATTTTGTTTAATCATTATTCTTTTGTTGTGCTTCCTGGTCCTCTATTTATTAAAGAACCTTTCAAAACAGCAATTGATTTTCCATTAATGCTGCTTAATTTGTGTGTTGATTCATTTAGATTTGTCTCATCCTGTAGCTCTGCTGTTGCAGACTGATAGTGGTGATCTTCATTTGGGTTCTTTTTCTTAAACTTAGGATTATAACATTTATTTTTATATGGTTTAAAAGATTATTACATGTACATTATTCCCATTCTTCGTGGCTGCAGTGTTAAGTTCATTTTAAGAAAATTACTGCAGGATAATTTATAATTTAAATGGTATAATCATGGCATAGCCATTCTGAAGAACAGTCTCTTACTGTTTTATTACATACTGATGTAGAATGTAGTAACCTCACTTCAGCAGAAATGTTATTTATTCTTTTACAGAAAGAAAGATTGTGAAAAACCTTTACACTTCATCAGTTAAGTACCTTGGAGATTTTTTAATCATTTACTTTTGAGTGTGGGTAAAATTGGATCAGTATCTGTCAGATTTATGTGATTCTCTTAGTAGTAAGAATTGTGATATACCTGCATTACATGTGCTTCTCTTTTTTATTTGCTAGACAGATTTCAGGATTCACATTTGTCTAATGTACCATATCTAGCGATAGCTCATCCTTAATAACAACACTAACAATATAAGGAATTTCTTGGGTTTAGTTGATAAGTGGAATTCTCCAGGTCCAGATTGCATTGATGTTCTTTGTATTTGCAATGATCTTATACTCAGTAGTTGGTTCTTAGCTGGGTTTACAGAAGGATTGCTTTGGTGATGCCCCCTTATGCATGAATATGTAGGTATTATTAAATTAATCATTAAAAGGGGTGATGTCATACATTTAACTGAGGACCCATTACTATGATTGTTAGCAAGCTTTTTTTCTTTATTGGTTGTTTCATGCTGTTTAGTTACTTAGTAATAATGTTGCACATTCACTCAGGGGATTTTTAGGGAATTTTTAAGACTCACTTAGGAAAACCATTAAATGGAAACTTGTTCAAACTGAAAAGGAAAATATTAGGTGCTGTTGGAAAATTATTCCCAGATACTGACTCAACTAATTAAAATAGTGTCACTGTAACCCTCTGAATTGTAGTAAAAGAGTTTAGAAGAATAATGAGTGATATTCTTGTTTTCCAAGAGTTTTTTTCAGTGTTTAGAGACTATAATATAATAGGGCCATGGTTTATTAGAAAGGAATACAGCTTAGAGGAACACTGAAAGTGTACTTTTTTCAGCAAATTATAAAATATTCACCAGAATTAAAATGTCTCTTCTCACACTAGAACATACCTGGATTTTGTAGCTATGCATATTTTGCCAGTCACCTTTTTAAACCATTCACTGTAAACACTTCCTGCCCCCACCCCCAAGGCAAGCTTCCCTTTAAAAATATTAGAAACCGCTAACATATGCTTGTAAAAATTCTTCTTTTAAAGACTAGCTAATGCCTCAGATTCCAGAATGACTCAGGGAAGGGAAGACACCTGATGCTAGTCAGCCATGAACTCTTTGCAAGGCCTCCCCATGGATTAACAAGGAATTCTTTGTCAAATATACTGATGGAAGAAAAATGACAATAATAGAATTATGATATTTCAAAGAAACTCATGAGGTATGGGTGACACTCAAAACATGAACCAGTGGTTTTCTTTATCAGTTAACTATTGGATTTAAGAAATGAAGGCTGAAATAAAAATGAACAGTTAGAAATACTGGAAAAGTTAATCCAACTACACTTCAAGAAATAAATTTGCTTTAAAAAGTCATATTCAATTAAGTCTTTGGTACTTACGTATTATCGCAACCAGATTTTGCCGGTGGCATAGTTTATAATTTTTTCCTCAAAACTATGTCTGTTTATGGAAGAAGGGTAGTGTAAAGTGTTAAACAGTATTGGGTCACATTCTTTGACACATACAAACAGGAATAAATGCAGTTTTGCTCTTTGCAGGTAGCATCCTTGGCCGAAATAGGGACACATGACTGCTGCTTTACAGTGGTAGTTAATGTCACGACTCATCAAAGTGGACACATTCTCCAGAAGAGAACCGTTGCCTTTCAAAACATGTTCAATGTGTTACTTAGTAGTCCTTACAGTCAAGTTTCATTGTCATGATTTCTGCCGACTAAAAGTCACTGCATATATTCATCAGTGACTTTCCTTTTGTGAAATCTGAAACCGGGATGCATGACTTTTGATGCAGTCTAGCAGTGTGAATGAACGGTATAATGCTTACAGTCACAATGTAGAAAGTGTCATGTATTTGCATTACTGCAAGTGTTGTGTGTTCAGCTTTTGGCATACTTCCTTTGCTGTATGAACTTGGGTTCCCAATCTGAATAGTAAGCATTTACCAAAAAGTTCTCCCAAAAAGAGTGGTAATTTTTTACCACACTGACAAGCAGCAGACATCTTGATCGCTGTAATGATGAACTGACGTAGGAAAAGGACATTACCCACAAAGAGGGTTTTTCCTGTTATTCCTCTACCAAGCCCATTTACCATATCCCAGAAGAGTACTTAACACTTTACCCAACCATTGTACAGTTAACAGAGATTGTTTGACTGAAACCTGACGAATTACCGCATGTCCCAAATCTGGTTGCGATAATATGTAAGTACCAAGTCTTTTTTTAATCAGCAATACTCAAATTCAGCATATGCTTGCAGAAGAAATCTTTATTTTTATACAGAAAATGACGGAATGTTTTTGGCATATTAGCTAAATGTATTTGTTCCAACTATATTTTAAACTTTAAACAAGTCATTGAATTGGTGATTAATTCCCTGGCAGCTTGGGTCTCCACTTATAATGATAAAATATGCTCTTATACTGACAAAAGGTCACCCCAGGGAAAAGGCTTAATTTTATAATTGGCAATATAAATAGATTTGGAGGTTTTTTTTTTATTCTTTGTTCACCGAGTTCTTCTCACTTGGCTAGTACCCTCTCTTCAAGGGAAGCTCAAGGTGGTATTTATACTACTACTAAGAGAAATATGACCAGGGCGTCATGGAACTTCCCCTACAATTTGCATACAGAGAATAATTTCATTGTTACACTTCCAGCTTCTGTTCCAAGCTCGTAGGTGGCTCAGAGAAGCTGGAAGGAAGATGGATGTGATAAGCAGGCAAGAACAGGTGAGCAAGCAGCAAGTAAAAGAAAAGGATTTGGAGAAGGTAGTTGAACTAGAAAGTTACCAGTTATCAGAAGAAGATGTAGTTGGAGGTTTGGATGAGTTAATGAGAGAGGAGGAGAAGGGTGAAATGAAGGAAGATAGTGAAGTGAAAGCAATTGAACCTTCGCAGGACTTGGAATATATGTTCCAAAAGGGTCCATTTGATGACTCTGAATTGGAGTGCATAATTACAACCCTTCAACTGGGAGAGTTGCAGGATGTCTACTTGAAAGAAATGTTGAGCCAGAGTGAACCAGAAAGTGAAATGGCAGTTTCATGGGGTGAAATTATGGTTAAAATACAGGAGGAGGAGGAGGAGGTGAAAGAGATCAAAGAAAAGAAAAAAAATCATATGCATGAATGGTAAATGAGTAGAAGGAAAAAGAGAGATAGTAAAAAATAAATCTGTCATGCAGCTTAGCAGTAAAGAAGAAAAAGAAATTGAGAGGTACCAGGTATGAGATATGGTGATTGCAGCTTTGGATACTTCACCTAAAGTGGTAAGAGTCTTTATATATCTTAATAGACAGACTTATTGTGACATTTTGTTTGAGCCAGGACAGTATATAGAAACCTTTTAGAGAAATTAAAAAAAAATAATGTAATCCTTGGAACTCTTATGTAGCACAGACATTTAACAAAGAAGCAAAAAAAAAAAGATTGTTGAAAAATTCGAACTGAAGTTGATAAAGAAGTATTAAAGGACTGTTTAAAGACAGTATGTAAAGAAATTGTGGACACTACAAAAATATATGATGACAGAGGTTTGTGGACTGGGGGATGGGATTGTGGGGTGATTTTGAAAATGAAAAATGATAAAATTGTACATATTCCAAGTATAATAAATGTAGAAGGTAATAGAAGTTATATTAGATGTAGGGGACAGCCAAAACATGTTTTATTTGTGGAAATGATGATTATTTAATAAGGAATTATGATAAAATAAAATGTTTTACTTGCTGAATGACAGGTCATGAAGCTAAAAATGTGATTTCATGTGTAAAAATGTGGGAAGATGGGACATGCTTGGGTAGATTGTGACAAATATATACAAGTGTAAAAACAAGAACAACTACAAGAATGTCTGTGTAATATAGAAACAAGTTTAGAACATGAAGAACAGGAGGTTATATAAGTGGATAATAAATTTAAAATGATATATGAAGAAAATGAAAATAATGAAAGTGAAGAACTGGTACAGGAAACACGTGACGATGAGGAGTAAAGTGATGAGAGGAGAAATAATTCAGTAGGGAAAACGGCGAAAGAAAAAGGAAGTTTAAAAGTGTGATCTTGAAAGAAAGTAAAAAGCAAAGGGCAAGATGGAAGGAGACAGTAAACTTGCAAGAAGCTGAAAATTCTATCTAAAAATGTTAATAGTATAAAAAATATTAAGAGAAGGTTAGGTGTTTTAGAATGGTGTGCTGCTTTATGCAGTAATTATTTTGGAAGATGAGAATTTTAACAGAAGAAGAAAGGAGATGGAAGGGCTATTGGGAGGAAGTATCATCTAGAATATGGGAAAGGATACATGTTCAAGAACTGGTGTGCTATGTAATGAAACAGTAAAAATCTTTGATTACACTATAATGGAACTAGCTAGAATAACAGTGTTAGATATAAGGTATAAAAAAGGTGTGTATGTAATCATTGCAATGTATGCATATGTTACTAAAAAGTAAGTGAGGAAATGTTTAAAACAATCTTAAGTTACGTAGGAGTGAATATGAAAATAATATTAGTGGGAGGCTTTAATTGCAATTTAAGGAAAAGAAAGAAAGAAGGGAATGATTTTAAGAAGGTGTGTGGACTAATGAAAAGTGGAAATTTATATTTATGGGATAACAAACATTGGACTTATAAAACAAATAAGATTAAAACAGAAATTGATTATTTTGAAATATCTGATGGTTTGAAAATTGTAAAAGAAAGAATAAAGGAAACCGTTTTTGGATCATCTGTATATACAGTTAGAAGTGGAGGAAAGGGAAAAATATATAAGGTTAAGTAAAGGCATTAAAAGATTTAATGAAAAAGACTTAGATGAGGACGATAGGGGGAGATCAATTAATTATGAAAAGATCAGGTAGAAATGAGATTTTCTTTGAATATTGGACAGATTGGTGGATAAGCTTTAAAGAAAAATATAAAAAATGCTTTTTACAATGTCAGGCTATGAGGAGAAGGAAAGAAAAACTGAAATATAGGCAATTAAGTCAGGAAGTATTTAGAGAGGTGCTCAAAATAAAACAAGCTTTTATGAAAAGGAGAAAAAGATATATGAAATGAATCAGGAGAGGATTAAACAATGTTATATAAACAAAAAATTGTGTTCTACAATGGGAAAAAAGAAGTGTCTCCATATGTCTGCGAGATTGTGAGAGAAAATCAGGGGGTAATAAGGTGGTTAAAGAATAATAAAGGAGAAAGCATGAATACACAGGAAAATATATGAAGTAATAAAGGAGTATATAAAATGCATTAAAAAGAGGGAGATAAAAGAGAGGCAGATATGGAAAGTTAAAATTTTGAGTAAAGAAGATAATGAGATTATAGAAAAAATATAAATATGGAAGAGCTAATGAAATTTTAAAATAATTAAATATGGAAAACGCCACAAGGATGAATGGAATTGAGTATTATATCTATTATGGAAGAATGGCAAAAAGTATATTTTGTGGAAATATTGAATGAATGATTAGGAAAAGGAATAGTTAAAAAGAGATATGTACTGGGGCTATGAAATGTATTTGAAAAAAAGGAGAAAAAGAGGATATAAAAAATTGGAGACCAATAGTATTGAACGATGCAGATTATAAAATATTTATAAGAATACTAGGAAAAAGATTAGGAAAGGGTGTAGATAGGTTGCTTGAGTGTACAATTTTTGGAAAAAGGGGAAAGAAAGCCAAGATTTATTATGGATAATCCTTTCTTTATTACTCCAAGTCTTTTGGGTTTCTAATAGATGACAGGAATGGATCCCATTTTTAAATCAAAGTACAATTAAAGTTGATGAAATTACTATTGTTTCGATTTTTGATGTCAGCCAAAAGTGCTCCTCGCAGTGCCCGCAACATGTCCAGTAATGACTCCTTCTGCAGTTCATATGGAGTTACATGTATTGGTAACATATCTAAGTACGATTGTAGATTCTTTTTTATAAGTCCCGTTGCTCTTACTACTATTGGAACTGTCTTGGTGTGTTTCTTTCACATTGCTTTCATTTCTGCCTGCAAATCTTGATATTTTATGACTTTGTGTCTCTCTGTATGCAAGACAGTGTAGTTACTGGGTGTAACGATTTCAGTGATCAGTGCTACTTTTGTCTTCTTTTCATGGACCACTATATCTGGTTTTCTTGCATCTATCTTTTGAACTGTTGGTAATGGGTGATCATATGTGATGTAGACTTCATCATTTTCTATGAAGCTTTGTGGTTCATATTTCCAGTGTTTTTCAGTCACTTCAGTACCATAATGTTTTTACGTTCCCCAGTGCAACAGACTTCCCACATTATTGTGCCTTTCAGTATAGAATCCTTCTGCCATTAGTATGTCACAACCATTAACAAGGTGTGCAACTGTTTCCAATTCTGTTTTACAAAACCTACATTTGTCTGTGTCTCCCACATGTTCAATGGACTTTGTAAACCAACATGTACGTTACCCACTGTCTTGTGCCCCAATATTAACCTTTCATCTTTTGGTTTTAATTCGCCTCTCCTTAACCATTCCTGTTTTTGATCCTGACCAACATGAAGTTCTTCCAGAAGTTTTCTATACTTGCAACTATATTTATGCATTTTCCACATTTAATGCCCTCTCATCTGATCCTTCACCTTAAATTATTTTTTTTGTTTGTGGCACATTTTGCTGCCTGATTTTTATCTACTTTTGGTTTGATTTCCATTCCTAGTTGATGCCAATATGCTTCTGCTAGACTAAGCAGGGAAGTCATCTTAGATTTATTCTCCTCATGTTTCAAAACTTTCACTATGTTTGGGTCTTGTGAGGTCAGTAGATATTGTGCAGTCCCACGATTGCAAATCTATACATGTAATCAATTTCAAGTAGGCCCATGCCTCCTTCAGAATGGGGAATATATAATCTTGGTATACACTGTTTTTTTATAAATCATTTGATAAGCATGAAGCATCCTTCTTGTTTTATCCAAAACATTTTGGGGCCAGTCAATCACTCCAAAACTGTAAGTTAGGAAAGGAAGAGCCAATTGATTTACAGCTTGAATTTTATTCCTAGATATCGGTGCTGTTTTTGGGATTAATTTAAGTTTTCTAAAGTATTCCTTACTAAGTATTATTTACATTTGTTTATGTTTTATCGTTGATCCTTCATCAGTTCCCAAATATTTATACCTATATATATTTTTTTCCTGCTTTAAAGATTGCTTTTGTGCAATTATCAATACCAAATGGCATTCTTATATCATCTGAAAAAGTTTTGACAACTTGCAGTTGTACATCCAGTTCCTCATCTGATGAGCTATACAGTTTTAAACCATCATGGATACTAAGAGAAGTGATAGATGATATAAATAAAAAGGCAGATACTAAACTTATGGTAGGAGACGTGAGAAGAGCATTCAACAGAATACAATATATTAAGAGATTATAATATGTGATAAAATAAAAGTAATCATGTGAGTATATGAGGATAGAAATGTAAGAGTAATATTAAATGGATGGTTAAGTGAAAAAATAAAAATAGCATGTGGGATAAGGCAGGGATGTCTGGCAATCAGCATTTTATTTGCATTAGTTATGAATGTGATTGTTAATAAAATGAATAGAGGATTGAAAATGGCAAGGTATAAGATACATTTCTTTGTGAATATTAATGACATGAACAACATAGATGTAAATGTTATTATTGCTATTATTAGAAGAAGAAAGAATATCTATATAGTTACAAATATGATTATGTATGTATGTTATAAGAAGAATAAAATATGAGATAAGGATTGATAAGAATTTATTTTATGTAGTATGGTTATTTGGAATGAATGACTGAATGAATTTTCATTTAATGAAAAATCGATTATGACAGTTATATTTCGAAAAATCAGTCTATGGCTGTGGAAGAAGGAGTGAGGGTCAATCATGAAAGAATAACAATGAGGATGTTATAAAAAAATTATATAATAATAAAAAATAGAAATGTGCATATATCTGTCTGTAAATATGTAAATAATGTTTTATATGTTGTGTTAATTAAAGGACCTCTACTCCTTTTGACAGGTGTCATGAGATCTTTTGCATCCACCTGAGCTACCACCAATTCAAGGAGATGGGACCTTAGTTTAATGTCTCAATAAACAATGGCATACTCAGCACGTGTGCTACCTGTTGGGCTACTGACACTGATATAATTTAGATTTTACCAAATAAGAAAGCTTTGGGCCCTGATGCATTTCCATTATAATATTACAAGTTTCTTCGTTTGATGGTCCAATGCCTCCTCAGAGAAGTACAGTTTTTTTTTTCTAAACACAGATTCAGATAAGGTTACCATAACCTCATAAGGATTTCAAAGCACTGGAGTTTTATCTATTAATTCTTCTTCTTAATACTGTTTATACAATTATCAAAACATTTGTTAATAACTATCATTTGCCATCTTTATTGAAAAAAATTCATCCAATCAGTTTGGTTTTTACCACCTCTAGAATGATGACCATTCTAAATGATGTTTAACAAATCTTCATGTTCAGAATGATAGACATAATTCCCAAACCAAATACTGCTTTTTGTTCTCTGGATGCCTAGAAGACCTTTTATATGAAATGTCTACAAGTTGCTGGTAAGGTATACTGGAAAACATCTACCACATCTGTAGTTAAAAAACAAAGGTCCTCATTCCACAATTTATTTGTAATACAATATTAAAAAAAAAACTCCAGGAGTCTTTCAAGATATGGTTCCAAGTCTCCTGAAAAGCAAATTCTAACTGACCAACAGAAAAGTAAAGGAATAAAAGTCTCTGAAATACAGCTCCCAAAATGTTTTTCCCAATTAGCAACTGAGATGCAAGATCATGGTTGTATGATCTCAAAGGAGGCCAACTGTTTCTAGCCTTGTTATAAAAGTTTTATGTGGGTTACCATTCTTTGTACTAGTTTTTAAGTTATTGTGATCTGAAAATGTTGTCACCCATGTACTGATGTACTGGCTAACTTTATTTTATGTTAATGCTTTAATTAAGCTTATTCTGTAAGCCTATGCTACACAGCAGGGTTGTGATATTGAGGAAGAGAGTGCATTCAGACAGCAGCTGCAGGACTTACTGGATAAAACAGGACAACATGAATTAGTGTTAATAACAGGGCACGTGAATGCACATATTGGGACAGACAGAACAGGATTTGAGGACTGCTTGGGTCCACATGCATGGGGCAACAGGAATAAAGGAGGAGAGGCCATTCTAGGCTTCTGTCTGGTAAATGGCTTGATGTTGACCTACACATGGTTCAGAAAGGAAGACAGTCACAGGATCACATACAAAAGTGACCAAAATGTAACTCAGGTAGACTTCCTCCTAATAAGGTGGGGTAGAATCAGCAATTGCAAAGTCTCCTCCAGTGAAGTAGTTGGCCAACAGCATAAACCATTACTTGCCACAATCAGCTGTAAGCAGTGGTCAGAGAAAGCTCTATGGTCAACGGAGACCAGGATGAAGACCTGAAAGTTGACTGGAGAGAAATCACAACAGTTCAAGGATTTACTCTGGGCTCTAGCCCCTCAGGAAGAAGATGAAGTAGGTGGAGTTGAAGAAGAATGGCAGCGTCTTAAAACAGCACAAGCTGGTGGTGGAATAAAGAAATACAGAAAGCCAACAAAAGAAACAAGGAAAAAAAGGGGGTGATAGAAAAGACGGACCATGCTAGGAAGGAATACTGTTGGCTAACAAAGAGGGTAAGACAGCAATTGCAATAACAAAGAATAAGGGATCAGAGACACTGTACCAACTTCTAGAAACTGACTCAGTAGATGGCACAAAGAAACCAATTCAGATTGCAAGGCAAAAACAGAAAGTTAAAAAGGATAGTCAAACACCCTTCATAAAGGATGCCAGCAAAAACCTGCTCACCAGTCCACAGGACATTAAAGGCAGATGGAAGAAGCATTTCCAGCAGCTTCTAAATGAGGGTAACCCCACAGAATCTATGCTGCTCCAGAGAAAGTCTATAGTAAGATAAGAGACAGAGCTGACTCTAGAAATGTAAGAACAGCACTAAGGAAAATGAAGTTAGGGAAAGTAGCAAGCTCAGATGAGGTCACAGCAGATAGGTCCATAGGTTCATATGTCTGTATTAGGCTAATGGCCCTGAAGCCTTTACAAGCCTAGCCCATACGATTACCCTGGCATCGTGCCTCCCAACATTAGTTCCTAGAGCCCCTGTTGAGTAGAGCCACTGGAGTGATCCTCGGGGTGAATTTTCTATTTCCCATCCACTCATCAAGATTTCTTTTGACGAGGGCCAGTAAATTGCTCTGTTTGACATGTATGTGAAGTCTGTTCCATAGCATGGCAGTCCCTGACTTATGAACCTGTCCCTCCAGCATGTTCTGTTGATTGTGGTAATGAAACAAAACAAAGGCAAGGGTATCTCCAAAATACTTTATATACAAAATACATTGGTTGTGGATGAAAGCGCTAACCTTGATTGTTCTGTTTTTGTATATAAAGTATAAAGTATTTTGGAAATACCCTTACCTTTGTTTTGGTTTTTGAGCTGGTTTGTTACATATTTTTGTTTTGTTTGATTGTGGTAATGTGGTTGAGGTCTCTGGAGCATGTGGTGTGGAGGGATTGGGATTTCTTTATATATAGTATTTCTAACAGAGCTGGGTCAGACATGGCTTTGTAAGTCAAGCAGTCTAAGTAGATAATATGAGACAGAGAATAGTTGGAGTTTTTTCAGTCTGTCCATATTGAACAACTGTTTAAGGCATAGGATAATCTTTGTGAGGTATGTTTGCAGCCTCTCTAGTAGTTGCAGGTTTCTAGTGAGGTACATGCCAAATGGTTGCTTCTACTCAATGATTGGCCTAATGTGGGAAGAGCAGAGGGAGACAATGAACTCTTTCTTCCTGGATGCAAAACCCTTAGTAATGAGATCTGCCACATAGAAGGACTTTCTGACCACAGTGGCAATGTGGTGGTCAAAAGAGAGGTTGCTGTCAACCTGTGTTCCCAGATCTCTTATAACGCCTTTTGTGTTCAGTGGACTACCATGAGTGTGGCAATTCATGGGAACTGAGTTTTTCCCAAAGGGGATGATGACACATTTTTTTGGCATTGAGCTTAAGGCCATGGTTCTGACACCAGTGGTTGGTCTCAGTGAGAACTTTCTGCAGGATATCAACATCACTTGGGGAGTTAATAATAGCTCCCAACTTGCAATCATCTGTGAACTTTGTCAGCCACAGTCCGTTTGTGTTGGCCTGGACTTCAGAGAAGTAGATACCAAACAGGAGAGGACCCAGGACCGAACCCTGTGGGACTCCACTCGTGACTGGTCAAAAGTCTGACTTGGAGTCAGCTTTCACACTGTGGATTCTATCTGTGAGCCAGTTTGCAACACACCTAGTGATATAGGGGTTGATGCTTAGCTTAGTGAGTTTTTCTATGATTCCTGAGTGGGGAATGGTATCAAAGGCCTTGTCCAGATCAAGATAGGCTGTATGAACCACCTTGCCTTCATCCACAAAGAAGTCAACCAGATTTAGCAGGCATGATCTACCCTTCACAAAACCAAACTGTGTGGGACCCAGAGTTTGGAGAGTCCCTATATCCTTGTTTATTAGGTCCATGATGATGCATTCCAAAGCTTTGCATATCAGACTCATCAAGCTAATGGGCGATAGTTCCCAGGGTCTGTAGTTGCTCCTCCTTTGTGGAGAGGGATGACTGTAGCAGTGCGCCATTCAGTGGGGACAAAGCCTGAGGTGAGGCTGTGGTTCAACAGGGCACACAGGTTTGGTGCCAGTTCATTCTGTAGTTCATGTAGAACACAGCCAGGGATATTGTCAGGTCCCATAGAAGCTGTTGTCTTGACCTTGGACAGTGCTGTTTTAACCTGTGCAGTAGTAATACTGGGTGCCTGGCAATCTACTGGTATTGTCATTGGTCCTTTCAGGGGGGGGGGGGGGGTAAATTTGGCATTGATTCTTTCGGCCAGTATATTGGCAGTATCTGTTGGCTCAATATAGGAGGTACCATTGTGCAGTAGCTCAGAGCAAATCTGGGTATTGCCAGTGAGATTCTTTACATTACAGTAGAAGGCCTTGTGGTTGTCTTTACTATCTGCTGCAATTCTGTTTTCATAGCTAGCTTTAGAGGATTTGATGAGGGATCTCAGCTTTTTGTTGAGGCTGATAAGGGAGTTTTTCCATTCTTGGGGCTTCACCTTATTCCGTATCAGTTTCTTCCTTCTGTTGTAGAGTTTGTTTATGGCAGGGGACCACCAGATTGGCTTCCGTTTTTGCAGGAGAGCATCTTGGTTCTATTAGGTATGCATTTGTGTACATGTTTGTACAGTGCATTGGTGTATGATTTGGCAGTCATGCAACTATTCTCCATTTGCATGGGTGCCATGAAGTTAGCCACCTCTGTTTTTAGGAGCCCAAGGTTAGCTTTGGAGAAGGTTACATTTGCAGGGTGGGGTGGGATGGATGTGGATTTCCAAGGTGATTAGTATGTGGTCAGATCTAACCAGGGAAGAGTTGACTATTGGTGTAAAGCAATGGTCACCCATGTTAGTAATGACCAGGTCAAGGATGTTGCTACCTCTAGTGGGGGTAAGACCGAGCTGGTCCAGGGCATTGGAATTAATGAATTCCAGGAAATGTTGGCTAGTGTATTGGTACATGAGTAGTTTTCCCAGTTAATGGAGGGGTAGTTGAATCTGCCCAGTATGAGAGTGTTAGGCTGGACCCTAATATTCTCCAGGGTGCTTAGGAATGTGGAGTGTGAGTCTTGGGACATGGTTGGGGACCTATAGCAGGCTATGACCTGAATCGCTGTCTTACCCAATGTTAGCTGTACCTGAAGTATCTCTGATGTGTTATGTTGGGCTACCATTCCAGAGGTGTGCTCTACCTTTATGAACATGGAAACACCACCACCTTTGGAGCTGCGGTCCAAGTTCTGGGGATGAAAGGTGCTTTCCGCTGCTTTGAACCAGATCTCTGTTATAGCACAAATGTCGATGTTCTCCATTTTAAGGAGTGTTTTGAGCAAGTGCAATTTGAGATTTAGACTTCTAGCATTGAGCAGCATGACCCTCAGATTGCATTTGTTTGTAGCTGTTACAGTGGTAATTTGGTCCTTGGAACACAGCCTAAAAAAGGCACTATAGGGCTGGCAACAGCTTTGGCCAGTATCCTGAATCCCAGGAGTGACAGATGCAGGCCATCTCTGGCAAAGCATAGAGGTCTGTCAATCATGTCATCCCAGGCAGACAGATACTGGATCCCCTAGGAATGACACCAGAAATTTAGCCAGTTGTTGAAATCAATCATTTTCTGCTTGTACTGTGGTATCATTCCGGGTGAAGGTATGATGCTGCTCAGGGCTAGGATCATACTCACCTGGGCTACATAATCCGAGAGCTCCTCCATGTCTCTTTTCACATAGTCCAAGGAGGTACGTCTCAGGTCAGTCACACCAACATGTACAATGACAGAGTCATATTTGTACCTGTTGTTGAGGGACCTGAGTCTGTGCGTTATGTGGCAGATCCTGGCACCTGACAGGCAGCTGACTGTTACTTTCTCCTTATTCAATCTAGTGAGTGGGACATCAGTGTGCCTCACTATCAATTCACCTATGACTAGTGTGTTGGGCATGCTGTTTTGCCTCAGGGGCTTTGGTTGAGTGGCACACTGTTTAGGAGAGTTATGTGTCTTGTGATTAGTGTTGTGTTGTGGTGGTCGAGTGTGTTTCTGCCTTGGAGGCCTCTACTGTTTGGGTAGATTTTTATTAAGAGCCTACACGAAGGTGGGTGTGTGGTTTGTGTTTTTATGTGAAGGCAATGCTGGCATGTGTTCTGGAGGGTTATGTGTTCCATGTGGTGTGGTGCAAGTGTTAACCTTCTCCTCTTGACCAGCTATTCCGGTCTTGACTGGAGAGTGTGTGGCTTCCAGTTTGGATATATAAGTGCATCTCTCGCAAGTCTGAGTGTTGGGAGGTAAGAGGTGAGAGTTGTCAGTGTCCATGAGGCAGTTGCTACATTGCCTCAGGATGCCCAAGTTCACCAGGTTAATAGGAGAATGCACAGGGAACTGACCTTTAGACATGCCTGGAGGGGTGGGTATTAATAATACATACTGGAGTTGTTTCCTTGTAGAATGTTTAGTACTGGTAGCACTTTTGTGTGCTACAATAATTGCTACAAGAAATCTGGTAAAGTGCTAGACTAATAAGGTAGTAAAAATGCAGGAGGAGAGAGAACTAGCAGATCTATGAGAAGAATTGAAGAGCAGACTTTTTGCACCGCTCAGAAGCTTACAAACAGTCCTGGATACAACAAATCTGTATCTGGGCTAGACTAGTTACAGGAAAGGCGGGAAACAAGTGCAAATGTGGGCTTTTAAACCAGAAAGTTGAAAGAGATGGAAAAACTGCCCAAACAGCCAATAAACTACAAATTCTGGGTCCAAAACCACTCCTATTGTGGTAGATAGGCTACCTAGTGCTTACCACTCCCACTGATAAGCTAGAAGGCTTCCCCTCCAACACAGAAAGGCTTGGGGGGCTCAGAAGCTTACAAACATTCCTGGATACAGCAAATCTGCATCTGGACTAGACTAGTTACAGGAAAGGCAGGAAACAAGCTTAGAGCTTTTTTTTTTTTTTTTTTTAATAAAGATATGATCAAGTTGTTCGGTGAGATAGGCTCATCCAGCATAGTGTACCTATGTACAAAGACCCAATGGCTCCTGAGGTACTCATAGCAATATGTAGAGAAAGATGTATCACAGATAACTAGAGAATAAGCATACAATGCCAGTGTTCGGGAACAAAGGGGACATCACAACTGTGGGCAGCACTGAAGCATTAAACTCCTGTCACATTGCATGAAAGTTCTGGAGAGGTTTACGCATACACAGACTTGTAGAAAATAAGATGGGAGATGAGCAGTTCAGAGTCACATCAGATTGTAGCACAACTGACCCAATGTTTGCAGTGAGACAGATATTTGAGAAGAAGCCAGAAATGAGGAAAGAGTCTAACTCAGCATTCCTAGACTTAGAGAAAGCATATGACAAGGTCCCAAGAAAGCTGATTTGGGCAGTACTGCAGTGGTTCAAAATCACAGAAATAATGGTAGAATTAGTGTATGCTATGTACAAGGACCCAATAACTCAAGATTGAACAGTGTTTGATCTCACAGAGGGGTTGCAAGTGGGAGTGGGTATGCATTAGGGTTCAGCTATGAGCCCACTGCTGTTCATATTGATGATGGACTACATTAGCAAACAGGTCAGAGGGGACAGATCAAGAAAGCTGCTGTATGTTGATGATGTGGCATTACAGGCAGACTCTGATCAAGAATTTCAACAAAGGATAGGGGAATGGAATACAAAACCGAAGGCACATGGGATGAAACTAAGCACAGATAAGACAGTGGTAATGGCAACAAATTGGGGAAATCAGAAAAAGCTGAGAATTGAGATAGAAGGAAAAAGAGTGGAACAGGTTAACAGCTTCAAGTACATGCAAGGGGAGGTTGAGGAGAAGACGAGTCTGAATGAGGAGGTCAAAGCTATAATCAGAGGGGCTGCAGCAACTGGCACAGTGTGTCACAGTAGTGTATGACAGAAGGATGCCAAAGAAGCTGAAAGTAAGGTGTACAAAGCAGTGGTATGACCAGTACTACTGTACGGTACAGAAACCTGGGCCATAAAGGCAGAGCAGTTGAGGAAGCTAGAGGTGATAGAGATGAAGTGCTGAGTACGGTGGTAGGATGCACACTGTGAGACAGAAGAAGAAATGAGAGCATAAGTGCAAAAGCCAAAGTAGCTCCCAATTGCAGTAAAGATGAAAAAGAACAGATTAAGCTGGTTCAGGCATATGTGCAGAAAATTAAAAAAACAATCTGCTGAAGAAGATTGGGGCAGACAGGAAGAAGGCAAGAGGAAATGAGCATGTCCAGCAAAGAGGTGCATGGATTGTGTGAGAGAAGACCTGCAGCAATCCCGCATGAGTGTTGAAGAAGGCAGGAGAGTGTCACTGAATAGAGAGAGATGGTGACAGTTGGCCCATCACCCTGGCCCTATGTAGAAAATGGGAAAAAGGGAGTTGATGATGTTGATGATGATTCAAGAGATGACCTCTACGTATAAGAAAGTGTCCAAAGAAAATATACAAAAAGAACTAAGGAGTGTGGACAATCACATATCAAGAACATTTAGCTAAACTGAACTTATCATGTATCACTTATCACTGGTTACATGGCAGATTGTGCCTTGCATATCATGCACTTCATGATGAATAAATATGGCTTCTGTTCAATACTGAGTTGCTGCAATCAGGGCAAATTTCCTCTGGAGCACATTATACCTTTAACCAGCAAAGAAAATCAGTTCCACACATATGTGGTGACAAAAAAAACACCAAAACTGCAACCAGCATTTACATGAAATGTTTCATAAACTTTAGTTAAACACTTTTGTTCCTAAGAGTAGAACTTCACATCAAAACTAAAGTAACAACAAAAATCTTCACATTTAAATCTCAAAGCTACCATTTGTAATGCCCCTAAGATAACATGACATAGTAACCTAAGAAATTCATTTTGCACTTAATATCAAGAAAGTACATTCCAATATTGTAAAAATACCTTTCAAAAAATAAAATAAAATAATTTGTAAGATAAACACTGAAGAAAAAAACTGATATGTAGTCATTCAAACCTGGCAGTTCACCAGCATTCAGTCTCATTTTCCAGGTCAGTTCACAAAATTCTATTCTTGTTTCCCATATACCACCTGTCTCCTCTATTAAAACCTTTCAAGCAGTGCAAATTTATATTCTTCAGAATTTTTTCTGTCCCTTTTGTAAAAAAGTTATCTTTTTCCTACATAAAACCCTTTACAATCAAGCACTATATATATATATATATATATATATATATATATATATATATATATATATATATATATATATATGGGTCTACTTCATTTCACTGAAAAGACACTTAACTGAAACTCATTTCACTGAAAATCAGTTGCCTGAGCACAATTCACTGAAAGCTCATTTAACTGAAACTCATTTCACTGAAAGGTATATTCCCTGTTCCCCACACAAAATCATGGAAACATAAAATATTGTGGAACATGGACAAATGTTGCTGGTAAGGTATACCGGAAAAAAATCTACTACAAGCAAATTCTAATTGGCCAACAGAATAGTAAAGGAAGAAAAGTCTCTGAACTGCAGCTCTCAAAACGTTTTTTTTTTCACACTTAGCAACTGAGATGCACGATCATGGCTGTATGACCCTAGTGGAGGCCAACTGTTTCTATGCTTGTTTTGTAAAAGTTTTGTGTGTGCTACCATTCTTTTTACTAGTTTTTAAGTTATCGCAAATCTGAAGATTTTGTGACACGCCTACTGGCTAACTTTATTTTATGTTAGTTAAGCTTGTTCTGTTAAAAAGAGAGAGAGAGAAACAAAATGGAAAAATTGTTACATGGCCCTGCCAGACCTTATATGCATATGAGTTTTTAGCAGCATCTCCCAGGCAACTGCTGACGAGGAAAAAACATAAAATGAAGCTGCTAATTATGCAGAAACTGTTAAAACAAAAAATTGTAGATAAGATTATGTCACAAGAAGAAAAAAGGCATTTAAGTTCACTATTAAATAAACAGAAATCTGATAACCTCAGCCTCTTTGTCAGATTTTCCTAACACATTCAGCAGAAGACCACATAACTCACTTGCCAGAAATAAACGCAATTTTACTAACCTAGAAAATGAAGTTGATAAAATGTTTGGCTACTATCAATGAACTTAAAATGGGGAAATTTAAACTTAAATTTGAAATCTGAAGGCCAGATTCTTGAATATTGCTTTGAGTGTTTGTGATGAACTGTCTTCTTCCTGTGTTTCATTTTTTCACGTCTGCATATGTTTACACCCTGAGAAAGGCTGAATATTGTCAATATTGAAGATTACTGAACTAGTAGAACAGGAGGAAATCAATCCACACCACATATCACAAAGATGTTCAACACCATCCCACATTCAGCCTTCATATATAAACTTTCACAGTTAAATGTAAACCCTTGTGTAACTCAATGGATAGTAAATTGGATTACAAATAAAAAAAAAACAGAAAATTAGGGTTGGTGATTTTGCATCCTCCAAAAGACCTGTCACTAGCAGAGCACCTCATGGTTCAGTCCTTGGGCCACTCATGTTGGCATTTAACTTATCAGACATCAAAGCAAATGCTAAGTGCATATAGCTAAGTTTGCAGGCAACTATAAACTCGGTACCATCATAAACTCCCCAGAGCTCATCAAGATCCTTCAAGAGGGCCTTTCACAAACAGGTGGTGTCAAAACCATGGACTAAAACTAAATGTCAAGTTATGTATAATAGTGTCTTTTGGTAAGCATGAATACCCTGGTAACTATCACAATTACAACACACCCGTGAAAGTTATCCCATAGTCAGGGACCTATGTTGGCAATGAGCTTGTGATGCCTGTGCCCTGGCCCAGCAATCAAGGAGCCTCAATCCTCACCACTAACACCAGTGAGGGGCATCTCATATAGGAGGAAAGGATAACAAATACACACAGTAAAGTGCAATTTCCCTTAAGAGCACACAGAGATTACAGTCATTCTGGGGCTGGTCACTCCCTTGTTCTCCAGGTCCCCAATAAGACTCCCCACTGGCACAGCTATAGGGTCCAGATCTCAGCCTAGTGGATAAGATAAAACTAAAACCTTCAGCATCCTCTCTGTCCAACCAGTGCTTCGTGTCCCTGCCCAAGTAGCTGACAAACACACACACACAAACACACACACACACACTTTGAGAAGAGTTTATATAACCACACAAACACTCCTGGGGAAGGCTGGCACAGGTTCTCCAGCTGTGCCCCCTTTTCCCAGACTGTATGGTGGTACCAGCTGCCACCATCCACTAATATTTATTAGCTACTCAAAGGTCCTTAAAAGGGTGTCCAATTATGACTGTGCAATATTATTATCCAATTGGTAGTATAGCCCAAGACTAAAGCTATAGGAGTGGATTTGTACAATTTTACCAAAGGCATGCAAGTACTGTAAAGAGCTTAAATTATCTCTACAAAACAGCCACAGTTGAAAGGGTTTAAAAATATTTAATAACAAATAGTCAAAACACAAGACAATACTTTATACTACACAGTGCTAGTAAAGAGTTCAGAGATCACAGAGAAATACTTAAAATAATTCAGTAATACATTTCTGACATCACAAAAAAACAATTAGTCTAATCTTTCTAGTTTCTAGCTATTTCTAAGAGAAAATACAAGTCTAAGATAAACTTACATATAGAGCAAGACAGTGCTGATGAGTTGGATGGTCCAGACAAAAATGCTTAATGCTCTCTGATTCTCTCTGTTTTTAAAATCTCATTCCTGGTTCACATTACATCATTACACTTCCCTAGGTTCCCAGGCTAACAAAAACTACATTTACATTCTTCACCTCTGGGCAGAAACCAGAAAATAAAGGACATTTATGCATGCAAATTCTGGACATTAACTCTGGCCTTAAAGCAATAGGCAATATGCCTCACTCTAGACTGACTGGCTCCGTGTTTTAACATCAAAGGGTCACAATATGCTTTACGTCAGTACAGTGCACTGTTGTTACATTTTTTCCAGTTCCACATGTAACAGTATTTTTACCATTTAAGACACAAGCCTGTGGTTTACATTAATATTTACAGATGACAGAATTATCTCCAAAATTCTATCTGGCTAGGCTGGCAGCCTTCATCTATCTTCACCCAATCTTCACAGAGCTGTCCTTTGATCACCACATATCCACTATTGTAAGGAAGTTCTTTTTCATCTCATAACTTATATCTAAAGGTATGACATCCAGGTTCAGAGATGTAATCATTCCACTGTACTTAGCTCTTATTAGGCTTAGCATTGAATATAAGGTAGTTGTCCAAACAGTTGGCACAACTGAAATGACCTCAAAGCTTTCTCATTAATAAATGTACCTAAATCATAAAACCTGTGCGGACCATCTCATAGATTTGTGCCTCGTCTCTGTATTATATATACTACTAAGAAGAGACCTCTGTCATGCTTATAGAGCCTCAGCAGACCCTATGCTGTCAAACTTATTGCACATTCACAAGTTCATTTGTAGCGTAAACACCCGAGCAATGGATTTTGGTCTGTTTTGCAACATAAACAGGATATTTTAGAGGGACAGAAGTGTGTCATAGAAAATACTGCTCCCATGGAACCATTTTTTCTCTCTGCATAAAGCAAAATACTTCTATTACTCTATTCAAACAAAATTTGGATGACTGGATGGGAAGCTGTAAATATGGCCCCCAGGTTAACAGCGTATCCTTATTCTGCCTACCTCTTGGTTATTCATACACAAAATGTAAGGGCTAAACAACTACCTTGAGATTGTAAGGCTAAGCTTCTTAAGCAATATGTTTAACATCATTTTATAAAACTGTTAGTGAAGCCTTAGATGATTGTCTTAGCTAGATCTTTCAAAGGCTTTTAATGGCATGCTTCATCCAATGACAGCCATTTCCCTGGTAAAGCATGACATAAATCTTCATGCTATTTAATGGGTAAGGTGATGGTTTAGACATAGATGTTAGTATGTTAAAGTGCAGGGCCATTTTTCAAAATAGAGATTGCTACTGGTGTCCCAAAGGGGTCTGTTTTAGGCCCTATACTGTTCAACGTTGTATTTTCATTCTTGCCTATTAATACCACTTTTTGGCTGTCTAAATGTGTTTATGGCACTAAAATTGGAGCATTTTTAACAGCATTATCAAATTATTTATCTTCTAATTCATATGTGTCTAAACTATTTGAATGGTTAAATAAAATGGGCAATAATATCAATTTATCTAAGTGTAAATGTACTGAAAGAATTATGGAGTGTGGGTCAATCACGTCAGGAACATTTAGCTATACTTAACTTATTTTCTAACAGTTATCAATGGTTACTTGGCAGATTGTGCCTTGCATATCATGCACTCCAAGATGGAGAAATATGGCTTCTGTTCTATATTGATTAACAAATATAAATAAATTAATTAATTAAATAAGAATCCAATTTTTTTATATGTACTCTTGACTGTTTGAGTTAGCTGGCTGTGTTTTGTTTCTTGTGATTACTAAAAACACTGCAGTAATGAAAACTGAAGTAGCTTTGTCTCTCTAGATTTCTTATTGGATTGCCTCTAGCTTGTCAGTATATATATTTCTAAGAGTTATTTGCCTTTCTATCAGTACACTGTGACTTGTTAACCCATGCCCACCTAAACTAGGCTAGCAAATAAATAAGGACCCTGGCAGTACAAGGGGTGCCAAATCTTTAAATTATTCAGACATAGATGTCAGTATGTTAAAGTGCAGGGCCATTTTTCAAAATAGAGATTGCTACCGGTGTCCCAAAGGGGTCTGTTTTAGGCCCTATACTGTTCAACTTTGTATTTCTGTAGCACGAAGGGATAAAGCTCTGACCAAGCCAGGATCAGTTAATGACCTGGGTGTTGCAGGACTTGCAAGGAAGGATGGGAGTTGCTGTCTGATGCTGACTACTGGCTCAACTATTCCAGTGTAAATGAGGTAGTCCAGAATACTGCATTGCTGGCATTTAATGGATGTTGACACTGACAGCATGCAGCACATGTTCTATGCACATGTGCCTCACCTTGAAAAAAACCCATGCATGAATGTAGTAGTGGTCTCATGCAAGGGAGGACTTAGCAGATCCTGCTGCACAGTGTAACTGCACATTTCTTCAACAAGGGGAAGCATTACAGACTTGATAGCAACAGTCTCTTGACCTCCCACAGATCATGGTGCCCAATTCTCTAAAGCATCCTAGCCAAATGGTGGGGTAGGAATTCACCTCTAAAGGGAAAAGTCTTCCCAACAGTGTGATGTGGGGTGCTCAGATGCAATATTAAGGGGAACAATTGAGTTAATTTGCCAAGCATAAAGAGGCGTGATGGTCAGTCTGGAACTGGAAGTATAATAAAAAAAAATAATTGATCCTAAACTGTTTAGAAAGTTTAAAATACTTTTGTAGTTAAGGGGTCTGTGCACAGTGAACCTGTAAGATGGAAAGATTAGAGCAAACAAAAAGTGTAAAATTCTAGCATGTGTAGAAGGTAAACATCCAGAGGTAATACCATTATACAATGGGTAAATAAGTTCTTAGTCTGTGAGCTCACCCAAGAAGCCAGACACAATGACAACTGTTGCAGCCACTTAAAATAATGAGTATCACCCAGTAAGATGCATGGGTCATCTCCCCAAAACAATGCTCCCTGTATTTGCATTGTTGGTCTAATCTAATAAGAGGGCAGAATGGCATGTACCCATTCAAGTGAAGCACACCTGGAATGCATATGAACTGCACTGGAATATCTCCGTCATACCTGTCATTACTACTGCACTGAGCAGTAAATAGGAATTTATGAATAATATAAATATGTAACTACTGCAAGGCAGACCTTTTTGTTTAAATTCCACTCTACACTGCTTTGTTCTGAGTGAAAACAATATGGCCTTAAAGTTCAAATGTGCTCCAAACATACACTGTTGGCCCCTTCCCACTAGTGCAATATTTTATCACATTCCAAATGTCCTGATCATACTATAAGCCAAAACTTTTAGAGCACCATTACTCCTGAGACATTCCCAATTACATTTTCATCAGTAGAACTCCTAAGCTCCAAACAAGCACATAAGTGTAGCAAATACCTGTTTTGTATGCTTCTGCTCTGGCTTCCAACTAAGAGACCGAGCATGTGCACATAAAATATGCACACACTCAAGTTGTCCACTTTGGCAAATGCTAGCAGTATGGTAGTCTGTGATGTGCACACCAAAAGGCGATAGGTTTTCTGCGTCTGTGTGCATTTGCAAAACTCCATCTTCATCTTTGCCATGAGAGCCTGAACAGTGTTTACTTACAGCATGTACAGCCGCACCTGATTGCATGCAGCCAGTTTCAGACCACCTGCTGTAGCTGCAGTTGTGCATATTGTGATTTAAATAGACTTCTACATCTTTAAGTGTGGTGCATCCTTGGTTTACACTAAAGTAGATCTCTCTTGACCAATGCAAATCTTTACTATGTTTTGTTAAGATAACAGTGGTAATTACTGATCTGTTATTATTTAAGTAGGCTCGCATCAAATAATCTTTAATAATACCATAAGAATTGACTGTTTCTTTGTTGAATAATGTGTTATCAGATTTTATATAGGTTGGCCATCTTAAGAAATGCTTCCAAACAGACCTTTACTTTAGATTCATTCCATGTTGAGCTAAGTGCCTTTTTTACAGTATAATTCAATAGTATTATAATCACTGATGAACTTAGGTTTATTGGCATTGCTTGTAAAATGTACCTAATTAATGCTAATCAATTACCTAATGGAATAGTACAGTTAGAATGCCTCATAATGAGCTGCTTTGTGCATGTCCCCAAGCACCAGAACTGTAGAGTTTCATTAAATCAGCACTTTAACATTTTATACTTCCTTCTGTTTATTTGTTCTGGAGGTCTGAATGCAGTTTGTTTAGAACTTATAGAGGCTGAAGGAATGCTCAGAAACAAGGCAGCGTAGATTCAATGCAAAGAAATTCCCTTGGGATATAGAAACCTAATAAGAAATATAAACATCTGTACTGAAAATATTAAGAACCAAATGTAGAAAGGACTGAATGTGTGGTGATATAAGAAAATATAATATAATATGCAATGCGAAAAGCAGAAATAAGAGCTGCAGAATATTTGGTTGCTCTGGCTGAAACATAACTAGTAAAGTTAATTTTTCTCTCTCTTTGAACAAATAGTTGAAGAGGTTGTTCTAAAATACTGCGCACAGTTAACAGACTGATTAGGTTCACAGAAGGAGAGAAGACAGAGGCAGGAAAGTACAGAAAAAACTGTGCCGAGAAGTCATATGTAGCTGAACTAAAAATAACTTAGTATGCATACTACAAAGAAAACAAAAGTCACAGCAAGTTCTACCTCAGTGAAAGTAGTTAGTGCAAGAGGGTAGATCTTATCCTGAGAAAGAGATGTACAACAACAAAAGAGACATTTTTAGCTGGACGGTATGTTTCTCAGAAGGAAAAAAAGAGAAAGTACTTTTGTATAAATTAGATAGTAAGGTTGCAGGTCAGAAAGGCGACTTTTAATAATGTAGACTGAATTAGGCAGTCGAGTAACCCAGGTCTGTAGTTTATCCAGTAAAAAGAAAGCAGGTGGTGTGGGCTGTGTGCTCCCTGTAAGTAGTTCAGGTTACTAATAATTAAAAAAAACTCTGAAACACACCAGTTCCACAACTTAACACTATCACTTATTCCCAGTACTGTTTACCTGTTGTCTAATACCAGAGACTCCTTATTTTATGGAATGCACATTATATAATCTTTATGTCACAATCTTCTCTTAGTTTTATATTTGCGCACACAGAAAAAATGTGAACTTATTTGCTTATCTAATTCACAATTATTTAAAACGAAAAGCAAAATGTGGAACTACAGCTCTGTTAAAATGTCTGCTGAGACATTATGCTGAATTATGTGATATCTTAAAACAGATCTTACGTTCTTTAACATACAAGTTTATGATTAATGTCGAAACTGTGTACTTCATAGAAGTTTGCTGTTTTTTGCTGGCGACAATGAATCTCATAACATTTCATACTGGAAAATAAATGATTGCTTCGTGTGCTTTGGAATTTTCCAGATTTTTATTTACATGAAATTCTAATGCAAGCTATAAACTATAACTTGCAACAATATTTTAATTCTGTTACGTTCAAGAACCAAGTGACACTTTAAGCAGAATTCCCTTTCTGAGTGAAAGTTGCTACTGTTCAAACCCATCACAAGTTAATGGAATGTCTTGCAGTAATGTATCTGTATTAAAATGTATAATGGCCAAATCACAATCAAAGAAACCGTTTACATGTCAACTTTCTAAATACCACCTTTTAATTAAAACGACCCTTAAAATGCTATCACACATATCCTTTTTTTCTTTACTGGAATGAGATTTCTCACGCTGTGAAATCATCACTTCTGATTATAACTAAGGAAGGGATATCTTTTGATCTTTGAAAGCCATGCGTCTTCAAGCTTAAAAATTATACCCACCTTTTGAATAAAATATTCCAAAGCAGGTGCAAACAATTATTTAAATAAGAATTTGGCTTACATAAAACTGTTGTAATGTTTGTATGGCAGAAGCATCTAAGAGTACAAGCATATTAACTGAGCTCAGCACCAGATAAGCAAGCTGCTACTACATGTACAAAGATGCTTTCTTATTAGGAGATAAATGAAAAGAGGAAAATACAGAATATGTGAAAAGCATTTTAAGTGTATCAGTTAATGCATCACGTTCTAAATCAGCTTGAATTGTACATCTGCTAAGTTGTTTACAGTGCATTGCGTTGCAATGTGCTGAGATGCATTTTGAGTGTTTATAATTACTGGTTAGTTTGGATGGTAAACAATGATACTGATTATATCATAGCTTCATAGTTCCATTTTTAAACAAGTGGAAGGCTTCTTGTTTTCGAGGGTTTTATACATGAATGTGTGTGTGTGTGTGTGTGTGTGTGTGTGTGTGTGTGTGTGTGTGTGTGTGTGTGTGTGTGCGTGTGTGTGCATGTCCATGCACGTGTGTGTGTGTGTGTGTGTGTGTGTGTGTGTGTGTGTGTGTGTGTGTGTGTGTGTGTGTGTGTGTGTGTGTGTGTTTATGAACATGCACACACTACATTTTACTGACTGCAGATATAGCCTCTGGATAAGTAATCTTGCCTGCTTTTGTCACATTCTGTCTGCTTTCTCTAGTGCAGCAAAAACCAACAGCACAGCCTACGGGCAAGTTTTGTACATTGCAACCTAGTAGGACTCATTTTATACTAGAATTAAAAAAATCTCCTGCATATGTCTTCACTACAATAAATTATGAAAAATGACAGGGTGCACACTTGGCACATGCAGCATGTGTTACAGCAGCAAACTACTCTGGTGTGCATTTTTCATTTGTATCTGCATCACGCAGCTCGGGTAACAAAATATAGTAAGTGCTCCGATCTCCACAGCATGCAGGATAATTACCTGTTATATACCGCCTAAGCCATCCATATTCAGCATTGACCACTGATAGAACCATACAAATATTATTACATGTCAGTCTAATAACTCTGCCAGGTTGAAAGGGAGTTTGGGATGTGTAACAGCACTTCATAAATTCATTGATTTGTTCTTTTAGTTGCTATAGTGCTCTTTCAGCTAAAAATAATTTTGAATATTCCCTATTAACTATGCAGTTACACTCACTTAATGTTCTTAGCACTGAATAGTTACTTCTAAACAAAAGTTAGTTAGAGAAGATTGTTAGTCACAGTACTCATCAAGGACTGCAAGCTACCAGCAAACAACTGAACTTGTTTTATGTGGGGTCCTCACTAAAGAGAAGTTTTATGAAAATCCTTCATCTGCAGCTTATGTATTACTAAGCCATAGCTAAACTTGGTAGTGGGATAACTGTCATGCCACTAGCAAAGGCCCATGTCTCTGGAAAAAAGAAAACAGCATCTCCCACATAAACCTATATAATCGTACTCTAATGACAAAATGAGACAAGTCTATCACACTCCTGTATCTTACAGAGCTGCCAGATATGTGTGGCTTATAATTATGCCTGATACTGCTGTTGTTTGCTAATGGAAAAGTTTACTAATAAATCAGTCAAATGATACCCATGTCCAGTAGTGCAGTGGTTCAGATTTCTTCCTTAAGACCATCATAACTTGTGTTTGTGAATGGAGTCAGTGCATTGTAAACAGAGACAAAAAGGGAATGGTGGTGTATTCATGGATTTATTGCTTCCTTTCCTGGTCAGAAGATAAGACAAAAGACAGTAGCCAGAACATACTAGTATCTAGACAGAGGCAGGACATGCCTGACTTTAGCAACACTGGTGACATATGCAAATGCTGACATCATGCTGTAATGACATAATTTCCTTCCAAATAAAACATGTAAATGGGGGTACAGTGTTGTTCTCTTAGATGATGCTGACCTGATGGTTCTCTGAAGCCTTAGCATGATAGGTGCTGTCTTCCTCCATAGTCAGCTGGAGCAGTGTGGATGTATACATAAATACACAGTAACGTTCTTTTTGGATGGAATTCCTGGTAGCATGCTCTAAACTCCATAGGAGACCAAGGTGGTCATTGGGAATGGATGCAGTGATAGCATCTGTGGCTTTAATAAATGTATGTTCAATGTTCAATAAATGAACATGAGGGTCAGCCCAAGAGAGTCCACATGTATATGTTAAAAAATGCTTTTATGTACACCTACCTGCCAGGTACTCATAATTTGATCAGTAGTACTACATGCCTGAGAATATCAGTTTCATTTAAAATGAGGCAGTCTCAGAATATATGTTATAGAGCATCATGAAACCATAAACAGCCTTAATGCAAGTGTACAGAGACCATAAACAACCTGTAAGGTTTGGTTCATGATGATTAGCAGCATATCTTTCTGTTCTTATTGCTGCAGAACAAAGAATGAATTGTTTGCTCCAATGCTGCATGTTTTGCATGATGTTATTTTTGTTGTGTTACTCTGAAGCTGGTTGGACATCATCTGTATTAAGGAACCGACTTGTTCAAGCATAATTAACATTTTGCTTAATGTGTATATAGTTTTCAAGCCATTCCCTGGACTGTATTTTTCTAACCTCAAGTTCAGATATGGACTTAACTCTTGGCACTTCATGTCAACCATGTATCATAACTAACAAATTAGTGATGTAGATTCACATTCAGAGATCTATGAAAAGTCAGAGTAAATTCATCATTTGTTTAAAATACTGTATCAAGCTGTACATGAGTAATTAACACAGCACTGTATCCATTATGATAGTGGGTGGTAAAAAGTGTTATCTATTGTATTTTAATGAAAACAACTCCCCTACATGAAACTAAAGTTAACACAGTACAAAAATGTGAGCCCTCCCAAACTGAGAAAGCACACACTTCATAATAAGTGGGCTACAGTACCAACATAGATCCCTTTAAAATATCACTCTGGTAGTGTCAGGTTCAGCCTCATATCAATTACTATATACATTTAATTCTAGTAATAAAGAAAATAGTCTTTGTCTTTGTAGACAACGTACTACCTTCTCCCAGTACAGCTTCTACCCCCCACCCATGTCAGGCCCTTTGACAGTGATACTGGGATTTCCCTGTCCTCCCACTGTAGTTGCCTGTGATCTTCCTAAAATAAAGAAAATGGTCATTGGCATTAGTTTATAAAAATGCCCCTATTCATGCAATACAGTCTTCTACCCCCCCCCCCATCATAATTATACTGAAGGTATCCAGTTCTGCCTGTATCTATGATCTCTTGAGAAACAATGACCAGGGTGCCTGTCATCCCCATTATAAACTGAAAATGTAGAAAAACCTCTCAGATGTTTTTTCCCTTAAATTATTGTAGAAAAATGAAAATGTTCCTTTTGTCATACTATTCCCTTCAGGCCCTACCACACTTGAGTCCATTATACCCCCTCAACTTTATTTGCCATCCATATCTACAAGACCATATTACCATATCTTTTTTGGTATTCCACAGTCTTGAAAATTAATCAAAATACATAGTTATTCTTTTTTTTACCTTTTTATGTGAAATTTTGCAAAAAATATCAGTCTCACAGGCCAGTTGTTAACACTTACAGCCTAGATTTTTCAACATGTCATCTATTAGTCCCCATGTGACACATGGTGCTGTGATTACATGACTCAATTCCAAAATGTGAGTCTTGCATAGCGATTTTGAAATCTTCTTATGCACAGAATTATCCCCATGGCAAAGCAAACCTCATAATATCACTGTAAAAAATGAATATTTTAAAAGTTTGGTCTCACATTAATTATGTCCTAAGTTATTAAAAAAGAGATGACCCATTGTTTAACTTTGTGAACATTGAGCATTTATTTGTAATTTTACTACTTCTGAATATTTTGTTCCCAGATTTATAACTTGCTATCTGTAGCTGATGAGCTGTTGTGCTGCCTTTGGGCAGTTCTGCCCCAAATGTAATTTTTAAAGCAAGATATTTAATAAATGCACATCAGCTTAAAATCACCTTCTAGGAATTAATTATGCAATAACGTGTATTTACAGATTTATGATTTGTCAAGCTGACCTTCTGGAATATTTTTTTTTTCCAAAATGTTTTTATTCATTTTATAACACAATAACTTAACAGTATAGTAACAAGAAAAAATAAATCAACTATATCCAATATCCAGAGGAGAACACTTAATATTTCTTTAACAGATTAGACAATTTTGTCCAAGCAATTAAATGATGAGTTGTGTTGTTAGTCCTTGCTTTTATAGTAGCAATCTCATTCTCACAAATGTATTTCACAAGATGAATAAACTCAACTTTAAAGACAGTAGTAGATTGAGATTTCCAACTTTTTGTAACAATTTTTCTTGCTATAGAGAGGATAGACCATAGTAAAAATGTTTGTTTTTTTAGGAATGACTTCAGGAACAGGGACATTGAAAAGGATAAGGGAGTCAGAAATTGTACAGTTATCATTCCATAGAGCTTTACAAAGATATTTAAAAGCTAACCAAAATGAGGAAATCATTTTGCAATTAACAACCATATGTATCCAGTCAGCATTGGGGTGTCTACATCTCCAGCATTTCATTTCATTTTTCTTGTACGTTATTGCTAGTCTATGTGGAGTAAAAAACATCTGTGTAAAAATTTCCATGTGTATACACGCTAGAACAGGGAAGATATGGATTCCTTCACCAACTGTAAACAACATTTTTTATCTTTTTCCTAAGAATACTTGTCTATTAACTTCACTTGAATAATTCCAAAAAGAAATATCTGTTTTGCTAAAATAATTTCTGATAATTTTATAAATAACAGATATGTATGAAGTATTCTTGGGTGAGCTATTAATAATTGTTGAGATAAAATCCAAGATTTTTAAGTGTCTCTTATTGTATGCCTCTAATGGAGGTAAAAGCTTAGTATGTATAAAATCCTTACAAGTTTGGATGTCCAGCCACTTGCAATTTTGCAAACTACATCTGCTGATCAAATAGTCTGCAGAATTTATTTTACTAGCTGAGAGAAATTGATTCCAATATAATATGTCACCCTTCTTAAATTCTAACATTTTCTGAGTATCAAAAGATATCAAACATTCATGTGTGTAAGCAATAGGAAACATAATTATTAATAAATTCTTAATTACTTGATTAGAAAACATAAGCTTTTTAAATAGCAGCAATATTTGGTTTATAAGAGGTGTGAGAACAAGTTCTGACCTTTCATTTTGAATATATATTTTTAAAATCCATATAAAGATGTCTGTATGTATTTGAGTATATGGTTCAAGCAATGTCCTATTATTATTAAGAAGTAAGGTTTCATGTATTGATTTCCAATATGATGTATAAGAAGTATTATTCCAAAGCAACACTATGTCAATAAATGCGGAGTTTAAATAAAAATCAATATTTGGAAACCCTATACCTCCTTCATCCCAGCTTGTGGTGTGCCAGAGAAGATAAATTCTTGTGTTTTTGGGATACCAAAGGAAGGTGAGTAATAAGTTATTAATTTTCTGTTTAATTTTGACAGGTGGGGGAATTATTAGAGCTTGGCCAATGAATAAGATTTTAGGTAACAGTACCATTTTGATTAAAGTTAGGCTGTCTTTAAATATGAAGAAGAGTCTGTTCCAACTGTCTATTAGACTAGTAATTTAATTTATAAGCTGTTGGTAATTAAATGTAAGTGATTTTTTATAATTAGATTCAATAATGATACCTACATATTTAATATGCATGCCCTCCCAGTTTATGTCTCTTTTTTATCTAAGTTTCATAGTAACATTTTTATTCACTAAAAGTGCCTGAGTTTTATTATGGTTGAATTTTAGACCAGAGATGTTTGCAAAGAAATTTTGATTATGTAATAGGTGATCTACTGAATTTTCAATATCATTGGAAGTTATTAGAAGGTCATTAGAAAACAGTTGTATCTTGGGGGATAATTTGTCTGACACTTTATATCCTTTAATGCTGTCATTATTTCTAACATAATTTGCAAGAGGCTTCATAGCCAGGGCAAAGAGTAATGGGGAGAGGGTGCACCCCTGTTTAGTACCTCTTAATATTTCAAATGGGCTAGATAGATAAGATCAAATCTTGACACAGGCTATGGACTTTTCATATAGTTTTTAAATTAATTATTTTCATGGAGTTGTTCATCCTATTGACATTAATAGATATAATGTTAAATATTATCATTTGAGACAGCTATTATAAGTAAAATTGAAAAGTGCTTTGCTTGATTCATTATGACAAATACATTTTTTTAAAACTGTTATGGACAATATAAAAACTCTTAAGTTTGAAAATAAAACTATATGTTTTAATAACCTTCAGCATGTATATACTATATCCAGGCATACTATATATCTCATAGAAGCCACAAACTAACCCTTTCATGACATCTAGTAGGAATTCTTAGCTACTGGAAGTTAATAGCAAGCAGAAGGGAAACTGCATGTACATTAAAAACATACAAAAGGAAAAATTCAATTTAATATACTATGTATGCATGAACTAAGAATATGAAGCTGTATACAATTCCTTAAAATTCTTTTTATCTAAACAGACTGACTAAGATAAATTGATTAATCCCAACAATTGTTTGTTGCTATGAGTGAATATAGGACTGTAATGTCATTAAAGCAGACAGGAAAAACGATGCATTTAAAACTGTCACTGTCAGAAACATATTTGTAATTCTTATTTAAATATAAATGTAATTCAGATTAAATAAATCACTTTTTATTGTAAAACATATACTTATAAGACTTTTTAGATAAAAATAATTGCTAAATGAATGAAAACAGTTCAAGCAAACATTCTTGGATCTGACTAGCTGTTAGAGTTCAGTGAAAAGAAACAGGTTCAGAGGTCACACCTACTTCTTAGAAGACAGCACAGATTGTTTCTCATGAGTCTGTGAGCTAACTGAAGCCTTTAGAAGCTTGAGCTTGTGACAAAGTTGTCAAATCCATCAAAAAAAGTAAGGCAGGAATTTTCTAGTGAAATGATGCTTTTAAGGATAACTTGTAAAATGATGAATATTTAAAATAAAGGCTCCAAATTACCAACCATACACAGCTATAAGATATATTAGCTAAAAAGAGCACATTGTAGAAGTTCAGTTAAGTAGTAAATGTATATGTAATAATAAATTGTCACCACTTTCTTTTTAATTACTTAACAGTAACACAGTAAGCATTTCTCTCTCCTGCAGTGTTTAAATACTGTGACACTAGGACTAAAACAGAAAGGGAAGGCACATACATGAAGAAATAAGTATAGGATATAAAATAAATATATAAATATATGAAATGAGTAAGTGATTTTTATATCATTTCACTAGTGCTATGCCATGTATATAAAAAGATAAAAGTATAAAATAGTAGTTTGCAGTTGGATAAGATTTTGATTTACTTGAATTTTGAATAATATATATTATCTGTAAAGTCAGCATTGTTGTGGAAAAGATAATAGGAGAGAAAAAAAGTTACATTACCTTTTGTGTATGATTCCACATTATTTAGAAGGGAGAAAGCAAAAACTTGCATGTAATATGAAATTATGTATAATCATTTGTCTCTGGATTTCTTGTTTTTTAATAGTCCACTCAGTTTTTGAAGCTTGTCTTTTTAAGTTCATTGAAGAATCCATGGGTTCAGGTTGACTTAAAAGGTTCTTTTTTGGACAAATGTGGATGCTTCTTCGAGAGAGTCAAAAGTTTGCTTTCTTTCTGGCAGGGATAGTCTTAATCTTGCTGGGAATACGAGTTGTGCTTTGATTCCTTCCCTTTTTTAATGATTTTATTTGAGGGACACATGCTCTTCTTTTGGACATTACAGGGGGTGAAAAGTCATTGTCAAACCTGATAGTTTGGTCACCAATTTTTAATGGAGCAAGGGAGCAGGCAGTTCTTAAAACAAGGTCTTTGTCTTACGTGGAGATAATTCTTACAATAATAGATCTTGGATGGCTGTTTTTACTGGATACAGAAGTTGTAGTCAAAGATCTGTGTGCCCTTTATGTTCCGAAGGATATTGCTTCATGTAGGTTTAGGATTTTAAGAATCCAAGAAGTCAGTAAATTAATCAAATTGTCCCCCGCCATCTGCTCCAGGATGCCATAGATTCTTATGTTGATTCTCCTGGCTCTATTCTCAATGTCATCTATCTTTTCAATGAGTCTGGTATTTTCTTGAAGAAGAAAGTCTATGTTTTTCTCTCTTTCTGTTAACCTGTAGTTCTATATCTGTTACAGAATCTTCCAAAGCAGCAATCTGGGCAGCTTGTTGTTTAAGGACTTAATTTAATAAGGATATTTGTTTGGTGGAATCTTCTTTTATATTGTCCACTTTTAAGTTTAATTTGTCTATTTTAACCACCAAGTCTTGAACTATAGTAAGGATTGCCTGTATTTCTTTCTTCATTGGAATAGTTTCTTGCTGAGAAAATTTGGAGCTGCTCACCTTCCTTTGTGAATGTGGTTTTAGTGTCCCTTCTATTCGAAAGTTTGACAGGAAAATATGAACATTTTAGCCTAAAAATTACACCAACTTGTAGTTTACGACTTCCAGAATCTGATTTTAGTAATTAGGTCATTGTTAGTAAAATTAAATAAAAATCCTGTCAGGAAAAAATGAAGACTGCAGAGTTCAAGAACTCTGCTGCTTTCAGCTTCCCATCCAAGCCACACACCCCCAGACCTTCTGCAATCATGATTGTAGCAACTTATGTTGATATTTTCTGCTTCCTACATGTACTTATCAAGGTTACTTCTGAAGGAACTCAATGACTGGCTTCTGGTTGTAAAGGGAAACTTATTCCATACTCTTACAATGTGTTGCCTAACATAGCTGTCATGTTTATTTTATTACTGATATTTAGTTTTTTAGTTTTATATTCCATGATCTGGTGATCTACTCCTCCTCCCACACACATTTTTAGAATTTTTAATGATAAACCTGCCATCATAGCTGCAACATAGGTTAGCTCTTGTGTGTTTTGGCAGTGCCAAGAGTAGTAATTATCTCCTTTTTTTCTCTTTTTTCTAACAGTAATATGGTGGCAGGAGTGGTTTTGGACTTTTATTCACATGTAAGGCAAGTCTGGCACATCTGTAAGTGCACTCGGTACTCAAAATACTTTTTGTCACATTATCTTTAAATAATTTAATGGAGATGGGTCAGACCTGCAATGTCACATTGAAGTAATATCTTCGGGACATAGATTCTGTCAGGAAGCATTTGCCGTGGCACTGGGTCTTCATTATAGGGTGAGTTGTACAAGATCAGTCAGTCCTTGCAACAGACTGCATTTTAATTTATAGAATTGTAATATAGGGTTAAGTAAACATTTATTTATTTTTATTTTATTTTACATTTGTTGAACGGGAAAGTCCAGCTGGATGCATGTCCATTTTCAGAGGAGGCTCGGGGAGAAAAAGCTCCACAGTTAAATTTTAAGCAAATTACAAGGTGTATACAGAAGCATTCATATTTACATAGAGATTACCAAACTTAACATTGACTAGTAACATAGCATTGAAGATTAAGATTTAACGTATTTACATAAACTGAACACATCTTTTACAGTTTTAAGTTGAGGCATTACATAATGGTGAACATTGTTAGCAGGGGTTGCATTTTTTGCTTTATACAGTTGACTTGTGAGGAAGTTAGCCACAGCAGGGAGTACAGCAACAAAGACAGCAAAGATTAGACCTAGTAGGGAGTATAGCAACAAAGAGTGTCCTAGCAGTGACATATGGGTATTGACTAAGGGGTTAGAATTAGAGGTGGAACTAGAAGGAAGCAAGAGAAGTTGCATTCTTTTGGTGATGAAGTTGAAATCAGAGGGGAAGAGTAAGGGGAGAGGGTGGGAGTCAGCAAGGTGAGGAACATGTGCATATCCATGTGTGCTTTAAGTGTTCTTTCAGGAGTCTTTTAAATGTAATCTTTGAGCCTGCTGAGGTAATAGCAGTAGGGAGGGTGTTCCAAATGTTGCCTATGTAGTTACGGAAGAGTCAGTCCCCTGCTGTGTTGTTGGTCTTGGTGACCTTGATTAATTTTTTGTTGCTATAGTGAAGTTGTCTAGTTTTAGCTTGTAGTTCTAGTAGATTGGCCAGAGCTGGAATTTTGTCTGGGAGTAATAGGAGATTATGGGCAAAGGAAAATTAATGATAGTTTAGGAGATTAGGGAATTCAAGCCAGCCAAGTTGTTTTAGGGAATGGCAGTGGTGGGCTTGGAAGGGGCACTGGTAGAAAATTTTGCATATTTGATTGTAACAAGTGTTAAGTTTGGCAATTTCAGTTTTGGGTAAGTTGGTGAGAATGGGTGAGGCATAAAAGAGCTTAGAAAAGAGGTGAGTATGAGCAATTCCTATCCTAGCAGGTTGTGTTAGAAATGGTTTATTTTTATATAGACTGCCCAGTTTTTTGTAGCTATTTTTATGGTTTGATTTATATGCTGATCAAATTTGAGGTTATTATCAAGGGTCTATATTAGATTATCGAACTTTTAAAAGTTCGAACACCATATGGTCAACACCATATGTTCAAACTCTTAAAAGTTCAAAAAAAAAAAAAACAGAAAAAATGTACCTAAAAGGTTAAAAAGGGGGGCAAGCCCCCCAGCTCCCCCACACCCCCTGGTCTTTAAATATACCAACTCCAAGATTGCACTACAGTGCAGACAATGGAAGGCTTCCATTTCCGCACTGTACCAAGATCTCCATTGAAACGTTTAAACATTTACATGTTTGATCATATGACGTTTGACAATGGTCACTCCTAGCAATTTAGTGTGAGTATCAGGGGAGATGACAGTCCCATCCCTGGACATAATATTAAATGGGCTGGGTATTGTGGTAGATTTGTCAGGTGTAAATAGCAACAGTTTGTTTTTTTGGGGATTTAGTATTAGGTTTTTGTTAAGAAACCAGTACTCAGTGGTATGGCAGGCATTTTGGGTTATAGAGGGGAGTTTCTGAGGATCACTGGCTGAACAGACAAGTGTTGAATCATCAATGTATTGTATGACTGTTGCATCTTGACAGATGTTGTGGAGGTTATTGGTGAAAATGGAGAATAGGAGAGGAGCTAAAATGGAGTCTTGTGGGACTCCTGTGATGATGGGTAGCAGTGTGGCTAGGTTGTTGTCCCACCAAACTGCTTGTTGTCTTCCTTGTAAATAGTTCTGAAACCAAGCTAATGCTATGTTACTAAGGCCAAGGTCAGTAAGGGCTTGTACTAGTTTAAGATAGTTGACCATATCAAAGGCCTTTGAAAGGTCCAAGAATATGGCAGAAGTTAGATTGCTTGTGTGTTTGTTTTGGCTGATGAGGTTTGTGAAAGACAGTAGGGAGGTGGTTGTGCTATGAGAAGGCAGATATCCATGTTGGGTAGGAGAGAGAAGTTGGTTGTTAAGCAGGTATGGTATACGTTGGTGGTGTATACATTTCTTAAGTCTTTTAGGTAGTGGAGGCATGATGGCTATGGGGTGGCAGTTGGTGAGATTGGTGGAGGTACGGCCTTTATGGAGGAGGATAATATAGGAGGTCTTCCAGATGGATGGTATTGAGGTTTCTGAGATAGATCTGTTTAGAAGGATGGATATAGGGAAGGCAAGTTCATTGGCATCCAACTGAAGGTATTCAGCAGGTATCCCATCAGCTGCTAATGTAGTAGGTTTACATTTGGATAGCAACCTTTTAAAATAGTTGGTAGGGATGGGTTGAAATTGGAAGGTTGTTTTGGGTCTATCTACAGGTTCTGGTTAATTAGTGGTGGTGGATGTGGGCTGTTTTTGAACAAGATTAGAAAGAGTTTCATTGAAGTATTTGTTAAATATGACTGGTATGTTTGTGATTTCACTAGTGGAGGTTGGAGGTGGGGTGGAAGGTCCTGCCAGGGTGGAGTAGCTTATTTATTCCTGCCCAGAATTTCTTGGGGTTGTTGTGATGCTTGTTTTGTAGCTGTAGGAAATAATTCTTTTTATTTAGGAGAACTGCTTTTTTTTGTCTCATTCCTAAGTTTTTGGAATTGTTCCTTAGCTGCTGGGGTTTTTGTGGCTCTCCAGTGATACCAGGCTTTGTTCCTTTCTGATATTTTATTTTAGTCCCTCTTGTAAGCCAGGGGGCTGTTTTCATTTTGAGTTTTGAGGTCCGGGCTGGAGCATGGGCATTTAGGATTTCTAGAAAAGTGTTATTGAAATGGATTACGGGTTCTTCTAGTGGTAGTACTTTTAGTATGTTCCATTTATGGTGCTTTAGCTTAAGTTTGAATTTGTTGGGGTTAAAGTTTTTTTGTGTTACAGGTTGTTTGCAATATGGGGGTAGGGTTGGCCTGCGTTTTGAATTTTAGTAGGAACATGGGTTGATGGTTGCTAAGGGAGTTTGGGAGGACACCTGCTTTATAAGAGGTGTTGGTCTTATTTATTAAGATCCAGTCTTGGACGCTGTCTTTGATTTTTGCATTTCTTAATCTACTGCTTGATTGTATGACTTGTGAGAAACTGTAGAGGTTGATATGGTTTGTGAGGTTAATAGCTGAACATGTATTCCAATCTATATTAAAGTCACCGAAGATGATAGTTTGCCTGGGCAGGTTTTGACTTGTCCATTGTAAGAAGGCATCTAGGGTAGGGATGCTATTAACTGGTGGTATATAGCATGTGATAATGTTGATTGACTTTTTGTCGCTAAGTTTGAGTTAAGCCAGGAGGAGTGGCACTGAATTGTCAGACAGATACTATAAACCCATAATCAGGGACACTTCTATCAAGGGGTACCACAGCTGTCAGAGAGGTACTCTTCTCTAACTTTGGTGACAAAGCCCTGGTCAAACCCATGGCAGGGGCACCATATGGTGCTGATGTGTACTGTGCATCTCAGACACAATGTCCTCATCAGTTGCACATCTACTTGTCAGGGGGATGTCAAAAGAATACCTGCTATCTATGGGGATATGTCACACAGAAAACAAATTTTACTGTTTCAGTATGATAATGGCACTAACATCAGTCAGCCTTTCTACCTATGAAAGGGGCATTGTGGTCTGCATACCTAAATGAGAATTCATATCCGTCTGTTACACTACTTACCATCTATTTCATACATAAACATTTTGACATTTAAAATTATGTAGAATTGTCATATAACCAAAACATTGGCTCCATATTGAAATATTGGCACTCCAAATGCCGAGTGGCAACATGCTGGAAAAAGAAGAATGTAACTGCAGGAGAAGAGCAAATCTCAAACATCACTCTTCTCCTTTAAACTTCTTTTTTGCAGGAGGGCAAGCCCCATTCCACAGAACTTATATATAAATAATACCTCTGAGATCACCATACGTAAGAGAAAAAGGAATATCCCAAGAAATTACCACTTTAGACTTAGTATATTTAAGTCCATTTTTAGCTATTCAATTTCCATGTTTAGTGAGTCCCAATATTTCAAATGGTTACCAAAAAATTTCCCTTGACTGCTTTAACTACTAAAACAAAATCACATTTGTGCTATCACTATGTATCATACCTCCCAACCGTGCCAAATTACTTGGTTTGTACCACGTTTTGGGGTTCAAATTAAGGGGTGCCATGATTCCTGAGTGGCACCCCTTTATTTCCGATTTTTTCTTTTGTTTTTTAATTTTCTCACTGTTAGAGCTGACGTCATAATGTGCGTGATGACATCAACTGAAGACTCCATGCAAGTAAGGAAGAGAAGTGTGTGTATGTGAAAATGCCCCCCATGTAATACACCTGGTGGCTAGAGGTACTCAGGCTCAAACCCTGTACCTTGGGTACAGGGTAAAAAGAGCCTAAAGTCCCTAGCCGCCACCACTTGTGAGCTTTGCCCAGGTTTTTTGTGCTAAGAGTTGAGAGCTATGGCAAGAACTGAATTTCTTTTCCCCCATTATTGGCTTTGTTTGTCCAGGTTTTTTGTGCTAAGAGGTTGAGAGTTATGGTGAGATGAAAAGTGAGAAATGAATTCACTAAATGGTAGCCATTAAGTTTCAGTCTTCCTATTTTTCAGGAAGTTGGTGATTTGGCATAGTGGTATGTTGCTCTGACTGTATGCATAGGATCCTGGGTTCAAGACTTGCCAGTGAAATGCATGGTGGGAACACAACATTTTATTCTAGCAACTTTACAAAATTATACAAGCAATGTTTAAAATGTGTCCCTGGTAAGTCCCTAGCCTACACTATTTGTGAGCTTTGTCCAGGTTTTTTGTGCTAAGAGTTGAGTGCTATGGTGAGAAGTGAGAACTAAATTTGTATTCCCCCATCATTGGCTTTATTTGTCCAGGTTTTTGTGCTAAGAGGTTGAAAGCTATGGTGAGAAGTGAGAACTGAATTTGTATTCCCCCATTATTGGCTTTGTCCAGGTTGTTTGTGCTAAGAGTTTGAGAGCTATGGTGAAAAGTGAAAAAATAATTCACTAAATGATAGCCATTAAGTTTCAGTCTTCCTATTTTTTCAGGAATCTGCTGATTTAGCATAGTGGTAATTTGCTCTGACTGTAGTGCATAGGGTCCTGGGTTCAAGACTTGTCAGTGAAATTCATGGTGGTAACACAGCATTTTATTCTAGCAACTTTACAAAATTATACAAGCAATGTTTAAAATGTGTCCCTAGTTTTTGACCTTTTATCCCCCCCAAAAAAATGAAATTGACAATAAGTGTGAGAAGCTATGCAAGATGCTTATAGCTTACACTACTGTCATTCTATTTATACTGTGGGTGTGAAAGTATACATTTATGATGGAAATGTTCTGAATTGGGCAGTTTTGTCATTACTGGTTCATGCATTTTGTTTCATTGCCTACAGTACAGCCTATTGGAAAAATGTTCAAACAATAAATTTAAAATGCACTCTAACAAGTGTGTTGTATTATACAAGGAATTTAATTTAATAAAGTCAGAAAGGTGTATTAAAGAAAAGAACACATGTATGTTTCTTGTTTTGTGTGCAAGGGGCCAATGATGTGAAAACAGCCCAAAGGTAATTTTTATCCACCACTGACCAGATGCATTTTCTTTGGATGTGGTATGGGTTTCAATGCTGTTTCAATGAATGTGAGTTTCAAGAGTGAAGAAGTTTTAATGCCAAATCTATTTTCATTGTGAGACAGTATTGCTTGGTTTACCAGATGTCTATTAGTGTTTGTGCATTGTTGTGCTGTAAAATGTAAAAATAAAATACAAATAATCATTGTAAAAGTAAAGTAGTATGCACACAGTGTTTATGGTAAATGGGGCGTAATAGCCAGGTAATGGGACATTGGAATGACTGCAGGGGGACTCTGGTGCCATATTTTTGTTGCCTGTTCTTCAGTTTGCATTTGAAAGTTGGCATCCCACAATTCCAATGGAGTGGGTGGAGTTACGTAATTATGTATGCAAATTAGATGTTAATCAGCATACAGATTTGTACCTATTTTTTATGGGCCTTGTCCAGATTTTTGATGTTTCCAGGTTGAGAAGTATGCCATATGTTTCTTTTTAAAAGTGCTGCTGTCATTGCAAAAAACAGCTCTGCAGCTGAGATGTAGCATATCGGCACACCACCCATATCTGTAATGTATTTGCTGGCACACACCCTATTTTGCAATCCAGACCCAGACCCTCTGCTACATACACACATATGTGCACACACACATATGTGCATACACACATGCATATAAACATACAAGCACAAAATTTCATGTGTGCATATACACACACCTGCACATTGCACATGTACACACTCCAGTGTACACACACACACACACACATGCACTATGCACATGTACACACAGTGCACACACTTGTGTCATGCATGTGTATACAAATCTGCTATGCACATGTACACACACCAGTGCCCTCACATACACACACGTGCACCATACACATGTATGCATACCAGTGCACAGACCCATGCGGCATGCACACGTGCAAACACCAGTGTATACACACACACACACACACACACACACACACATGCGCCATGCACATGTACACACACATGCGCCATGCACATGTACACACACCAGTGCACACAAAAATGCACCACATACACTTGTGTCATGCACATGTACAGACATACATGGCATTTTGAATACAATGCAAAATTCCTGTTTTAATTCCTTTCATTATTTTTTTTCCTGCTTCATGTTGCCTCATGTTGTGGACTCCAACTTACTTCTCAACCTGTTAACTCAACAATCAGGACGGAAGCAAAAAAAAAAAATGAATGAGTGCAAAGACCCAAAATCAGGGAAGAATGTAGGTTATTAGGATAACAGGTTTTGAATTAGCATGCATTTTCTAAATAATAAAAACTCTGAAACTGAAATATCTGCCATTATTTAGTGACTGCAATCCCCAACAATTTGCCAGAAGCCCACTAATTTTATGAGTAACAGACCCAACATATGATGTAAGTGAGGGACATTATGCAGAACCAGGGACGGTTGAGAGGAATGGAGTTCACTACCCATGCAAACTGGCTTTGACAGTGTTTTATTTCTGAAAGGTGAAGAGGCTTGGTTACTGCAGCTTTGTAGAATCCATTGTTTTGATGGTTATGTCATTATTAAATACAGTTCTTTGTATTCTGCATATTATTTTAAATTACCTGGAGCTAAAGTGCAGAAATAACCTTCAGTAAGTGGCTATTTGCTACTGCTGTAATGAAGGCAAACATTTGTTGGTTTGGCAGCAGTCTGATAAGAAATGACCCTGGTAACATGGAAGCTAACCTCTAGATTGCATCTTTGGTGTAATATCTAAGGAACAGACTAAGAGAAAGAAAAGTGGATATTAAACATTAACATAAAAAATGTAGAACAATGCATAAAAGTAAAAGTGGAGCTTGTAACGTTTGGATTTTTCCTCTTACTGTTTTATTTCTTTGGAGATTAAAATACAGCTGGAATAATTGTCTGTTCAGTTTGTAGCTAAACTCTGCCATCTTGTGGAAATGTCATAGAACAACTTATTAAAACACAAAGCTGCAAATTATCTCTCTTTTCAGAGTGGTTTATAAAAGTATTCTTTGTATAATTTGGAAATAAGCAGCATCCAAAAGTGCATGTCTTTCAGAAAAGCTGCAACAGAGGTGTATCACAAATGCTACATTGGCTTGGAAATTAAGAAAAGTCAAATTAATAGCTTTCTTCACTAACAAATGTCCTTCAAGCAATATAAAAAAGAAGTCTATAGCACAACATATTTATTATTCTTTGTCATTTTCTTGGTTTTTCCATTTCACATTTTTAAGTGGTCGTTGACTGATAATTTGTATATATGAGAGTAAAACATAATATCACAATTCTTAAACATCCTAATAATTGCATTTGCAGCCAGGCTGAAATAGTGTAATTGAACTGATCCACTATATAGAGAGTACAACTATAAATTCCCATTTCTTCCCTTAGCCCTCCTTAATCACTAAGCTTGAGCTGGACCTACTACATGTTACAAATATAAATTATAATCACCAGAGAGAAACAATACATCTTGAAGGAGTTCATTTCTACAGTTATGAAAAAGGTGAGGGAGTAAAACTCTATTAAAACCCCAGAGGCACTGACAAACTAGCTTCAGGCAAGCTTGTCAGCTATAGAGAACCTAACCAAGAAGCCTAATATTTCCTATATAATGCAATGGCTAGGAAACCTATACTGGCTTAGTTGTATTTCTGTTTGATGGTGTAATTGTGCCATACTCTATGTAAAGCTAGTCAGTGAATGCAAACTCATGCAAAAACATTTAACTTCATTTTTTTTTCTTTTTTTTTCAAATGAGTGAAATAATCTCACTCATATTACTAAACATAATAATCTGTCCCACCAAAATGTGAATTAGACAACCTAAGACATTTTTGAAAGTTGAGTCCACTCAGATCGGTAATGTGTATACATCAGTAGTCTGTGCATGAATCCAAACAACAGCTTTCTTTTTCCCCTTATTATTTTCTTATCTGAATCCATGCAACATAAATGCACACAACATCCAACTATGTGTATTTAAGAAACAGTGACACACAATGAACATTGAATGAATCTGCCTATACAGCTAGATGGCCACTGAGAGGATGTTGTGAAACTCCTGAAAATAAGGTCAGAGATATGCAAAGTAAGTGAACATGTATCTTACTAAATGAATGGAATGAACTGTTTTACTGTCGGGAGGTAAATAAGTATATAAAGAGAAACAGAAATTGGGTATAAATTACTGCAAGGCCACTCCAGGTTTGTTGTTGCAGTTCTTTGGTCCACATCTATTATTAGTTTGAAGTCTCACACACATACACGGAGATTCCTATCATTTGATTAAAAACTTGAAATGTTGAAAACCCAAAGTATCGAAACCTATTTAATGCAGGGGTGCAAGCCCCACAGCCCATCCACACACCCTGTTAATTAGATGTATCAACTCCAAGGTCACATACTGTGGGGAAAGGACAAATTCCCATTTCCAATATTTTGGGTTTTTGACATTTTGAGATTTCAGTGAAATAAATAGAACCCAAACACACACACATGGTTCAGCTTTGGTCTTTGTATCCCCATGGACACCAAGATATGTGTAGTTCTTACAGTCTTAGATAATTAGGCATCTCATCTAATGAATATCGAATAAGTTCTCCAGTATTATGTTGCTGCATATTGAAGAGCTTAGATGGTTTCCAAGAACTGCAGCAAAGAGAGAGAGCCCTATCTGTGGTTTCTACAATGTAGCACATCTCCCCAAGGTGCTGGGTGTCAGATTGCACTCATGTGACAACAAGGGTTGCACCTGATTTATAATTACAGAGGTATATCAACAGGACAGGCTACTACCCCTGAGGTACGGATGTCACAGAATATACCTGTGTGAAAGTAAAGGCTGCATGTGGCCCACCATTACAAAGGTATATCAATAGAAAAAGCTACTGAGGTGCATATGTCAGTGTGTACTCATGTAACAATATAGGTCGCACCTGACCCACAGTTGCACATGTATATCAACAGGAAGGGCTACTACCCCAATGTACAGGTATCATAGAGTGCACTCATGTGACAATAGAGGCTACACCTGACCCCCAGTTACACAGGTATATCCACAGGAAAGACTACTACCCCCAAGGTAGAGCTGTCATAGAGTGCGCTCGTGTGACAATAGAGGCTACACCTGACCCACAGTTACACAGGTATATCCACAGGAAAGACTACTACCCCCAAGATATAGCTGTCATAGAGTGCACTTGTGTGACAATAGAGGCTACACCTGACCCACAGTTGCACAGGTATATCAACAACAAAGGCTACAACCCCCAAGGTACAGCTGTCATAGAGTGCACTCGTATGACAAGCAAGGCTTCACCTGTCCCACAGTTACACGGGTGTATCAACAAGAAAGGCTACCATTCCTGAACAACCAAGTAGTCTGTGATACACGGCTATATAAGTCCAGGGAATCGGAAATGATGAAATTATTGTTTGTCAGCTGTATTAGACCCAGACTAGAGTATGGAATAATAATAATATGAAAATCTTATAAGAAAAGTATCATGGGTAAAGTGGAAGGAGTAAAGCAGGAATACACCAAAGAACATCCATGTATGTGAAAAACTGTTATTATGAAATATTAAAATTTCTGAATTTGTATGTCATTCAGGTATATTGGTCATCTAGAGACAACTACTTCTGGGAGTGTTTGGGGTTATCGAAGTGTCGTAGTTAATCATGATATAACCTGTGTACAAGATTATATAAGAATGAGAGATGTACTAATTAGTTCTCTAACAGTGAGTGGCTGATACATGGAATAGACGATCAAATTATATTAGATCAAAACTAATTTAGATATTTTTTAAGAAAAAATTGGGCACTTATTATAGGAATAACTGTTTGGTAAATTGGCAGGCTAGAAGGGTGTTATACCACACACCTTCAATATTTGCATATATGTATGCATGCATGAATGTATGTAATGTGAACATGTGGAGCCCTTGGAGTTCACATGATTCCCTACATGTGCTATATGTATGACATGTTTGTCGGCTTTCAGTCTGGCAATTTCACACAGTTAGACCTAGTAGTTAACTATTGGTGCAATATGTACAATAAATGTTCACACACACACACACACACACACACACACACACACACACACACACACTATGCCTGTAGTCAGTGCCCCCTTCCTCAAAAATGTTATGTTGCATATTGCAGGTAAAGCTGGCTACCCCATTGAACTATAGCTCATGACCCATGAGCTGTCCAAAAACAAAGGTAAACATTTATTTCCACACTTCCCATGCCCAATCATGTAGCATCACTGATTGTGCATGTAGGTTGCATGTATAAATCAAGAGGGTCCCCACACTACTCCTCTAAAACAGCCAGTGACATGTTTGCGGTACATGCCATGCTTCCTAACATGAGTATGAGTAAGCGGGATCAATCAATCAACTTTGTGGCAAAAGGTGACAAAGGTTATCAGAAGATGGATCATAATCAGTCACTAAGAGACCCACCCCCCCCCCTCCAACCCCCAGGCAGGGACAGATATAATACAATACATGGCTTTGCTTGCAAGACAGCAACACCTGATTAGTAAGTATGGCTCATGGTGTTCACAAAATGATAGTGTTTCCCTGGCTTAAAATGATGCACACAGTGTTACTCTCAGATTATGCTGCTTAGCATGGTAACCATGAGTTATGACATTCATAAAGTGACACTTCTAAACATGATGTGGTGTTCTTCTCAGACTATTCTTGCCAGTGCATGGTAACTGTATGTAAAGTAACAGTGCTGCATAGACTAAACAAGATGCAGCTGTGACTATTCTGCTCAGTGCATGGTAACTGTGTGCCATGACATTCATAAAGTGACATTGTTACACAGACTAAACATAACAAAGTGTTCAACTCGAGCTAGGATGGTCCATGCATGGTAACTATGTCTCATGATATTCGTAAAGTGACAAGAGTGACACAGAATAAACATGATTCAGTGCTCCCCTCAGACTGTGCTGGTCATTGCATGGTAACTGTATGTCATAACCTTTGTAAAGTGTCAGTGTTACACAGACTAAACCTGATGTGATGTTCTTCCTACTCTGTAATGGCCACTGCATGGTAACTGTATGTCATGACCTTCGTAAAGTGACCCTGTTACACAGAATAAACATGATGCATTGCTTCCTTCAGTCAATGCTGGTTAATGCATGGTAATTGCATCTCATGACATTCATAAAGTGACATTCTTACACAGTCTAAACATGATGCAGTGCCCTCAGACTAAGATGGTCCATCCATGGTAAATGTCATGAAGTAACAGTGACACATAGGCTAAATGTGGAGCATGCACTGTTCCTCTCAGACATTGTTGCTCAGTACATAGTCTGCATTAGACAACAGGTCATTATGACACAGCAAGTAAAGTGTTTGGGGTTACAGTCATGATTTTCACATGGGGCAGGATACACAATAACATATTTGTCAACACAAAGTAGGTGGAAGAACACATCTCAGGAATCAAATGCAGGGACTGTGTTTGGTCAAAGAATAATTGGTACTGTAAATTATTGCCTCCTGTGACAGAGATGGGGTGCCACTATGTTACTAAACTGGTATGATGTCAGGGGGGCAGGGTATGAGGCTTTCTGCAGAAGGCATGATGTACTACTTTGTGATGTGGACCTGGATGGTGCTTTCTCCTTAGGTCATCATCAGCCATGATGTGGGGTGGCAGCATCACATCCTGACACTGACAGTAGCAAATAGCTGGTGAGTAACATAATTCTAGGCAGGAGTCCTCTGGAAATCTTCTATCACCTTCACTTATTACTTACTGCAGCAGGGTCTGCCCTACTCTGTAGTTGGGCTTACAGCTGACATCTGCTAATCTAGATGTTTAAGTAAAAAAAACATGACGAAGCCTATACCTGCAGAAAGGAAATTAAAAGAAAATAAAAAGTTGCAATGTGGGGGCAGAGCCAGTATGGCCAGATGAATGCAGCATAATTTCAGATCTCTGTAAAACTATTTATTTTGACAGGAATTCATTCAGAAACTATTATTACATGTCTACATAATTTCATCAATAATACTTCAAACTTTAAGAATAAAACTTTTGGAGAATTTTCAAAAAGACACACCTGTCAAAATATTAGAGACATCTTCAATACAAAATGAGTAGCACTAAGCACTCACAAATGGATTCAGCACTGAAGAAGGAGATGCAACTGGTAACTTCAACCATACAGATATCTTAAAAACTGATAATTTCCAACAAAACCTAGAAAATCTTTGGGAGAACTGTGAGAAACAAACCAAAGTCTTCATGGAACTGCTACACATACCTCTCAACTGTACAAATTTTCGCAGAATGTCCAGATTTTTGCCTAATATTTTGGTCTGTTTTTCATAAAAATTGTGGTTTTCTGGCAAATCATTGACAAATCATTGAGGATTGAAGTCAGAAAATAATGATGGACATGTGAGTTTCAGGCTTCTTATCCTTCAGAAAATTCATGCTAATCCAAAATGTGCTATTCTATCAGTTTTCTGAGTTTGTAAGAGCAATACATTAAAAGTGTCCCTGTTTTTGTGCCTCTGTCCCCCCATTATTTATGGTTTGTCTAGCTTTCTTGCTTTAAGAGGTTGAGAGATATGCTGCTAAAACAGCAACAAAATACAATTTCTGACATGGAAACTGCATCAACTGATGGGATGCTCAAGGAAGAACAGCACAGACTTCCTGCTTAAACCAAAACACTTGGTTACAAAATAAACTTGATGATCTTGAGAAATGGGGAAAGAAGATGCAACTTAAGGATTTTTGGTCTCCGAAAAAGCAGACAAAAATGACATTATAGCTTTTTTGAATTCCTGGATCCTTGAAATTCTGGACTTGCAGGAAGGGTTTTCTTATGGAATAGAGAGAGCCCACAGAGCACTAGGTAAGGCAGCTTCAACCTCATCTTCTACACTAAGATCTATAATCATAAATTTGTTATCTTATTTAGATAAAGATCTTGTGTTAAACAAAGCATGATGAAAAGTCCTTTTAAAATATACTCAAAACTACATTAGATTTGACAATGACTATTCCACAGAAGTACTAGACATGAAGAAAAAACGCCAGCCTCTTGTTAAACTTTTAAAACAAAACAATATCAAAATGCAGATTTTGTATCCTGCAAGAATAAAAGTGTGTCTACCTAATGGAGCAAAGACATTCTGTGATCTAGATGACGCATCTACTTACATAAAACAATAACTTAATTTCAGTCCCTGAAGACGTGGAAGTCTCTTTTGCTTCATTAAAAAGATCATCTGAGAAAAACACTTGGACAGATGCAAAGAACAAAAAGCAAAAGACTGGCACTGCATCTACAACTAGCAATCAATCTCGCAAAGCTTTTACTGATAGGTTAACATTTTATTTCATTTTATTCACAAAACTAACTTTCACAGTAGTCATGCTGTAACATGTATTTTTCTTTTTCTTTTACTAGCTTTCTTAATCCAGACACTAGTTGCCTTTAACATTTATTAGCACTGTTGTAATATTGTGGAACTGCTAAAGATACAACATAATTAGTCTGATACACCATAAGTAACTTTAATATTTTCTTGCCTTAAAAAAAACCTAAAATGAGTGTCTGATATCTTTCCAGCACATTAGATGTTTTCTCCTACTTAATTGATTTAATGACTCATTTATAAATGCAGTTTGATGCTCTACTCATGAATTGATCTGTTATAATATTATTTATATGGTATATAGTCAGATTTTGGATTTATTTGTTCTTTTCAAGCAATAACTATCTTAAAAAAGTTAATCCTTGCTCCTAGTGTGATTTGCCATTGGTTAATACGTAGAAAACATCTGCAAATCTTTGCGACAAATTTTTTAATTTTTTTTTAATATTATTCTCATAACTCATAGAACTTTGTTAAAAACTGCTTCTTTGACAAAGGTGTTAAAACTGCTTTTTTGACAAAGGTGAAGCTTTTCCTTACCTCAAGAAGACTAAAGACTTCTTTTGAACTATGCAGAGCCTGCCATGTTGGTTTTGAATCTCCCTGGCTGTTTCCTATTACTGCAACACACAGGAAGCAAGAGGAATCTTTTCAGGGCTGCACTCTTGCCATTTATTTATTTTTTATTTTATTTTACATTTGTTAACCGGGAGAGTCCGACTGGATACATGTCCATTTTCAGCGGAGGCCCGGGGAGAAAAGCTCCAGGTACATAACAGACATATGAACATTGTTAATGCAAAAAAGGAAGATAGTTGAGTTCTAAATACAATATAAAGATACATCACATCTTGGAAAAAAAATAACAGCAGCATATAAAAAAAACATAGGTCAGTTACAAAGGCGAGGCGCCTTGTTAAAAAGCGGTTAAGGATAGTGAGGTAAGAGAAGGGTAAATGATAGTGGTTAATCAGGTTTGGAACAGGGACATTGCCATAGAGTATTGAGATGGGGTTTAAGCTTTTTTTTGAATTGTAGGAGTGAAGGTTCTGAGGTGAGCATGGTCGGTACGGAGTTCCACATTTTACCTACAAAGTTTGAGAATAGAGAATCCCCAGCAGAATTATTGGCTTTGGTAGTTTGAGCTAAGATCTTATTGGAGGAGCGTAAAGATTGCAGGTTAATATAGGGGTGAATGATGTTTTTCAGAGCTGGTGTTTTCTCTGGGTGATACAGTATCTGGTGAGCCATTTTGAGTTGGTTGAAATGGAGTTGGCTGGAAAACTCTAACCACCCTAGTTGCTTCAAGTTAGTGCAGTGGTGCGTTCTAAAGGTGGAATTTGTGGCAAATCTAGCTATGTGATTGTAACAAGAAGCAAGTTTGTTAAGGGTTGTCTTGTTTAGGTTTGTAAAAATAGGGGAGGCATAGAAAAGAGTTGATAGTAGGTGTGTGCTGGCAATTGTAATTTTAGCGTGAGGAGTGAGAAAGTGTTTTACTTTATAGAGAGAGCCAAGCTTTTTATTGACGGTTTTGATGGTTAGATTGAAATGGGTGTCAAATTTAAGGGAATTATCAATGGTAACACCTAATAGCTTTGTGTGAGCTTCTGGTGATATAGTGATTCCATTGGATGATGCAATAGAGAAGGTGGGGGGAAGAGTCTTGTTAGTGGGTGAGAAAGTAAGCAGTTTTGTTTTGTTGGGGTTGAGAACTAGTTGACGACTTGAGAACCATTTTTCTATAAGGTTGAAGGTGTCTTGGGTTGAAGCAGTGAGGTCTGCCAGGTTGGAGGCAGTGCTGATGATAGTCGAATCATCTGCATATTGAATGCATGTGGCATGGGGGGTGATTGTGGGCAGGTCATTAACAAAGATGGTGAAGAGAAGAGGGCCAAGAATAGATCCTTGGGGAACTCCAAGTGTAACAGGTAGGCATGTGGATAATTTGTCCTGCCATAGAACAGCCTGTCGCCTATTGGACAGGTAGGATTGGAACCATTTCAGCGTGGAATTGCTGAGTGCTAGTTTTTTTAATGTATGGAGGAGTTGAATGTGGTTCACCATATCAAAGGCCTTGGAGAGGTCTAAGAAAAGAGCAGATGATAGTTTATTATTGTTTCTGAAGTTATTGATGGTATTAGAAAAGGATAGTAGGGCTGATGTGGTACTGTGATTTGGCCTGAAGCCATGTTGGGAGTTGGCTAGAATTTTATTTTTGGTGAGGTGCTCCATCAGTTGTTTGTGGACACACTTTTCCATAATTTTGGGCAAAGGTGAGAGTATAGCTATAGGTCTGTAGTTGGTTAGCTCTAGTGAGCTACCACCTTTATGGAGAGGAATAATGTGGGACATTTTCCATATGGAGGGGATGAAGGCTTTTGACAAGGTACGGTTTATGATTATGGAGACGGGATAGGAAATGGCCTCAGCTGCTTTTTGCAGAAACTCAGCTGGGAGAAGGTCAGCTGCTAGCTTAGTGGGTTTTAGTTTTTTAAGAAGAGATGTTATAGAGGATATGGGTACAGGATCGAAGGTAAATAGATGATCTGATGTAGTTGTAGTATTCTGCTGGCATGGGTAGTGGAGTGGGCTGGTTGTTTGTTTGAATTGTGTGGCCAGGGATTGTATAGTTTCTGTGAAGAAACTATTGAATGTGTTAGCAATGTTTACAGGGCACTGTTGTTTGCAAGTTGTTGGAGTGGGGGTGGTTGCCTGGCCTGGGTGCAGGAGCTTGTTTAAGCCTGCCCAGAATTTTTGTGGATTATTAAGGTGTTTGTGTTGGAAGTGGAGGAAGAAGTTTTTTATCATTTAAGATCATTCTTTTAGTTTCATTTCTAAGTTGCCGGAAGGTTTGGTGGGAGTGTGGGTCTTTAGAGGTACGCCATGTGACCCACATCTTGTTTCTAGATAGGATTTTGGATTTTGTTTCCTTAGAGAGCCATGGTGCGGTTTTGGTTTTAGTTCTAATGGACCATATTGGAGCATGGGAATCTAGAATCTTGAGGAAGGTGGTGTTGAAGTAGATAACTGCCTCTTCAAGAGGAAGAGACTTGAGTATTGTCCAGTTGTGGGCTTTAAGTTCAGTTTGAAAAATGGAGGCGTTGAATTTATTATTGTTCCTGATTTTTTTAATGGTTGTAAGAAGGGGGTGATTTTCTTGAATTTGATAACATAGGTGAGTAAGTGATCACTCATGTCCTCAGGGTGAGTACCTGCTGAGTACTGGTCAGGATCTTTATTAGTAAGGATCCAGTCCATGATGCTGTCTTTGTTTTGGGGTTTACCTAGTCTGGTAGGAGTGGATATGAGCTGAGAAAAGCCATGTAGATTTATGCTGCTAGATGGGGAGCTAGATGAGAAGGAATTCCAATCGATGTTGAAGTCACCTAACACTATGGATTCCTGGGGGTGAGTTTGAGTTAACCAGTGGAGAAAGTCCTCTAAGGTTTTGTTATTATTGTTGCCTGGGGGGATGTAAATACATGCTATATTTATGCTTTTATGTTTGTTTGGTTGAAGTTTTACAAGTAGAATTTCGGCATTGTTTGTTAGGAGGGGTTGTGGAGAGGCAAGGGAGATTTGTAATGTATTTTTGTAGAGTATGGCTACACCGCCACCTTTACGAGTTATTCGGTCTGCTCTTAGTATATCATACCCTGGTGGGATTATCTGTGTGTCTTTCGTACTTGGTTTAAGCCAGGTTTCTGTGAGACATAGTAGGTCTGGGGAACAAGTAGCTAAAAGGGCATGTAGGTTGTGAATCTTATTGTTTGCCCTGTATGCCCTGTATGCCCTGTTTCTGATCGTAATTGCCTGGAAATGCTGAAAATATTAAGGTTAGTTTTTACTAAATTAAAAAAATGTTCCTAACTAGTTATTATATATATTATACTAGTTATTATATGTTATACAGAAGCAGTTTTAACTTCTTTGTTCCAGGTTACTTATTTAGTCTCCCAAAAAAAAGACAAAAGTCATGCATTATACTTTCCTATTCTGACACTAGTTGCATTTAAAATTCCAAATCAGTTTATTACTACAGGAAGTATTTATTCTATTAAAATACTTATTATTTAGTTCTTTTCTGATAAGATGTTTACATATTTTGCTTTATAATCATAAGAAGTTGTGGTTTCTAAAGATAATACGCTTTCAGGACAAATGCTAATAGAATAACAATGACAGCACATGAGAATATATGATAAACGTATAAAACATTCTATTTAGTGTAATCTCAGTATTAACAATTATAGATAGAATTTAAGTTAACATTGCAAAGTTTCTTACAGTATACTTATAATCTTAGTAATATGTATAAAATAATGACTATTACATATAAATGAACGTTATTGTATCACTAATTTTAAGCACACTAACTCCTTTTAAGAATATAAGTTTGGGTATATAGGACGATTTATTCAGATTCTATGACTGCATTTTTTTTAAAACAAAGATTACACTTATGTGATATGGTAATTCTTATTTGTTATTTGAAGCTTTAACTTCAGCAATATATGTATAACTTCCTCTATCTTTTTCATTTATTTTAGTCGAAGCTGTTGAGACTAGTTTTATTTCTGCTGTACATGTCTCATTTATAGAACTTACATGAGCTGCTGGATATGGCTATGGAGGTTAGGGGAAAGCAGTCTGATTTAGTCTAGCTTATCTTTCAGACTGGGGATTTTTATAATTCCATGTTTGTTATGGGGAAATAATATTTTGTACAATAATTTATTTTACACTATCCTTTTTTGGTGTTTTTTTCTACACTCAGGCCTGAATATGGAATATTTTATATCACAGTTACTGTCATTTTCCTATCAATTTCATTGCATATTTTTGCTCTCACTTGGATATCCGAATAGAAAGTGAGTCATCATTTATTATCATTTCAAGTACTTCTATACCTTTTTATGTCTTTATCTTTAGTCTCCTTAAATGTTAACGGTAACAATCCAAGGACAAGCTCAATCCTGTTAAGGTATTTAAATGTCAATAAATCTCAAATTATTTTTGTACAGTAAACCCACTTTAAATTTTTTGAAAAGAATATCTGGAACCCTAACAATTACTCAATATTAGCTCACTCTTCATATAAATCTAAAAGAAGAGGGGTTACGATTATCTGGAAGGATAATATTATACAGCCACAAATTTTATTTAAATATGAAGATCCCAATGGGCTATTAGCCATTATTATTTTAAAACTTAACAATAGAATCTGGACATTAGTTAATTTATATTGGTTCCCAGGCCTAGGAGTGTCAAACGCAAAACGTTATCTTGACTTTTTAACTAATGTTTACAAAGGTAACCTTATATTGGTGGGACTTCAGTTGTGTCTTAGACAATATTGATATCACAATTAATCGTCCATTCCGGCCCACATCCACAGCAAAACTTTTTAGGAAATGTATTGACTCCCTCAACCTATATGATATATTCATTTCTAAACACAGTAAATCACTAAATTTTTCTCACATTGATCATAGGTTCAAAACTCAAAATAGGATAGACAGAATTCTAGTTTCTAATGATCTGAAACTAAAATGTTCACCCTTTTCTATATTTCTTTGCCCCATATCTGACCATGATGCCTCTTATTGGAAATACAGTTAGACTTACCTAAGCTTGCCACTGTAGCCAGAATACCAGCTTATATCACTAAAATTAAAGATTTTAAATCTTGGCTTCTAACTGAGTTAAATTTCTTTCTAGAAGTGAATAATACTAATACTAATATAATAATGGTTTGGGATACTTTAAATGCTTATATTTATGACAAAACTGTTACTCGGTACAAAAACAAATTAAAAGAGTGGGAATGAAAGATGCAAAGTCTGCAAACAAAATTTCAACTCTTGAATCCAAGTCAACAAACTTATCAAATATCAAAAAAGAAATAGCTAAACTAAATAAAAAGTACTTGAACATACTAACACACAGAGCAAATTTAGCACTAGAAAGGATGAAATTAAATTCTTATGCCCTTACCTCAAAGCACATGCATAGTCTATTGGTAAGAGTAAACTCCACTCTAAATCAAATAATATTATAAAAATATTACATGAACAAACTACTAAGGATGTATCAGACATAGGGGATATACTTGATGCATTCAGGTTCCATTATACTAAGCATTATAATCCTAACAATATAAATAGTAATGGTCTTGATGAAAGCGTAATCTACTATAAAATTAGAGACAATTCCAGAAGAACTTAAAATAAGACTCGAAAAGCAAATATCCTTAAATGAAATCAAAGATAAAATTAAAAACTTTATACCCAATAAAGCCCTTCTTGTAGATGACATCATTATAGAAATGTACAAACTATTACCTGCAGTTGCTATATCTTTACTTCACAAAACTTTAATGGAAGTACCAACTAAAAATATGATCCCACCATCCTGGAGGTATTCATTGATCATGCCTATTCTTAACACTAACAAAACCCCTCAACTCTATAAATCCTATACACAAATTTCCCTTCTAAATAATGATTATATAATTTTTATGTCCATACTTTTTTACAGAATGAAAGTCTCACTTACAAAAATGTTAAATTATGATTAGGATGGATTTATATATAAAAGGTATACTCATTATAACATTAAAAGAATCCTAAAACTCATTGAGTTTTTAAATAGAGAAGATGAGGAAGCCCTGTTAGTCAGTTTAGATATAGAAACAGCCTTTGATTCTGTCAACTGGCACTACCTTTTCAGAATATTAAACAGATTAGTATTTCCATCGTCCTTTATCGCTATGATAAAAGCTGTTTATAAGAACAACTTAGCTTATGTTAAATTGGGTCCTTAAACATCTAAACCTATTCCCATAACTAATGGTACTAAGCAAGGTTGTCCAATATTCCTTATTTTATTAGTCTTTATTATAGACGTCTTTGCCTCCTTAATAAGAAATAATCCAAAAATCAAATGTATTAATATTTATAATCAGTATAAATCTAAGATATCTCTTTTTGCTGATGATGTTTTACTCACTCTATCTAACAACAATACACAGATATATAAACTCGATGCAATTATAAACCATTTAAAAAAAATTCTGGCCTTTATTTTAATAAGCTGAAATCTAATCACATTATTTTTAATAATAAAAAATGAACTCTATCCAGCAACCAAAATATTATCAGAGAACAAGTAAGCTCCATAAACTACTTAGGCATAATTTTAAGCAATACTATTGAAAAGAAAGAAATTATTTATAATAATATAATCTTTAATAAATGATTGCATAAGTCAATTTAACATTTTCCTTTCTTTTGAAGATAGAGTACAACTATAAAAAAATATTCTTTTACCAAAGATTCTGTACATTGTTTTGGCTCTTGACACTGCTCCTGGAAGCAAATTTATCAGAGACATAAACAGAATATGTCTAAACTTTCTATGGCTCCCTATCAGGAACAGAATTGCTTACATGCATCACATCAGACCATGGATCAAGGCGGCATTAAGTTCCGAGATATTGATACCTACAAAAGAGCTTAACTACTTAAAGGTGTCACAAACTGGATTGATCCAAATTATAATTCAAATTAGAAATCTCTACATCTAACTATTTTATTAAATGAAAATATACTATCTTCAAAAATCTCTTTTAGAAACTCTACTAAGAAATTTTGGTATCTTATTTGCCATTTTATACACTATAATGTTACAAAGCCTACAAAAGTCTCACATTTTAAATAACATCATTAAGAACTTTAGGAAAATGGTAAACTCTAACATGGACATTAAAATTTGGTTTGCTGTATTAGTTCCTTTCAAAGTCACAAAAAAACTTTCCAGACAAGTTACACTTTAACCTTTTTAATGAATGGGAGAATAAGAACTTTATTTGTTGGAAAAATTGTTTAAAAAAAAAATCTAGAAATTTTGCCCACACAACATATTATTAATATGTACAATTTGTCATTGCAAGACTGGCTGCTATTACAAAGTATATTAAATTACTCACAAGATCTTTGCAGAATCATTAAAAATTCATCTTATATGCAACAACCTCCTCTAATTTTCCATATATCTGAATTGCTATACAACAACTTTCACTTCAACAATATTATTTCCAAATGATATGGTGTTCTAATAAAATATAAAACCACTTTAACTAATAAACATTGGAACACAATAACCAGAGGCATCTCTCCCAATTACACTCAGGTAGAGAAAACCAAACTATTATTTTCTGTAAAATTCACATCATGGGATCAGTATTGGAGCATTTTTTTCTTGGAAATTCCTACATAGAGCTTTCTTAACCCCTGAGAAAACAGCAAAATGTAATAAAACTGGAAATGCCATTTGCTGGAGATGCTTATCTTGCAGAGCAGATTAGTTCCACATCTTTTATAAACGTTCCTATTTAAATCATTTCCGGAAAGCATTTGAGATGTTTTAAAGCTTTATTTTCTAATACTTTCTCTTTATCCAAAACAATAATCTTTCTTAACTTTACTGAAGGTTTTATTATGAATAACTCCAATTCATATATATTTATGAACAATACTAGCGGTTGCTAGAAGATGCATAACTAGAAAATGGAAGTTTACTACTCCTCTAAATTTTGAAGATTGCCTATCTCTTTTAGAAGAAGTAATATCCAAAGAAATCAAAACAAAAGAAGTCAGAATACATCCAAGGAGTTTCAGCAATAATCCTTGGATAAAGTTTTTTTCCTCTTATTGAAACATTTCGAATGGGCACTGGCTCTTTCTGAGAGATTTTATACTTACTATGCAATTTTGTTTCTACTGGCTTATTGTTTTATGAATGTTTTTTCAGGCCTCTGTAAATAATGTATATAGTTGTGTTTTTTTGTTTCTTTTTGTTCATTATCTTATTCAAAATTATGCTTTTTATCTTTCATATTATCATTATAAACAAACAATTACTTATCTTAATAAAAACATTTGAACAAAAAAAAGTTGCAATGCAAGTCAAACAAATGCAGATATCTGGAACCTCCCATGCAATAACAAGTCAACCAATGACCTTATCTACCACAGAGTGCTTCAAATACAGATTATGTGACAGTCAGCATCTTCACTTCCTTCTTGAAAGAAGGTTTCTTTACACATACACCTTTACTTCTTTTAACGCCATGGCTTCATTCTGAAAAAATAACAGTTAAACGTGGAAATGTGAACATTGATGAATTTATAAGGTAATTATTTGATTAACCACAGAAACATTAAAATCATTATATAAAAATAGAAGACAGTATTATCTGGTTTCATTTTTATTTAATATGGGGGAAGCTGCCTAGAAAAAAATAAATGATGCAGTCTCATAGTGCACATAGCCTTCATAACATGCTGGACTCCATGTCTCTCTTGGTGGATATAGTCACACTGTGCTTATCAATACTAAAAGGGTCAGATATACAACTTGTTGAAAGAGAACGCTACATCCAGTAGCATGTGTCAAACCCACATGTTTGGTAACACTCGAAACTAGATTTCAGATCTCAGAAGAGATCAATTCCCTGTTAAAGTGTATATGAAATAGTGATGGTGAGACCAGTGAGCTGTATAACCTTATGCTGATATGGATGCTAAACATCCCTGTTTGTTCTGGTCCACCTGTTTTCACAACACAGTGTCTCTCACTTCAGATTTATGCATCTTTATCTTAGCAACCATACAAACCTTCTGTTTTCCCTCAGCATGGTACACTTTCACTGTTTCCAGGAAACGCCTTTCATATTTGCATTTCTTTTTTTTTTCTATGCTCCTTCCCCATCATGTCTACTAACCATCACCCCATCCTCTGTTTACTTAGGTCATCGTCCAGGCACCAAAGAAAGGAGACTGATTCCCTGCTTCACTGAAACCTCAAACCTCCAGACCAGGGATGCCTATGTTTAAAAGTGGCCTGCAATTGTCCTCACGCTGATAAATTAGATAGCATGCTCATGAGATGGTTATTAGTTATTACTGTCCTGTAGTGAGGTGGTATTTATTCATTCAGTCATTCTTTCAATTTGGTAACCGGGATATAGTCTGAGCCAGGATAAATATAAATGACTAGTATGTTAACAAGAAGCATTATGAATGCAAACAAAATACGGTGTGAAGATAGCAATAAATTAATAACAGTAATAAAAAGTACACAGTACAGGGGACAGTAGGAAGGGATGGATAGAGTAAGGAGGGAAGAAGAGAGTAAAGTAGTGAAGGAATAGAGCACAAAGTGTAAAAAGTAAGTATGTTAAGGACACACAGAATTAACTATATACAATATATATATATATATATATATATACAATGTGGAAGATATGTCACTTATTAGTGTAGGGAAATAATAACAGGAATACAAAGGTACCAGACTGGTGAAGGGGAGAGTGGAGGAGGGGGTAGGAAATATGTCTGGAGGGAAAGCATATGAGTAGACTAGATGGAGAGCATGGAATGATGTGTACAACATGCAGTCTTTAATATTAGTAGGGTAGGATTCCCAGCATTTGAGGCCTAGGATGGTGAAGACATAGGTAGTGCAATGAATTCTGGTATTTCTAATATGTCCCTAACCCCCCAATCCCATGGCCACAAATCTGGTCTGTTTGGCACATGCAGTCCTGTCTGTCATGGTACTTATGCTGCTTGTAGAAACTGCCATGACATCTGCTAATAGGTATGGCACCCCCCCCCCCCAAATAGGTGAGCAAACATCATCTGCACAGCCATAATTCCTCATGTGACTGCTGGACCACTAATCAGTCCTGGATCATCTGGACCACACACACAGGCATAATCTGTGCCAAGGAGTCAGATTCATGGTTATACTTCTGTCTGTCTTACCTGTAGGTGACCATGAACTGGACTATAATGCCATTAGTTTGTAAACATACTGGAGTTGTTATTCTCCTACTCAGAACTATTTAAGCTAGATACTAGTAAAAGGAGATCAGTTGTCTCATTTAATAGACTTGTTATTGTCAAACACTGATAAAATATCCATTTTTTGTGTAACAGCTTTGGTTGAGTGGAAAATTATTGTTCAGGTATGTGATATCCAATTTTTTAATTAATAATAATAACAACATACTGAGTTTCATTAACTGTTTCAGAGAAATCAAAGTTATCCTCTACTGCTTTTGCTTAATCTTCTGCAAGCCTGGCATCTGTACTGGTACCCTAGTCTTTCCCATCATGTCACCTAGGTACACTAAACAGTTATTCAGCATATTTTCTTTAATGCTGCCCATATTATTGAACCACAGTTTTCACTTCCAATTGCTTCAATTTTTACAACACACTTACAATCCACATTGGCTGTCTCTGCGACCCTGTTTTGTAAAGAAGGAGATATGATTTTTTTTTCTTACTTTGTTAAGGGAGTAGGGATGTTAGTTTTAATCCCATTTTAATTCATAATCAGGCCCACTGCACAGTAAATTATATTGTATTTACACTGTGAGATACCTTAAAACTCCTGTAATAGAGGCCCATGGCAGATATGCAAATGACCCCTTAAGGACATCAATTGTTGAAGTTATATGGCTTCTGAATGTCCATATCTTTTTACTTTTTGTTTTTAAGTCTTTGTGGCCAATAAAGCCAAATCCCACTAGCTGTGAACATGTATGATTCGGCCTTCTTATTACCTCATCAGCACAGCATAAGTGGACTGGGTTCATTTGCATATATACCACGGGCCGCTATTATGAGAGGTTTAAGGTATCACACAGTGAAAACTCTAGCTTGGCTAGGTTCTTCTTGTAGTTTTTACTAATTGTTTTTTCTGTGTGAACTTTTTACCCCAAAAAGCAATGGAAAACACTCATATGTAGCATTGGCTGAAAGTTAATTAGTTGGACTTGTACAGAATCCCAAAACAGCGAGACATAAAGGGATGGTGCAAAAACAGAAAGATTTTTAGAAGAAGACGGATAGTAAAAGATTGCAGGCAGTATAATATTCATTGCTTTCTTCACAATAGATGAATTCTACCATTAGCAGAGAGAAGAACACAGTAGCAAGTCAAGAGACATGCCTTTCATCTGTAACTCTTTATAAAAAAACGGCCCTCATTTTTAAAGTCTTAATAACTGCAGTTTTCACCTTAAAGATCTGCCACCCATTTGCTGTAAAGAATTTTATAACAAATGCCTATGTTAAAGACTCTTGAATCATATAAATTTCTCAAAGAACTTTTGGTACTTATGTATTATCGCAACCACATTACAAACAAATCCATCTTGTACAAAATGCAATTAACAGGTCGCAGAAAACGTTAAGTGCCAACATCTGTAGTAATAAACACAGTCAAGCAGAAGTTTAAAAACATTTGGTGTGTGTAAAACACCTTGGGAAAGAGAAAATCTTGAAAAGAAATGTGTGCATAACTCTACTTTACCCGTCGCTGACATCAGTTGCAGAATACCATGGGGTGAATCCGTACTGTTTAATGGACAACAGGGCATGCATGACCTGTGAGGCATCCATTAAAGTGTATGGACATACTCACCATGTTCACATCAGTGACAGTGAAGTTTAATGAACATTTTTCGAGTTGTTTATATAGAATTTATGAAGTAATGGAAATTATCTACATGTCAACTCATAAAAAATGTTAAAAAAAGGGAAAACCTACACTCCTTGCAGAATATGTGGGCCTGGCCATTCCAGAGGAAAAACTTCCATGGTTAGAGGTCTGATGTTTTGATATGTGGTAGTCTGAAGGAGCAGGGCAAAAAAAAGACTGTGACAACATTTTGTTTCTAAACACTTTAATAAGCAAGTAGGGTCTCATTCAAGCTACTCACTGATTCTAAAAGCTCAGTCCTTTATTGTTTGACTCTGTTTATTAGTACAAATATTGGTACGTATATTTTGTGCAACCTGTTAATTGCATGTTGTTTCTAATGTGGTTGCGATAATACAAGTACCAAACTTTTTATTGCTGAGCACAAAGAAGCAAGGCAGTGCGATGGTTGGCTTGGTGTTGGATCCAGGAATTTAATTAAGAAAAAAAGATGAAAGAGAAGGAGTAATTATTGGGCACTCCCAAATAAATAAAGGTCCACAGACTGTGATCATTGCGAAAATCATGTGGATGGAGGCAATTTAAGATCCTTTTTCATCAGATTATTTGGTCAAAGGAAGCTTTAGGGGTGAGAAGGCCCAGCAGTTGTGCTGGAGAGCTGCTTTGTTAAAGGAGTTCTTAGTTTGGTTATTTACTGAGTATGATCTGATTCTGATGATGATTATTATGTATAAAATGATACTTGATACTGTGTAGTGTAATTGCGTAGGTGCCATTCTCAGCATCTTGATTATCAGTTGAAGACTTCAGAATAGAAGAGGATAATTTGAGCTTATTCACTAGTTTTTAAAAGGCCCCGTTACCTTTTTTGCCCCCATGACTACTGAGTGGAGTAAAAGGCCATGAGTTGCTCCTAATAGATATTCCTGTTATCATGCTGCTGTGTCTGGGGCCATTACCAATAGACATTCTCTTCTGTGGCTTGGATATTAATCAACTGTTAGGTTAGTCTTCTCTGGTGGAAGAAATGAGCAGCATTTGTTTCCTGCAATCTTTAAAATAAATACATCAGCATTTGTGCAGTCTTTCAAAGACTGTCCAATTGGGTGCTTCCATTTTGTTCTTTAAACTCTGTGGTCTTGCCTAGACATTGTTTTTCTATCCTGTGATCTAATCTGGGAGACCTCCCTAGTATAGAGGGGTGCTTATGATACAAGCATAATCTCTCAAACTCTCTGATGCAGTCGGCAAGTGATGAGCAGCTCTAACTGTATCTATCACTTCAGACCAGAATTTCTTCAGTGTTTTACAATACTTCCTATGTTGTTGAAAGTCTACTTATGCATGTGTCTATTATTCTCATTTCCTCATTGTTATAGCTTGTGATCAAGTTTTAGCTTCAAACAACAATAGGGCTGTTCCTCTGTAGCAAAAAAATATTCTTCTGTTGTATTTTGGAATTTGGCAATTGGTGCTGAATTCCTAGCTAATTTTCTTTTGTTTTCCTGCTTATATTAAGAGTGTGAGGAAGCCTGCTGTTATCTTATTTGAAAGACTCCAGGTTTACCATTACAATATCGAGGTGCACATCTGCTATGGCAGATGTGTGAAAATCTGTTGTCAATGGTTCATATTAGCGAATCAAAAAATGCTGAAGTCACAAAAGAGCGAATGCCAGTGTGCATTCGCTGTTTTGTGAGGTCAGCATTCTGAGTGGAGATCACACCACAGTGAGCATCAAGACATGTACCTCTTCCCTCACTGTAGTGTGACCTCAGAATTAGTATATATAATTAGGGGTGTGGAAGGGGGCACAGCCCCCTACATAGAGGGTGCAGGGGGGCTTGCGGAGACATCCACCCTAAGCCATGTACCAAGAATAATCCACTGGAACCAAACACACTTCCCCATACAAATACTAACATTACTATCACTCCCACCCCCAATAAATTAAACCTCTTTCTTCTAAACATGAACGTCAGGAGTCTATCAAATAAAATGCACAAACTTCATGCAACTCCCTCACTCTTCATTCCTGACATAGTACCTCTGACTGAAACCAGGCTAAAACCCAACAGAAGGGATAGGGAAATGCTAACCCAAGGCTACCACATCCACAGAATGGATAGACTAAACAAATGGGGTGGCGGCATAACTATCACCTATAAAAATACTGTCAACCTTCACCTTCTTGAACCTACCCCTCCAAAATTCAATAATGCAACCTAACCCTGCAGAATTCAATAAAACAGAACTGCTATTTTTCAAACTTGTAATAAACTCCTACTGCCTAAACAAACAAGGGAGCACTCCTGGCAATGTGTATGACCTATGGGCCTCACTACACTTAAAGAAAAACACTGAATGTATAACTGAGATTGAGCCAAGGTCCTTGAGTCTCATAGCCTAACAAAGCATCTAGTGACCAGCGACCTAACGAACTACCATCCCCAACAATCAATATAATTATTTTACACTAGACTGAGCCAACTCATTACTTCTCATAGCCCAGCAAAGCCTCTAGTAACCTTTCACCTCAACCCAGGTCCAACTGAATTCAGACTACACAACTCCACACTATCATGGTTGAAAGACTATCTCTCAAACTGTCAGCAAGCCATTAAATAGGAAATCACCATATCCCCCCTTCTCTCTGTAAACTTAGGCACTTCACAGGGATCCATCCTTGGACCCCTTGTTTTCACCATTTTTACCAACACCCTACATAAAGCCACCCTCCATGCCAACCTAGTCCAATATGCTGGTAGTTCTACCCTAATCTGCTCTGCCCCATCACTCCTACAATTGCATCCAATCACACAAGAATCCTTTACAGCAGTAGAAAACTGGCTATCTAACTCACAACTAATACTCAACCCAAAGAAAATCCAGTTGATGCTATTCCATCCCTCTAAAGCTACTAACCCAATTCCCTTATTTAAAATAACATCATCCAACAATACCCCTATCACAGCAGTCACACAAACTAAACTAGTAGAAGTAATTATAGATCACAATATGAAATCTGACAAACATGTAGCTTAAATCATCACAAAAGTTCACAAAAAACTAGGTACCCCCTATAGATGCAAAAATTATCTAACCTCCCATAGTAAAATCACCATTGCAAGAACCCACCTACTCTCCACAGTACTCTATGCCTCCCCAGTACTAACCAACCTTAACAAACTATCTGCTATAACAAAATAGCAAAATTCACCACTAACTCATCCTACAGATCCCACCATTGCCAATCTCTTAAAAAACTATCCTGGCTAGAATTACCAAACCTGTTAACCTTTAACCAACTTACAATAGCCCACCAAATCTTCCACCTGAAAAATCCCAGATCTACAAGAACTACTGCACCACTATACCAGCAATCGTCCACTAAGAAGTACCAGCAATGCACTGGTTGAAATTTCTAAAAGCAAATATAGCTCAGGAGACTCCCTCTGTGCTGCTGCTACTGTTACAAAAAACATGGAATACTCTTCCTCTAGATATCCGATCTCTAGATTGTATACATAACTTTAAAAACCTTCTTAAATCGTGCTTATCCAGCTTTTGGATATGCTCCTGCTCTAGCCCTGGGTAAATCCTTCCAATGTCGCTACTCCCACCTCCTCTCATTTATCTCAAAACTGTCTCTTACAGAGCTACTAGCCCCCCTCCAAGAAAAGAAAGAATGCATATTAGCATCATTTTGTTCTGCATACTTCTATGATTTACAGTATGTGACTTACTAATGTAGCCACTATATATGTTATCTACTGTATGTAGAGTCTTGACTCTGTTTTTACTATATGTATAAATTTGTGCAACAAATGTTACCAGTGTATGAAAATTTTATATTGCTTGTATTAACTATGTACATTATTATTGTGAGGTACTGCAAATGTTACTATTTTACATATTCTCTGTTCTATTACTGTAGGGCCTCCACTGAAAACAGACAGCTCTGCCCAGACAGGCATTTCCCTGGTAAACAAATGTTAAATAAATAAATCTATAATTATAATAGCTATATGCAACCTACCTGGAAACAATTCTGCCATAATCGAGGACTTGCTCCACTGGACAGCCCTAACATTCTCTCAAGAAACCATTGTTATGGGTGACTTTAACACAGACTGGACTACTTGTTCCTCTGGCAACCCATCAATTTTCATGCATCTGTTTGGATTCTCCCAGTTTATACAATCACCAATCACCAACTAGAGTAGAAAAAACATCTAATAGACATTCCATACTAGACTGGATATTAACCAACAAACCTATAACTCAGGTTGCCTCCCAGATAGATTAGCAGCCATCTACCCACCTACCTGGTTAGACAATGCCAACATCAACAACACTGCATTCAGACAGACATGTAACAAAAACACTTCTCACCCCAAACATTCTTATCTAGATTACAACAATGTGACTGGTCCCCACTATTATCACTTCCACTGGACGCTCCTGTATAATAACACATTTTTAGACATCCTAAATAGCTTAGCACCTCCTAGAACTATTAGAATCAAGACAAACTATGCTCCCTGGCTAACAAAAGAAAGTAAACTATTACTCAAAACCAGAGACAAAGCCTGGGTTCAATACCAGACCAAAAAAACCCAAACCTCCCTTGATTTGTTTTGTCATCTAAGAAACAAAGCCAAGAAACAGGTCAAAAATGTAAAAAAATGCTACTATATTACAAATCAACAAAAATACCAAAACAATCCCAAAAAATTCTGGGCTTCTATAAATCAACTATTAGACAAGAAAAAAATATAATGAAAGAAAAATGCACCAAAGCTGCGAAAAGACTATTCCTTTTATTAATAATGCCACAAACATTTAGCACTTTCGTCTCACCGATGGGAGACTTCATCAGAATAGATATCATCAGAATATTATATTAAAATGTATATAAAGATGAAACAAAATGTAAAAAATGTAAAGAAAACCTTTTAAGAGAAAATTTCATGAATATGATACTAAGACAATATTTTTGTAAAACGTTGTTAATGTTTTCATAATCTTTCTGCCCTTTTCTTCAATACTGGTTTTAAGGAAATACTGTCATTAAGACCTGGTGGAAACCTGGCTGCTAACCGCAATTGCCATTGTAACTCTTTCTTGTTAATTGCATTTTTCCAATCACCACCCCTATCTTCCATCTTTATAATTTCCAAAATACCAAACTTGAAACCTGAAAAACCTTGACAAGTTCTAGAATGCCTGTAAAGGGCATTGGTTTCCTTCTTATTCTTTATGTCATTTTTTTTACATTTTCTGTACATTTTAATATAATATGATTACTGCATTCTTTTGTACGGATGTTACATCACAGCATGTGATTTTTAACACTAACATGATTGGAATGTTTTTCAGCCAATAGTTTGATTTTCTACAATATTTAAATGTTTCAATGCATTAAAAATCTATTCTGATGAAGTCTCCCATCGGCGAGATGAAAGCGCTAAATGTTTGTGGCACTTTAATAAAAGGGAGAGTCTTTTTGCAGCTTTGGTGCATTTTTCTTTCATTTTATATATATATATATATATATATATATATATATATATATATATATATGTATATTTGTTTTGTTTTTTTTTTTTTTTTGCTTTATACACCTTTGGGCGACAACTGTTAAAACCAGATCAATCCAAATCCCCAACAACTAACTATACTAATTCTTCAGGCAGTATAGCCACACAATTTAACACCTACTTTACAAACTGTATACTAACTCTAATCCAGACCAACAACAATACTCATCTAACCATTCCCACATATCCTGACAATACTTCCCACACCTTTTACCTCAAAACTGTAAAAACCAACACCATAAAAGATACTCAATAGACCTAGGCCTACTCCTCTCACTGCTGACAATCTCCCTTCTGAATATCTCAAGCTAGTTTCTGATGCAATCGTTTACCCAATCTCTATCTTAATCAATAGCTATGTAATAGAACAGTCCATTCCCAAGATTTGGAAAATTTCCTACATATCTCCCCATTACATAAAGTCAGTACCTCTACAAGCTTCTCCAATTAAAAGCCTATTGCCATCTTATCTTGACTATCAAAATTCTACAGAAATGTATCTATTCCCAAATCATGTCATACTTAATTTCCAATAACCTTCTAACTAATTCCCAACACGGCTTTAGGCCCTACCACAATACCACTACAGCTCTCTTAAGCTTCACAAACTCTATACCACTACAACTCTCTTAAGCTTCACAAACTCTATCAACCATTTCAGAAACAGCCATCTCGTCTCCTCCATTTTCATTGAAATTTCCAAAGCATTTGATACCTTCTCCCATCAGAAACTCCTCAATAAACGTTTATCCCTTAAACTAAACCTCTCTGCCCTTACTTACATGGTTTCACAGTTACTTATCTGACTATCAGCAGGCTGTAAAATGGCAACAAGAGCTCTCTTCTCTACTTTTTGTCCCATTAGGCATCCCACAAGGATCCATTCTAGGTACTCTCCTATTTTCCATCTTCACCAACAAGCTTCACACTGCCACCCACCAGGCCACTAAAACACAATACGCTGATGACTCCAAACTCATATGCAAAGCCCCCTCTCTTTCTAAACTCAAAGAAATAACCCCAAAATCCTTTATAGAGGTAGAATCTTGGATCTCTGATGCTTAGTTAATCCTCAATCCCAATAAAACTAAACTTATGATTTTCTCACACATGAATCTATCAGACATCCTGTTTCCCTTCATGATTCATTCTTCTAATAACACAAAAAGAGAACCTGTTTCTCACAAAGTTTCTTGGTGTTGAAAATTCATAACAAGATGAGATTTGACAAACACATTACCCTAACTATAAAAAGTTCACATTAAATTAGGCTCTCTCTACAGAATCAAACCTTTCCTCACCAACTCCACAAGACAATCTATTGCCAGGACACACATACTCTCTACTCTTCTTTATGCCTCACCCATTCTTACTAACCTGTACAAAACAGACCTGACAAAACTAGACACCTACTACAACAAAACTGTCAGATTTGCCACCAACTCTCCTCATAGATCCCATCACTGTACTACCCTATGCAAACTAAACTGTCTTGAGCTCCTCAGTTACCTCTTATACATCCAACTCACTATGGCCCATGGCATATTTTACCTCCCAGACAAGTGTCTTGCATTCTGCAATCTACTTCAGTCTCAATCTAATAAAAGACTACTTAGATCTTCTGACAAATTCCTCTTATAAGTCACAAAACAAACAACTTTTCTGGTGATTCTCTATTCCAACTGCATTGCCAGAACATGGAACACAATCCCCCAAAACATACTTACCACACCAAATCACCTACAGTTCAAATCTCTCCTCAGATCTCACCTATGCAATTCCTTGGCTCTGCTCCTGCCTTACACCTGGTTGATTCCTTCCCCACCTTCCCACCTTCTTTATAGGCTTTCCTTCTCTTCACCACACTGTTGATCGATCGTCTTTCTTTCCCATCTTTTTTCCCGTCCTGCAATCTCTCTCTAGATCCCCTGTCTATTCCTCTGTGCCTCATCCTTCTGATTTTCTCTACTACATTCCTACTCTAAGTTCACTTCTCTCTTAGTTTAATCATACCTTTCTAAACAAAGTAATACAATTACTTTGCATCATCCTTTTTTGTATAGTTATTTGTTCTATCTTTTCTTGAATATCTCTATCTTGTTATCCTTGTATGTACCTCTACTGTATGAGCTTATCTTTTCTATAATTTGCTATTTGTAACAATCTTTGTTCTGTTTGGTTCTTTCCCCTCTCGCCTCTGCTGAAAAAGGGCTTGTTCCCAGTCAACAACATTAAACAAATAAATAAAATAAAAATTAAGGAGCCAAACCATTTTATACATCATTTAAGTGGAATGAAGTCATTTTATAAAGTAACAAAGCCTCAGCACAGAAGAAGATGAGAAGAGTATCACTATAGGTATTGAATGTGAATAAAGTGATAGTCTGATTGGCAAGTCACAGGTAGAGATGATACTCCAGCACTATACGGGTGCCAAAAAAGCAGTCTGATAGTTTGTTTACAGTCTGAGTACTGAGTACTTTTGAGGTGACTATTTTGTCTTGAGTTCAGGCCTTGACTTTGCATTAAATGATCCATCACTGATAAGAACAATGACAAACCTTAAGGAGAATTCACACAAAAGTTGAAATCACAAGCAAGATGTTTACAGTATTTGTGTATAAAATGCTATATGGCGCCATAGAGCTTGTCACACACAAATAACCTGTTATCAAATGCATCATGTTTCAATATTAGAAAAGAGTTAAATATCTAATTTTCATCTTATTCCCCATAACCGCAGCTGGAAAGTGAGAACAGAGCCATTATTGAAATGGTTTATGCAATTTGGTGTGAATGTAGCACCCTACACAAGAAACTGCTTCTGAATCCTTACCTTAAATTCTTATACTGGGAACCTGAGCAATTTAATGCTGCTTATTACTGTAAATGTTAACCAGAACTTGAGCAATCTGATACTATTTTTTAATGTTACTGTTATTTATAGAGTGTAGGTAAATGTTAACTAGAACCTGATCAGTCTGGTGCTGTTTATTGTTACTGTTATTATATAGCATGTGTGAGTAAATATAAACTAGAACTTGAACAATGCAATACTGCTTATTACCACCACTGTTATTTTTAGTTCGTGTGTAAACATTAATTAGAATCTGAACAATCTGATGCTGTTTATTAATAGTGTGTGTGTGTGTGTGTGTGTGTGTGTGTGTGTGTGTGTGTGTGTGTGTGTGTGTGTGTGTGTGTGTGTGTGTGTGTGTGTGTGTGTGTAACTAACACCTGAACGATCTGAAGCTGCTTATTACCATTACCGTTATTTGTAGTATGTGTGTAAACGCTAACTAGAACCTGAAGGATCTGATGCTGCTTATTAATGTTAGTGTGTGTGTGTGTGTGTGTGTGTGTGTGTGTGTGTGTGTGTGTGTGTGTGTGTGTGTGTGTGTGTGTGTGTGTGTGTGTGTAACTAACACCTGAACGATCTGAAGCTGCTTATTACCATTACCGTTATTTGTAGTATGTGTGTAAACTCTAACTAGAACCTGAAGGATCTGATGCTGCTTATTAATGTTAGTGTGTGTGTGTGTGTGTGTGTGTGTGTGTGTGTGTGTGTGTGTGTGTGTGTGTGTGTGTGTGTGTGTGTGTGTAACTAACACCTGAACGATCTGAAGCTGCTTATTACCATTACCGTTATTTGTAGTATGTGTGTAAACTCTAACTAGAACCTGAAGGATCTGATGCTGTTTATTAATGTGTGTGTGTGTGTGTGTGTGTGTGTGTGTGTGTGTGTGTGTGTGTGTGTGTGTGTGTGTGTGTGTGTAACTAACACCTGAACGATCTGAAGCTGCTTATTACCATTACCGTTATTTGTAGTATGTGTGTAAACGCTAACTAAAACCTGAAGGATCTGATGCTGCTTATTAATGTTAGTGTGTGTGTGTGTGTGTGTGTGTGTGTGTGTGTGTGTGTGTGTGTGTAACTAACACCTGAACGATCTGAAGCTGCTTATTACCATTACCATAATTTGTAGTATGTGTGTAAACGCTAACTAGAACCTGAAGGATCTGATGCTGCTTATTACTTGTACTACTATTCATTGTCTATGCATAACCATTAAGTAGAAAATTACTCAAATGTGTATTATGCTCATCTTATTTTGTTTGAACTGCAGTACATTTATTATTTATTTGTCTATAGTTTACTAATTTCTACTTATGGTGCTGTGTAGGACTCCTTACATCTTACTGTAGGACTCCTTACAGCTTACTGAACTGTGTTTAATTTTGCACCTGTTGAACTCTATTTGTTTATTTAGCACTGCCAGGATTGTTGGGTGAAAGGTTAGAATAATTTAATCTGCCCACATTTGCATTATGTTTACTTGATGGCAGAAGGCGAGATTAAGGGCCGGATTCACGAAGGCTTGCAAGGAGTCTAAGAGTAGAGTAAGACTCCATGCAGCCAACATGTCCGCCGAGCGATCCAGGAACAGCCGGTAGGGGCGTGAAACAGAGCCCTTAAACGAGTCTTACACGGACAGGGCTTGGATATGCAAATTACCTCAATTGCAGGTGAAAGCTATGCAAATGAGGTAAATTTGCGATCCAGGAAACCCGAACCTGTCCGAGTAGGAGTAGTGTTATTTGCAGAAATGTACTCAGTTGACAACTGAGTACGGTTCTGCAAATAGCAAAATGGAGCCATGACAGCTCCAAAAAAAGGATGCATTTACATGAGGAAGCATGCCAATGGCCAAAAATATGGCCATTGGCAACGTTAAGTGATGCAAAATAAAAACTTTTTTTTTTTTCATCCCGATCTCTGGGGTTTAAGTGTAGCGCAGCGCCGCGTAAACACGCTGCACTTTAAAAACCAGAAAATCAATAATGAAGATCCACAAATGTGGATTTTAATGCTAATATGAATTTACAATGCAAGTGAATGGCAGGCTGAAGACAACATGGCCACCAAGTAGAGGTTGCTAAGGGGGGAAGCTCAGTCTAAGAGATGTATCCAAGCATTAGTAGGCAATCCAATGCAAATGATGGTTAGGATAGTGAATCGCAAGTTTACATAGCAAATGAGCACAGTGAGTGGAGTGTAGGAGTAGGATTAGGGGAGTAACAGAGTAGAAGATAGGTGACATCATGAGGGGGGTATGTATGAAAGAATGTAAGCTCATTGGAGCAGAGTGGCATGTGTCAGCTGTCATTTACACATCATTGAAAGAGGTGTGTCAACAGGTAGGCTAGGTAAAGGCAAGAAATTGAAGGTGTATGCCATGGATAACACCAAAGTTTCTTGCTGAGCGTGTATACATGCGTGGGGGCGCCTGTAAATTCGAGTAAGACTGTGTGCGTGCGTGTAAGCGTGAGTGCACGTGTTTAAGCCGGAGTAAGCATGTATAAGGCTGTTTAAAGAGTTGTAAGTGCGTTTGCGCTGGTGTGCGCATGTTTTAACAAGAATAAGCAAGTTTTAGTCCGTGTAAGCATGTGTGTGTGCGTGTGAGCTGCTGTGAGCGTGTTTGCGCTTGTGTGCATGGCACTGCCCCCCCAAAGAAACAGAAAGGAAAAAGGAAGCACAACAAATAGTAGGAAGCTACCAGGGAGTACTAGCAGAGCTAGCAGGTGAAAACAATCAGAAGCAGGCAATTACACAGGCAGTACACTAGCCCAGCCCAGCACTTAAAACACTGCAAACAACAGTCCATTATGTTTCTCTCAAGAGACACTGCAACACTGCAGTAAGCTAATAGAAGTGAAAACTGAAAAAGCTTTACTGAGACAAAGAAATGTTTGGGGCTGCCATTGCTGTTATAAGGTGACATATGCAACATGCTGAGGGTGGTGATAATGCAAATGCTGCTGGACAACCCATAGTGAGGAGATGGAGAAGAGTGTATAGGCCCAGAGTAACCTACCAGGGGCTACATGAGCTGGAAATAGTGGAGCGCTATAGAGTGGACAGAGACCTCTTGCAGCAAATTGTTGAGCTGTTCAGGCCACGCCTCACATACAGAACCAACAGAGGGGAACCCATCCCAGTATAAACTAAGGTATGTGTTGGCCTAAGAATATTAGCAACAGGTACCTTCCAGAGACCAACTGGTGATATGATGGGGATATCACAGGCTTCAGCATCCAGGGTACTGCACCAGTTCCTGGATGCCATGTCAGCAAATGTCGGTGATCATGTATATTTCCCCAGTTCCCGTGAGGTATTAGCCAGCAATATGCATCTCTTCCAGCAAATAGCGGAATACCCTGAGGTAGTGAGTGCAATAGACTGCACACACATATGCATCAAAGCACCAGCCGGTGAGCGGGGTAGGGTCTACTTCAACCGCAAGGGCTTCCCCTCCATCAACTGCCGGGTCATGTGTGATGCCCAGGGCATAATACTAAATGTGTGTGCTGGCTGCCCTGGAAGCTACCATGATTCCCATATCTGGCATCTGACGCAGCTGTACCAGACATTTGCCAACGGGGACATCCCACATGGTCACCTAGTGGGGGATGCTGGCTATGCACTGGAGCTGTGGCTGATGACACCCATCAGAGACACATACACACCTGAACAGGAACGCCATAATGAGGCACACGCACAAACACAAAATGTAATCAAACGTGTGTTTGGGCTGCTCAAGTCACGGTTCCCATGCCTGGACACATCTGGTGGAGCCTTGCTGTACTTACCAACTATATGTACCCAAATTGTCATGGTATGTGCTATGCTACATAATATGATCCTGTGAAAACAGCTGCAGCAGGACCAGCATAGGCCCGGGCCAAAGAGCCCCCCACCATTGCCAAGGCCATCACAGGCAGAGCGTGACTCAGAGGAGGAACAACCTGAGCCTGCCCCAGTAGGCAGAAGGAGGCATGCCCAGTATGCTTTGGTCTTGGAAAAGAGGCAACGCATAGCACATACACAGGCTCAGTAGGAACCCTGGAAATGATACCTCTCTCTGACTCGCACAAATAGTAAAAGGGATGCCTACGTTGACACTACCTGCTTTCAAACATGTATAGGGAGTGTAGTATGTGCATCCGACATAGGCTGCCCTGCAGCACCACCTGAGGCATGATTGCCCTGTGTTAAGCAATATAAAGCAGTGCTAAACAGCATTTACCCCCATGCAGTATATGCAAACAAAATCGCACACACCAACTAGCACAACTGTGGTCAATGTTGAGTAAAATTGGGTAACGTCCAGCAATGTTGGTTAATACTGAGCAATGTCGGACAAGCTTGGTCTAAGGAGGGCATAGCTGAACAAAAGCCCACATGCTCATATTTGCTATACTGGCCCTTAAGCAGTCTGGTCTGCTCAGTATGAAAATATAAAGCAGTGATGGGCATTGAACCCAGGATACTGTGCACTATAGTCATAGTACTGAACCACTAAACCATGACAGTATTGCAGTGGTCAGCCTGTATGAAGAAATGTTGATAAGTCTATGTAAAGTATCTCATGGAAACCCTGCAGACACAGCATAATCCCTGTTGAGTTATGACACAAAGGTGAGTCCTGCAGTAAGAATAGAACCTGACTTTCAACACACACAGTATAAATGTTAATATTGGTCATGTTCACACACATCAACAAATGTAGTGGACCTCAGACAGCAACATACTGAAAGATCACACTGGGCATGCTCACACACTTGAATAAATGAGACAAATGTCAGGCAACAAAACACGGAAAGCCTGAACTGGGCATGCTCACACACGTAGGCCATGTCTGAGTACAGCAGTGGGCCACACATATCTGGCAGTTGCATGTGTTAACCCATGAACCTCTCACTATCCAGCAATCCGCCCTGTGCACACAGTTATATGACAACAGACACATATATAATATAGTGGAACCCTGTCATAATCAAATATGTTCTGCAGATACCTAAGTTGTTCATAGAAACTGGGAAAGCAAAGATGATAAAAACCTGCAAACAGTATCAGCAATAAACATTGTGCATCCCAAACATTATCATAGGTTCAGAGGTTGATACTAGGCTATCTGCCCTAGGGCATGTACAAGCCTAGCCAGAGTGTGTTTGGCTTTCACAACCCTGTCAGATTACTACACTGTGCCTGTGAATAGTAGGTCACACAAGATAGCCCATGTACATTTAGTCTAGTGTGCCTCTGTCTAGCAGGGACCCAGAAGATATCCCAGGGGTAAACATATGATCACCCATCCAGTTGTCAAGATGTCTCCTGTAGGTGGTCAGTGGGTGGCTCTGCCTATGCGAAACCGGGATTACAATCCGGAGTGAGTGGAGCCTCTGGGATAAGAATCTGTCCCTCCAGCATGTCCTATTAACATCTGTGCTGAGGTATATGTCCCTGGAGTGTGTAGCTCCAAGGGAGTCAGATATCCTGAGGTGGAGCATGTCCATTAATTCTGAGTTGGGTATTTCCATAAACAACAGGCACACCTCATATCCGAGTAGGCGGTAAGTGACTGAGTAGAGCTGGAGTTACTGTATCCAAACTGTGCAGGGCATCCATGTGAGTCCCTAGATCTGCTTGTTGAGGAACTTTTGTTGCCATTACAGTTGCTGCAGGTGTCGGGTAAGGTGCATCCCAAATGTGGCATTGTAACCAAGCATGATCGTGATGAGTATAGGGGCACAATGACCTCACTTGATCTAGATGTGAAACCATATGGGATAAGGTGGGCTATATAGAAGGTCTGTCTAACCACTTTGGCAACATGATTGTCAAAGGTGACAGTATGAACAAGTTGTGTCCCCAAACCCCTAACAACTCCTACCGTATGTAATGGATTAGTACCTATGTGGTAATGTGTGGACATGTTGTTATTCCCAAAGGGGATAACTATGCAACTAATGGCATTTAGCTGTAAGCCATGGCTCAGGCACCAGTCATCCATCTCTGTGAGACCCTGTTTGAGTATGCATAGATTCATACGTAGGTACTAGACTATTGGCCCTAGGGCCTATATAAACCTAGCCAAAGGTACCTTGGCTTTCGCCATCCAAGAAAATTATTTTCCTGTGCCACTGTCGAGCAGAGCCACAGAAGTGATCTCCGGGGTGAATTTCCTATCTTCCATCCAATCATCAAGATTTTTCTTGAACAGTGCTAATGAGGAGCTTTGTTTGATATAGATAGGTAGTTTGTTCCAGAGTATGGGAAGTCTCTGGGACAGGAATCTATCCCTCCAGCATGTTCTGTTTATTGTGGTGATGAGGTTTAGGTCCCTAGAGCATGTAGCTCATAGGGATTGGGATTTCTTTAAGTGGAGCATGTCTAAAAGCTCTTGGTTTGACATAGCTTTGTGTGTTAGGCAGAGATCGCCTCTGAGTAGGCGATATGCAACGGAGTAAAGCTGCAGTTTTTTGAGACGGTCTGCATAGGGCATCTCTTTGAGGCCGGTAATCCTCTTTGTGAGGTATTTCTATGGCCTTTCCAGTTGTTGTAGATGTCTTGTGAGGTACATACCAAAAGGAGTATTGTACTCTATAATAGGTCTAATGAGTGACGAGTAGAGGGGAACAATGACCTCTTTTTTCCTGGATGAGAAACCTTTTGTGATGAGGTGTGCCACATAGAAGGATTTCCTTTTTTTTTCAATAATCATTTTTATTGTTTTTCTAAACCATAATACAATTCACACACTATTTACATTATGTACAAAATTGCTTCCAATGTTCAGTTCCATTTCTAATTTCCACATTATACATTAAGAATAGATGCCGTATTAATCAAGTAAAGGAAAATGTAAAAAATAAACATAAAAAATATCTACTATAGATAATTATAAACCAACTCAAACCAACAATCTATATTGTTTCTACATCTTCTATCTAGTCTAAGAATGTGTTTGTACACTTGCAGAATGTCCTAAAAGAAAGTGGATAGGAACCTCTAAACCAATATAATGTTAAAGATTTGTTCCCAAATTTTTATACTATTAATACTTTTCTTCTTACTACTAATTAATAATTTATGCGCTAAAATATGCTTGATCGCTAACAGCCTGAATTTTTGCCACAATGTCTGTGCTGGGTTCAACCAGTTTGTGTCTATATATAATTTCATTAGTAAACTGATATTCATAATTACAATCTTTTTTGATTTGTCCAAATTCTCCGGTGGAATATGTAAAATCAAAAATTCCCAGGTGAGTGTTGAGTTTTGGTAACCCATTTTTTGTAGCTGCAACTTTAATGAGTTCCACAATTTATAAATGCACTTGCAACTCCAGAACATGTGTAGCAGGTCTGCTGTCTGATCTAAACACTGTGGACAATTAGGTGAATTTTTTGAATCAAATTTATGAAGAGTGAGATGGGTATAATACGCATTGTTAAATTTCATCAGTTGAGTAAAGACCAGTTTTTGAAGTGATACAGATTTCAATGTTAAGTTAAACGCCTCTACTATCTTACTATCGTCTAAGGATACCAATTTCTCTTTCCAGTATTTCGATAAAAGAATATGATTATTATATTTTCTCTCTTTTATCATTTTATACGCTGAGGATATATATTTTCTGTCTTGTTGCAATGCTTCCCACAGATGACGCGAAATAACTAGTTCCTCTTTTTTGATTTCGGAACTATTAAAATAATTTATGGCAAGATCTCTTATCTGCCTCATTATAATTAAATAAGAAATGGGAAGATTCATCTCTTTTAAGATATCCTGTAGCGCTACTCCTAAGAAGGGGTATAAGTTAAATCCTTAATAAATGGAAATTTCTTTAAGTCTATCAGTTGATTACCAATAGTCATGTTAAGATTCCCATGAAACGGTTGAAACATCTTCATATATTTTAATAGGTTCAAAGAGGCAAACAGTGTTTGAGTTGCCATTGCCCATATCTTAATGTGCTCCATTAAATCATATTTGCTCAGTGTTCGTGTATTTAAAAATGGTACAGCTTTTACATTAATTCCCGTTCCTTTTATATGTTTAGAATTTAGTAGCACCCATTTGGGTGTCCATTTTCTGTTATCACTGTCCAAGTAAGATACCCTTAAAATCCTATTGGCCTGAATCACTGTATAATACATCTCAAAATCCGGTAAATCCAACCCCCCCCTAGTTTTAGGAGCCATCAGTTTCTCATAAGATATTCTCGTTTTTCTGGGTTCCCACAGAAATTTCCCCAATCCTATCTGAAACTGCTTAAAGAATGTTTTCGTGATTTTGAGTTGTGCTGCTCTAAAAATATAAAGCATTCTGGGGAGAACATTCATTTTTATTATCGCTGCTCTTGCCATCATCGGTAGCTTCAATTTACTCCATCTTTTCAAATCCAATGTTATTTGGTCTCCAGTTGCCTTAATATTATTAATAAAGAATTCTCTATTTTCAGTTGAGAAATCAATCCCCAAATATTTTATTCTTTCTTCTGTTCTTGCTTGTCCTATCAATGGTAGCTTTGAAAAAGGTGTAGGTGTCTTTAAAGGGAATATTTTGTTTTTTTTTTTAAATTTAGTTTGTAATTAGAAATTCTCTCAAAGTTTTGTATTGCTGTTAGTATTTTTTCCATATCCGACACCGGTGTGGTACTGTATATATTTAGATCGTCTGCAAAAGCGGCCATCCTAACCTTTATCCCAAAAAGTACAGGAAAGTTATAAAAAACATTTTGCTTCATATGAAGAAATAAAGGCTCCAAATACAGATTAAACAATATGGGAGATAATGGGCATCCCTGTCGAGTTCCATTTTTAATTTGAATCCTTTTGGAGCATTCATGATTTATGGATAAACTAGTGTATGCATTATTATATAACTTCCTTAACGTTGAAATAAAGACCTGAGGTATATTGAAATATGATAATATATCAAATAAATATGCCAAATTAACTCTATCGAATGCTTTTTGAGCATCAATTATTAAAGCATATATGTTCATATTTTTATACTTCGCATAAGATATTAATGTATGAAGAGTTAATGTATTGTCCGTAGTCTGTCTCCCATCTATAAACCCCGCCTGTTCCTCTGATATTATCAAATTTATTATTTTTTTTAGTCTACTAGCTAGAATAGATGTCATGATTTTCATATCAATATTCAACAGTGATATGGGCCTGTAATTGTCTGGATTTTTGGGATCACTATTCTCTTTCAATATCAGGATTGTCCTTGAAGCATTAAAGTGAAGATCATTGCTGCCATTCAAAATGATATAATTAAAAGTCTGTGAAAGTACAGTGCTCAGAATCACACTAAAAGATTTATAGAATTCGGAGGTCATACCATCTGGTCCTGGGGCTTTATGGGGCTTCAGTTTCTTAATTGCCTCCAAAACTTCCTCGACTGTAATCAGTGCAGTTAATTCTCCATGAGAATCTTTGTCAATATTGGGAAAATTAATTTTCTGTAAGAACTCTTTTCTCTCTTTATCATGAACGTGTATTTGTTGCTCACCATATATCTGATTAAAAATTGATTCAAAAATCTTCATGATATCTGGCTTATCAGTATATAAAGTATTGTTATGATTTATTTCAGTAATTAATCGCGTCGATTTCGTCTGATTAATAATACGGGCTAACGCTTTCGAGGGAGTTTGAATGTGATTTGCATATTTAACTAGACTTCTTTGTTCATACAGTGTCAATTTTCTATTATGCATAAAAAACAGCTCTTTCTGACATCTTAACAATTCATTTTCTGTCTGTTCAGTGTAGTTCCTCATCAACTCCTGGTCCAGTAATTGTATTTTGGTTTCCAAATCCAGTTGTTCTTTATTTTGCAGTTTTTTATAATATGTGGCTTTCTGAATAAATAATCCTCTTAACAAAGTTTTAGTTGTGGCCCATTCTATATCTAATGGATGTTCATTATGGGGAATATTATATAATAATTGTTTAAGTATCTCCTTAACTTCCTGTACTATATCTTCTTTGGTCAATAGATATGGGTTTAAGGAGCAATTATATCCACAGTGACTTTTAGTTTTCAAAATGTTGATATTTAAAGTTAAAGTTATCTTAGAATGGTCAGAGAGCTGTCTAGCTTGATTAGAAACCCTAAGGTCAAGTGAAATTAATACTTCTGGAATTTAAAAAAAAATCAATTCTCGACCACATTTTATGGCAGCTAGAGTAAAAAGTAAAGTTTTCTGCCTTTGCTTGTATGTGTGTGTGTTTAAAAGGGTCATACAGTTTGAAATCAGTTCTCAGTTCTTTCAACGCTACCATTGCCTGTTTATTAAAAGCTGTAGAAGCTCCCAACTTATCAAGTTTAGAATCTTGGTATGCATTCCAATCCCTCCCATCACTATGTAACAGTTATTATATGACTGTAAAATGGAGTAAATTGAAGCTATAAAATAATGTTGGTTCACATTAGGGGCATATACACATATGAGTACTATCGGTTTATCAAAACTGTCAGATTTGAGAACCACCAAACACCATCTGCCTTCTTTGTCTATTTTGTCCTCCAAAATTTCTCCTTGAAAATGATTCTTGATTATAATTGCCACCCCAGCACTATTCGTAGTCCCTTCCGCCGTCATAATCTTCCTAATCCATTTTTTGTCCTTCATTGTTTCCCACTGGTCATTAGTCAAATGCGTTTCTTGTAAAAGAATAAAACCTGCTATTGATTTAAAAAACAGATGCAAAACAGCTTTCTTTTTTTCATGTTCTGGAGTCCTTTAACGTTCCAGGAATCTATTATCCACATTCTAAGCTATGCATTGGTAAATAATGATATCTAGTTTTTATTTTCCACCTTAAATTGACAAGTGTTGGTATTTCGTAAATTTTTTGGAAGCAAAACTGCCATCCCATCCCTACCCAGTGCCTATCCACTATTCCTCCGGACTAGGATGAACATAGGTTTTTCACATTACTTAAAGTTCCCCAAGTAGCTAATCTACTAATTCTACTAACTAACAATAAAATATCATGCAAAAAACCTACACCAACTATAACTACGTCTACAAAGCCTAACCCAGACATTCCCTACTAAACACCGCACTCAAGTAACTACAGCTCTGTACATTTTCCCCAATATTCATATAAACTAATTGTACCTGACATGTCAAATAATTCACTTTTATCAAACTTTATATTCAGCAATAACATATTAGCATTGTAATTACTTGTTCTAAAACATTTTAACTAACAGTTCACATAATAAGCACACAGTTGTTATACATTTTGTTTAAAACAATGCAATTATTTTGGTCAGCTATTTTCTCCAAAACCATCCTACAACATTGCATGTTAATTTTTATAGATCATTGCATTTAAACATAACCTATAATGCACATTTACTACTTCTGGTTAGAGATTATGCTTTTTCTCTAAACTGATCAAATTTAAAGGATACTTATTTATTTACAAGACAGAACACAGTAAAATAGAAGGCAAGTATGAAAAAGAAAAAAGAAATAGAAAACATAGACTGCATTACCTTGAATAACCACTAAGCCATAGGATCTCATACTGCAACAGCCAAACCATTCATTTTAGTCTTTACCTGATACATTTAACCTCATTGATCATCCTTCAGTCATTTTACCATCTAAAAAGTCCAAACAAGCTTCGTTTTCGATCCTCAGCAGCTCTTCTTCCTTCCCAGCAGTTGCAGCAGTCCAGGCAGTTCTTTTTTCATATTTTCGCGCTTGCGACAGGGGAACCAATTTGCGAACGGACCTCCCAGCTGCACCACGTTCAAAACGGTCCCCCTGCTTCCTTTACCTTATTTCCTGTTTCCTCGTGGGTCAGAAACGCTCGTAGGAGCCATAAAACATCGTAGGATCTTCGTGTTTCAGCTGGGAAGACAAGATAAGAAGATAAAACGAAGAATTACCAGGCCTGCTGAACAAACAAGAACAGACAAAGGATTTTAAAGCCTCGGATCCTCGTAAATGAAGTCTCCCATTCAATCTGATGCTGGAAGAAGCCTAGTTGGACTGTTCAGTTTTCAGACGCTGGCAAAGCCTTAAAAAGCTTCAAAAAGGTAGGTCTGGCTTCTTTTTTTGTATTTACAGTGTATTTAATGCAATCCAGAGTAAAAACTTAACTGTTAGGATATTTCATTTGAAATCTAATGTTTTTGTCAATTAGAAACTTACAGTATGGAGCCAGCATTTGTCTAGACTGCCTTATTTGTGTTGGTAAATCCTGTGTTATGGAAACTTTATAACTTTGCCACATTATAAATCCACCAGATTTTTTAGTGGTTAGAAGTATTTTATTCACATCCTGGAAGTTTAATATTTTGACATACACAGGTCTAGGTGTATTTGAAGCTTGGGATTCCCTGTATGCTTTATGCGCTCTTTCAATGACAATTTGCTGAACAGCCACAGAGTCTTTAAGTAGTGTTTCAAATATTTATATAATGGAAGTTGTCAGATCATTATATTGGATTGATTCTGGGATTCCTCTGATGATTATGTTGTTACGTCTCAATCTTGCTTCCAAGTCCAGAATTTTGTTTTGCATCATTTGAATATCAGCCTCATGAGATTCAGTTCTTTTAGTGAGCAATGTTATATTGTCTTCATTTGCTGCTATTCTGGTTTCCGCTTTCTCCATTCTTACAAGAATCCGATTGCATGTATCACTAAATGTTTGTGCTTGAGAGGTTAGGTCTTTTAAAGCTTCCTGTATAGGTAATAATGCGGACTTAATTTCTTCCATTGTAACCTGTTGATCAGGTTTCATTGTTGCCCCTGTTTTTGCAGTCTCTTGCTGTTTAACTGTTTTCTGTCTCTTAATTATAGATTCCTTCTCTGGAGACTGTAATGCTGACAGTTTAGTTTTAGTAGTTGTAGTATCCATGTTTTTATCTTCTTTTGACATTTTGTAATGCTGCAGATAAAGATATTTGCCAAGGAAAAGTTTCAGAAGTGAGGTAGTTCAGTCCTTTGTTTGGTGCTCTGTTCAGAGTCAACCTAGTAATCAGTTCCAATCCTGTTGTCACCAAGTATTTTTTTTCAGTTTTTTTCCCTCAAGAAGATCGCTGACTTCTAGTAGTTTATTAATTGCTGCCAATTAGTTGATTAAGTCCAAATGTACATCTGCAGGGTTGATTTTTTTCTCTGGTCTTTGGAGAGCTGAAGTACTGCAGTGCTTATAGAATGGCGGCCATCTTTGAATCACATAGAAGGATTTCCTGACTACTGTGGTGATGTGATTATCAAAGGAGAGACTACTGTCCATCTGTGTCCCAAGGTCTCTTATCACACTTTCGGTGTTAAGTAGACTACCACCTATGTGGTAGTTTATGGGTACTGAGTTTTTACCAAAAGGAATGACAATGCACTTTTTGGCATTGAGCCTGAGGCCATGGCTTTGACACCAGGCATTTGTCTCAGCAAGGCCCTTTTGCATGTGCCAGCTGGAGAATTGATTATGGCACCCAGTTTGCAGTCATCTGCAAACATGGTCAGCCATATTCCTCCTGTGTTAGCCTGTATGTCAGACAAATATATACTGAACAAGAGAGGTCCCAGGACTGAGCCTAGTGGGATGCCATGTGTAATTGGTGTATAGTCAGACATGGCACCTGCAATACTGACCATGTGGGTGCTATCCCTGATCCAGGTAGCAATCCATCATGTGAGATATGTGTCGATATCGACGCTGGTGAGCCTATACATAATGGCCGAGTGGGTATTGTGTTGAAGGGTTTTGGAAGGTCCAGGTAGGCTGTGTGGACAACTGTCCCTACGTCGATGGACCTGGTAACCGTTTAAAGAATACGAACAGGTTCAAGAGGCAAGATCTGCCCACAACAACACTGAAATGTGTAGAACACAGTGTCTGTAGGTTCCCGATGTCTATGTGTATGAGTCTCATGACAATACACTTCATAGCTTTGCAGAACAGGCTAGTTAGGCTTATAGGGCGATATTATCTGTGGTCCATTGTGGCACCAACTCTGTGGAGTGGGACCACTGTTGCTGTATGCCATTCCTTGGGTACATATCCTGTAGTAACTCTGACATTGAAGAGTGACTTAATGTGAGGGTTACGTCTGTCATGAAGCTCGTGTAAGACGCAGGCCAGGACACCATCTGGTCCCATTGATGATGTGTTGTCCGCCTTGGGGAGGGCAGCATTCACCTGTTTATTTGTGATGTCAGGGAGGTTACACTCTGTTGGGATGGATAGTTGCTCCTTAGGGGGGTTGGAGGGGGGACATCTGCACTGAACCTGTTTGCCAGGATGTTGGCAATGTCAGTGGGTTCAGGGTATGTTTAGTCAGTATGCAGTAACTCACAGCATATCAGTGAGTGTCCACCCAGGTTCCTGACATAACTGAAGAAGGCCTTGTGATTGTCCTACATGTCTGGTGCAATTGTCCATTAGAAGCGGACCTTAGATAAATTCATGAGTGATCATAGCTGTCTGCTAGTACAGATCACAGATGCCTTCCCTGTCTGGGATTGTGCTCTATCATGTAGTAGTGTCCTCCTTTCATTGTATAGCTTATTAATGGCCGGGGTCTACCAGACAGGTCCCCTGCCATTGGAGGAGTGAGTCTTGTTATTTGGGATAACACGATCCATGCAGTCCACTAGGTGTCCATAGAATGTGTATGTAAAGGATTCAGCAGTCTGAGCCGTATTTACCACTGTCCCTGGGTCTCTGAAGGATACCACCTTGCTTTGGAGAAGTGAGACATTTGCTTATGAGAAGTTCACCAAAATTACCCAGGATGGGTGTGGGGATGGGATATGGATGTCCAGTGAGATAAATGTATGTTCTGACCTTACCAATGAGGGGTATATCGCTGGTGTGGAACATAGAGTCCCCATGTTGGTGATGATCAGGTCCAATATGTTTTCCCCTCTTGTGGGTGTGGTGACCGGTTGTGCCATAGCATATGAGTTTACAAATAGTAGCAACTGTTGGGCGAGGGTGTTGGGGCTTGAGTAGTATCCCCAGTCAATGTTTGAGTATTTGAAATCACCCAATATAATGGTGTTTGGGGAGACATTCATATTCCGCAGTGTTCCCAGGAAAGCCGAGTGTGGTTCCTGAGTTTGGGAGGGTGGTCTGTAGCAGGCTACAAACTGAAAGGCAGTTTTGCACACTGTTAGTTGCACATGTATGGTCTGCAATGCTTCGTGCAATGCTACTAACCCGGAGGTGTGTGTATCTGTGATGTATATGGATACTCCCCCTATTTGTGTTGTCCGTTCCGAGTCTTGTGGTCAGAAAGCATGGTATGAAACATAACCTGGTAGTGCTGGTGTGCATTTGTGAGCCTGAACCAGGCATCTGTTAGTGCACACATATCGCTATTCTCCATACTGAGGAGAGTCCTGAGTGGGAGCAATTTGAGGGTAACACATCTGGTGTTGAGCAGCATTACCCTTAGTTTCATTTAATCTGTAATGTCTATGGAGGTGGGTTTGTCTTTTGAGCCCCACTTAAAAAAGGCACTATGGTGGTAGCAAGAGCCTTAGCCAGTATTCGAAAGTCCAAGGGTGACTGGTGCAAGCTGTCCATAGCGAAGCTAAGTGGCATGTCGAGCATGTCACCCCAGGCTGACAGACACTGGATCCCCGTTGAATGACACCAATATGTTAGCCAACTGTTAAACATGATAAGTTTGTCTGTATACTGTGACATCATACTTGGGGAGTGTAAGATGCTACACAAGGCCAGGGTCACACTGGCCTGGCCCACATGATCAGAGTTCATCTATGTATCATGTCATGTGGTCCAGGGAGGAACGTCTGAGGTTTTATGCACCAGCATGGAAAATGATGGAGCCATGTCTGTACTTGCTTTGGAGTGGCCTGAGTGCATGTGTTATGTGGCGGAGCCTGGCACCTGACAGACAGCTCAAAGTGACCATCCCCTTGTTTGGCCTGGTGAGTGGGACGTCAGTGTGTCTGACAATAAGTGTCACCTATTACAAGTGTATTAGGTGTGTTGCTTAGCCCAAAGGGCAGTGACTGTGTGGCACACTGACATTGTGAACTATGTGATATGTGGGTATTGTAGTGGGGTAGCAGTTGTTTGTGTGTCTGCTTTGGAGGGCTCTGCTGCTTAGGCAGAGTTTATTTAGAGCCTCTGAGTATGTTTATGTGTGATAATGTGGTTTGATTGCTGTCGCTATAGGTTTATGTGAGACTGATATGTGGTGTGTGTGGTTACCTTCACCACCTGATAGACTGTGCCAGTCATAGATCGAGATAGCTCAGCCTCCTGTATGTCTATATAATTGCATCTCTCACATATATCTGAGTTTGTGGGAGGAGGAGAGGGTTGTCTGTGTACATGAGGCAGTTGTGACATTGTGTCAAAATCACAATATTCACCAACTGGACTGGAGAGTACACACGAAACCGACCCCTGGACATGCCAGGATATTATGATGACATACTCTGTAGACTGATCACAAAGGATCAGTAGGGTGTTAACTGTGTAAAGAGTATAACAAGGATTAGTGCTAAGGTTTGTCGGTGTTTTGTAAAGAGTAGTTGCGAAGGAGTCCAGACGGAATCATGACACCTCCTTCAGCTATGTCATAAATAGCAATGTACACTCATATATGTCCTGAGTCAGGGCCAACTGTACCTGACTGACAATGCCAACATCCTGTCAGACAGGCCCATATATACATACCTACCTCCCACTGACAAAAGTCCCTATCATCATACCTGGAGATATCACATGTAGAATGGGTGAACAGCTCCCCCCAAAGCCGAAAGCATGGCAGCAATTGGATTACATTGTTTCCCTATATGTGTCATGAATGAACTACAGAACAAACAGACCCTGCACCTGAACAGTCTGTTGAGGCTCACCCTCTCCACAGGATCTGGAACCGTTGAATGTGTTACAGCAACATATGGCTCTCCCCACAAGTGTTGGTGCACAACACACCATGGGAAGTATAGTCCAGTAAGCCTATGAAGTCTGATTTGCAAGGCCATGGAGTCCATCATGGTTGAAGTCATTAACAGAGCTATTGGAAGCTGACAAACACACAATCCTACCAACTGTGGTATGTTTATGTGCAGATCATGGTTCCCAAACATGCTAGACTGTTTGCAAGGCAGCCACCCAGGACATACATCACTGAACGGAGCTACACATGTCTCACATAGACTTTAAATAGCCCTTTATCAACATCCCAGATACATGTCGTATCTACAAAACCAACAATCTGTGCATAAATATGTGTTGACATATGAAGGAATGTCAATTTGTCCACAGATAGATAACACAAGCTAAGAATTATGTGGTCCTGTTCAAGCTGTTGACACCTGCCGACCCACATGGCTCATTCCTGGGATTGCATAAAACAAAGTGTACACACATTACCATGTCCAGTCTGATGATGTCAGCATCCTACAAATATAGCAGGAGAAAAGAAACCACCCAGTAAGGCATATAGCGTGACGTGTTAATGTGTATCTCTCTAGTATCATAACATAGTTAGGTAGGGGGTTGAATCCTGCAATTGCTGACTGTATGTGTGTGGGGGAGGGTGTTTATGTGTGTGATTTCCTTTGAGAGGAGTGCCCTTTTTGGAGACTGGGAAAACACATTAAAAGAGGTATATTCCTCTTTGGAAAGTCTGACGATGTCAGCATCCTACAAATATAGCAGGAGAAAACAAGACACCCAGTAAAGCATATAGCACGCTGTGAAGTAAAACCACGAAGACTCGAATCTCCACCAAAAAGTTTAATGAACAACAAGGCACGAACACAAATATCCAACACTGACCTAGGTTTCGTCCTGTGGACTTCTTCAGAGTGTTGGAAATCAGCACAATAAATACAATAAATACAAACAGCAATTAATCAATTAACAATTAACAATTAGTTAACTACACTGAGCTGTTAACCACAATAGTGGAAAATGACCACAATAACTAACAAACCTGCTGTTCACCCTACAACTAAACCTAACCCAACCTACGCATGGTTTAATACATAAATCATAACAACCATAATATACAAAAAAGTACATCTGTAATTTAAGTTTAAAGCTCTGGTAAACATTTTTAAATCTATCAAAGCTTGTGTTAAATTCATGGGTTTAGTTGGGACAAAATGTAGCCCTCGGGTGAAAATATCTGATATTTGATTTTTAAAGGGCAAACACTTAATGCAGCAGGCCCAACGCGTACAAGTCTCTTTAACCCCCCACTACACCCAATAATCCTCTTTTTTGAAAAGTTAGTGGAGAATGACTTCAGGAAAGTATATAATAATCAAGAAATTCTACTTCATCCAAATTTTTCTGAACAAGAAATGAATTTTATTGAACACTTGCATGAAGAAAAAATCAGGGTCATGAAACCTGATAAAGGAGGGGGAATTGTCCTTATGTTCTCAGAGGACTACGAAGCCCACATGCACACTATGTTGCAGAATGACGAACAATACGAGACGGTTTCACGAAACGAGATCAATATAGCCTTTGCTGAGATTAAGTACTATCTTAGTGACCTTCTATTACAACAGGCCATCAATGAAAAGGTCTACAACTACTTACATGTGGAAAAGCCCAGAATACCAGTCATCTTTGGGATACCTAAAACCCACAAAGGAATAAATCCACTACAATTCCGGCCGATTGTATCAGGAGCAGGTGGAGTGACTGAGCCCCTGGGAAAATTTATTGATTACATGACCAAAAAATACACGTCTTTATTGTCCCACGTCTGCAAGGATTCTTGGCACTTCCTCCAGGACATTCCCACCTCTTGCTACTCCCCAGACACCTTAATGGTCACAGTGGACATCAAAGATCTGTTTTCCAGCATCCCTCATCAAAAAGGTTTGGAATGGTTTGCCCAATTTCTAGGCCAGAAGACAACCCTTAGTAACAAAATGTCCAACTTGCTTACCGAAATGATGGAGATGGTTTTGTCCAACAACTTCATCTTTTTTAATGGTGAATTATACCGGCAATGCAAGGGGGTTGCCATGGGGGCATCTTGTGCATCCTTCTACGCAAATGTAGTATTGCACATGTGGGAGCATACATTCGTTTAATACCCCATGGAAAGATCACATTCTGTTCTACAGACGTTATTTGGATGACATCTGTATTTTATGGTCTGGCTCTGAAGGAACCTATCTGAATTCCTTACACACATCAATTCAACAACGAATTTCCTACAATTCACACACACAGTGGATCAGCACGAACTTCATTATCTGGACATTACTCTTTACAAGGACTACAATCAGAAAACTTTCCATTCCAAACTACATCGCAAGGCAACATTTTCTAACTCCTTGCTACACTTGAAAGTGCCCACCCACCATATCAAAGAGGGGGATCATTAAGGGGCAGCTCATCAGAGCAAGTAGAATATGCAGTACGGAGAAAGATTTTGATTCTGAGGTGGAATTTTTGAAAAACCTTTTCTTGGAGAGAGGTTACCCTCTGGAACTATTTCTAACTCTAGCAGCAGAGGTAAAATCTGCACGACATTCCCTCTACAAACCAATACTAGGGGGGGGGTTTGTACCAGTGACCAACAATACACAAAACAAGGATACTGTTCACACTAACAGTTTTGCACACATACTCATCAAATTCCTATGAATTGGAAGAAACAATCTTACATCACTGGCGGTTTTAACCCTCTTTGAAGAACTAAAGGACTACATACCACCTAAACCCAGTTTTGTTCGTAAAGAGGGCTAATTTAAAGGAATTATTTGAAAGAAATCAAAGAAAAAGATGGAGGTAAAACAACCAAGGCTGGGCACATTCAAATGTGGTGCCTGTGCCCAATGTCATGCCATATCCAAAGAAACAGCACCATACCTCCCGTCTAGGAACTACAAGATACACCCACTGGATTTTACACCTGTGCCTCTAGAGGGTCGTATACTTGGGGATATGCACCAACTGTCAAAGTTTCTATGTGGGCAAAACTGAGAGGAATTAAGAAAACGTATCTACGAGCATCTTTATGACATGACCAGGAAGAAGGAAACCAACGCCTTCTACAAACACTCACTCTCCTGCCCAGAACCCAAAATCCAGTTTCTAGTTCTGGAACAGGTTGAGCCAGATGCAAGAGGTGGTGACTGGGAATCCACCTTGGGCTACCGTGAACTATTATGGCAGTTGAGACTGAATGCAGGGAAGCCACCAGGTCTGAATGGGACGATCAGCATTAAACCGGTCCTCAAGCTTAGGAGGGCTAGGTTATAACTCTCACACTTGACCCCTTCATACCACAGCATCCCCACACAGCATATTAAATTATTGAACATCCACGGTTATAGGACTCCGACTAATAAATCAAATTCTATATGAAATGTTATATGGATGGGCATTAAAATATCTCACATATTTTATTGCATGTTTTTATCAGTGTAAAGTAACAATGAAAAAACTTTTAACAATTCACTGACAATCTAAACACATCTTTAAGCATATTCTTTAACAATCTACAACCCCAATCAGACTTCAGACTTCTATGTTCTGAAACCTAGGAAACTGGCATTTTAAAATGTTTTTTATGGTTAGTCATTTTTATTTAAGTGCATATGTTATTGCAAACATTTCATTTTTTGAGTTGATATAATGACTAACTTTTTTAACACCCAACTCTAAAGCACCACACCTTAGTACTAGATTTACTAATTAATTAATTGTATAATTGCCAGGCTATTTAATGGAGGTTACTGCACACTGCAATTTGTTTTCACTTGATAAAGCTCAGGATTGCCTGAGCGAAAGCGCTTGTGTGATTTTATCTGTGACTTTTGGAATACTTCAGAAATAAAAATGCAGCCTTGTGGACTTTAGCAGAGTTCCGGTTCCTTTCTTCAGGGACAGACAGTAGGTAAACAAGCTTGGGATGTGCAGGACGGGTGTAGGGAAGGTCCATAGCTGCCCATTTCTTTACCAGCAACAGCTGTGCATATGCAATAAATTTGGAGTGATATTTGAAACCTTCCACCCCTGGGAGAGGGGTGAGGACAACAAAGTCTGTTGTACTGCCAATTATAATTATCAGTTTATATGTCCAGTGGACATGTGTGCGAAATAGGCAGCTATGTATGGGGAGTAATTTTTTTGTGGGTACAGATTGCCCGAGGTAGTAGGTATGTTTGGGGAGGTAGGTTGGGGAGGTTAACAGACAAGACAAACAAGACGCATACAGGGGTGGTGTATGACACATGGGGTGGGTGAACACAATTGGTGGGAATGGATGTTTGGAAATCGCAAGCCCATGAGCCCACAAATGGTAACAGTGGAACTGAGATCCCCACCCATGGGCAGTCACCACTGCACCTTCACAGCCCTAAGGGTGGCTGTGCTGGGGGCTACGTAGGATGGGCAGACTCACCTGTGAGACACGCCACTCTCGCCTTGAGCTGGAGTAGGGGATCAGAGACTGAACACTGGATCTCCCTACGCACCACAGCCCGGACCCTTCGAAGGGTGACAGGTGGCCCTTCTCCACCCACTCTTGCACAGGGGGGACGAGCCCCATCCCCTGCAGCGCTTCCACCCGAAGGTGGCACAGGACCATCAGAGGAGGGGAGCCCGGGCTGGGCACCGGACCTGCTGGTGCCAGGTGCACTCGCCAGCTGAGGAGGGACAGGTGGGTATGCTGGGACTGGCCTTCCCATACATTCTGTGATTAGGTGTGTTTAATTACAACATAAACAACAGCATTCCAGATTAGTTGTAACAGCATGCAGTAATATTCCCATTAACCCAACACACCAAGGATCCAACAGTTGAACAGCAAGCATAACACATGCATATATTGAATGACAGTGGATAGTCCAACAGCATGCAGGGATGATTTGTAGCAAAAGGCCACCATGACTGTGGTGTTTGAACAGGGTACATGCATCAAAGTGAATGCAAATATTTATAGAACAATGGGACATATGTCCCAGCAAATATTTGAGATTACACATACCCATTGAGGTGTGGCATTGCATGGTTTATGCACATACAGTAGGGTGTAGAAAGAAACCTCAATTAACATCTTATAAGTACTTCTAGTCTACACTACATTCCTATTGACTGCAGGTGTATATCCCCTACATGTATTATTACACTTGCCAACATGCATTAGGTTGTGTAATGGCTTTGGCTAGTTCATTATATAGCTGACCTATATCTGACATACTAACTGTCCATGATGCAGATGTTACTGCTACATATTTCTTGATTTCATTTATATTTCTTTATCTACATATCTGGATGTTTTCACATGACATTTTCACTTCAATTTGTACAGAACCCTGCATTTCTTGAAGCACACTCACATTTCTGGGGGACAAATTAACATGCTACTCGTGTGCCAGATTTACTTATGCATGCCAGCCAGTAACTCACTGTTGAGGACTGTATATATGCTTCACAGCTACTAGCACTTCCATCACCCACTTTAGATGGGACTGCATAACTCTGAGTTGCCAGCACTTATTAAAACAGTACTATTTGTATAATCCAAGGGTACAACAACATTTCAAAGTAAGTGACACAGACACACTCCAGGTTTTATACCTTTATTAATTACATTGCACACTTTTCCACAGGCTCGCTCCTTTATTTGATATAACAGTGTATATGGAAGACATATTCAAGACATATTATACCTTTATTAATAGGTTAGAACACTCTTTTTCAGGCTCACTCACTTATTTTATATGACAGTACCTGCAGAGATATTATGCCAGACATATTTTACCTTTCTTAATGGGTTACTACACTCTTTTTTTCTGGCTCTCTGACTTTTTTATATGACAGTACATGCAGAAGACTTATTCAGGGCATTTTATGGCTGTATTATTGGACTACAACACTTTCTTTCAGGCTCTCTCACCTATTTTATATAACAATACATGCAGAATAATCACTAACCTGCCTGGTGGTGCAGCCTTAGCAGCCTATCTGCATAGGCTTTCTGATTCGCAGCATGGTCACCTTCAGCTGTGAAGTAAATGAAGGGATATTGAGACATACCTATCCATTATACAGAATCAATTATCAATTCTTACATACTGCATTCCATGGCTACCTACTCAGTTGTGGGGCATCTTGCATCCCACGGGCCTCCTGTATCCATTGGTTGGTTCAGGTGGTCCTGCTTCCATCTCTTCAGGTCTGCATGGTGATGATGGACCTGCGCACCAGTCCGAGGAATGCCTGTGGCACTGGTGAGGTCATGATCTAACTGGTTCCAAGCCTCTTCCTTGTACTCCGTCCCTTGGAACTGGCCCTGCAGGAGTCTTGACTCATGACGGTGGACAAGGAGCCAAACCATGTATTTTGACTCCTCGATGCCCCCAACGTTGCGCTCGGAAGTGTGTATCCTCTCCAGCACCAGCCATTCTAACTGCAGATGTGAGCTACAATCAATTATGGTGAGTATTCCCACCTATGGGGCTTATATATGCCGCATTTCCCACACTTTTTTGTGATTGGCCGTTTTTGAAAATTCTCGGCTGACTGCAGACCTGCTTAGTAAAGGTTAATCTACCATTTCTAAGTATATGTATGTTAACAGTGGCTGCTTCTCCTAAGCTCTATTTTGAAAAATAGAGATGGATTCAACAACAGCACTTCAGGAGAGGATTCCTCTCTTACAGATTATGATAGTACAGGGGACAGGGGATCACCATATAAAAAGAAAACAAACAGGAATATCCCTTTAGAAATGGTCCCAAGCATAGAGGGGGACGGAAGCACAAGAAAAGACCCATTAGAACACTCCCTGGAGGGATTAATCCAGAACTTTATAACATAAGTCAAGATCAACAACTAAATCAAAATGTTTTAAATTTATCCAATGTAAGTTTGTCTTGTGATCAACAAATTCTTTTGAATAAAGGGCTTAGTTTTATACCTGGTTTTTATTCCAATGAATACCATATTGTTACAGATGTTACAAACTTTTGTCGAAGCCTAAATCTTAAGTTGTTTTTTGCAGATGACACATCTCAAAGATCTAATGAATTCAGATTTGGCAAATCTGATTTCCAGCCTCCGATGAATAAGCATGTGTCCATTTTCATGCAGTCTGTCTTCAGGGATCTACATTTTCAAAATCATGGATACACTATGTTGGGACATAACCTTTCACAACAGAAGAGCATTGCCCTCCAACAGTTATGTAACAACAGGGATATTGTTATTTTACCTGTAGACAAAGGTGGGGCGGTGGTAGTTCAAAACATGAGTAATTATCTTCATGAGGGTTTATCTCAGTTATCTAACACAGCATGTTATATGAACATGGCCATCGACCCTACCCCGAATTTTAAGCAAGAAATTGACTCTTTCTTGAATTTAGCATGTGAGGAGGGTATTATCAGTAAGAATTGTGCTACACAACTTTCGGTCAAGGACCCTCGCAAGCAGATCTTATATTTATTACCCAAAATCCATAAATCATTAACTAACCCTCCAGGTAGACCGATAGTTTTGGGTATTGGATCCTTGACCGAACCCTTGTCGGCCTTCCTGACACAACATCTTAAACCTCTCTTGGGTTTGGTCTGGGCAAGGCTACAGGATACTACACAGTTCCTTAAAATTATAGAGGACACACAATTGGAGCCTGAGTGGTTAATGTGTTCATTGGATGTCAAAGCCTTGTATACCAGCATACCACATTGGGCTGGATTACAAGCCCTTAAATATTGGTTGGATAGGGCTGGACTATATTCACAGGGGTTCAATACTTTATTAATATGCATGTCGGAACATGTACTTAATAAGAATGTTTTTTATTTCAATTACAGGGTATGGCTATGGGAGCATCTTTTGCTCCCATTTATGCCGACCTGTTCATGGCATTCTTTGAAGAATGCATGATCTATGATGTATCTCATAATATATATTTGGTAGAAATGGACATCTGGCGCAGGTACCTGGAAGATTGCTGGATGGTATGGCGTGCAGATGCTGGATATTTGCAGGAATTTATTGAGTATCTGAATGGTAATATCTGGGGGATTGAATTTTCTATCACCTTTGACTTGCAGACTATTAATTTTCTGGATGTAACTATTTCCAGAAATCATGATCATACTTTGGCCACCAGAGTGTTTCGTAAATATCCTCAATATAACACCTTATTACATGCTTCGAGTATGCACCCACGCCATACCATCAGAAATATCCCGGTATCACAATTTATGCGTATGAAACGCCTTAGTTCTACCAAATCAGATTATGATGTAGCTAGTCTTGATTTATGTTGTAGATTTGCTAGCAGAGGGTATAAATTTGAAGATATCAACAAGGCATGGGCACGATCCTCCCAAATGAATAGGAACACATTGTTGGACTATAAAACTCCTTCTGGAGATTCCCGGACATCCACTATCAGATTCATCACAACATATGGTAGGAATTATTATGTAATTAGGGACATTATAAAGAGACATTGGAATATCCTATTAGCCAATGAACAATTTAGATCTGTTCTGGGGGAGGAATGTCAATTTTCATACAGGAAAGGCAAAACATTGGGCTCCCTTTTATCTCATTACAAACATATTGGCAGTAGAGGAGCAATTTACAAACAACTTACAATAACGGGACATGAACTGCTGGGCACTTATCCATGTGGCCATTGTGGCTCATGTAAACAGATTACTAAGTCACAGCATTTTTCCAGCCGTAACACCAATAAGGTTTTTGATTGCAAAATCTTTGGTAATTGTAGTAGCAACTGGGTTGTCTATTTGGCTTCATGCCGTTGTGGGGCGTTCCATGTTGGCCAGACCTCTAGGCCACTTAGGACACGAATAAATGAACATCGAAGTGATATCAAAAACAAAAAGGAAACAAATGCTTTATACTGACATGTTTTACAACATCAACAAGCACAGTTTATGTTTATGATCATAGACAGAATAGTTGGTGATCTTAGTAATCCACAAGGGTGGCACGGTATACTGAATCATAAGGAGAAATATTGGATAATCACTTTGGGTGCACTTTTTCCACCTGGACTCAATGATCACCTATAACCACAATTTTATGGAGAATGATATATTTTTCCATTTTTTACTTTAATTATCATTGGTGCCAGGTATAGTATATTTTCATTAATTTACTATCAAGTGAAAAGCAATGAGTGCACCATAGACTATAGCATCAGCTTCAATAAAATTCCAGTGAGCTGATGCTACAGTCTATGGTGCACTCATTGCTTTTCACTTGATATTTCTTACTTGAGGAGAGTGCTTTACCTTGCGGCGTTGTTTTTTTCTTCTTATCTTTTTTTTTTTCTTCATTAATTTACTGTTGATCCCATACATATTCATTATTCATTGGACATATATGTTTGTATAATATATTACATTAATTATGAGTTATGATACATGCTAGCTGTTTTGGTCATCAACTATGCATGTTATAGCTGGGAAGTTGGTCCTTACCAGTTGGATATATTATTTGTGTGAAAAATATGGATATTTCATGTTTTTATATATACTTAGAATTATGTATAATTATTATATCTACGGTTCTGCATTTAACGTCATTATTCTATACATATTGCTCTTGTTTTGGCTCTAGCATGAATTATAATGACTTTTTGTGACATCTTGGTTTGTGTCTGAATAGTAGCCATGGTCTCTGGTACTTTGTTTGTTAGCCTCAATTATGTTACTATTTTAGGCATTATTCATGAGTAACCACAGCACACCAATGTGCTTATTGGTCAGCCCAATGTATAAATTTGCATATTAAATTGTGTTCTGTATGTCTGTTTGTCTAACACTGAAGAAGGCATAATTTTGCCGAAACCGGTCTGTTTTTTATTTTCAGTAATAAAGTCAGTTTATTCACTATCCTTTTTGGCTGTACGTTTGACTGTTAATTTTGCTGGCCAGCTGTGTTTCTTTATGCTTCCCCTAAGCTGTCATGGCTTAGTGGTTCAGTTCTTTGATTATGGTGCACAGAGTTCTGGGTTCGAACTTTGTCATTCATTTTATTTTAATACTGTCCAGACAGGCTAGGGGGTGTGGCTGTGTTTAAGCAACTTTGCTCTACGTTGCTCCACGTTGCCCTATGGTGCCCTGGTTGGCTCGGCGCACACGTCTGCGCAAACAAATGGCGCTGGTTAAAGTGCTATTTAACTATGGGCAACTCTATTGCACTGGGTAAAGCGCTGTTTAACTCTGGGCAACTCCATTGCGCTGGGTAAAGTTCTGCTTAACTGTGGGCAATTATATATCAGGATCCTTTAAAAATATATATTTTCTTCACTGATACATAAGCCATTTCACTGCTTTTTACTAATATTTTAATCATATATGTCAGGTATTATTTCATATACTGATTTAAAACATAAATAAGAAGGGGAGTGGTGGGACTCGAACCATGAAAGCCTCCTCTTTGTGCGAACGCTCTACCATTACGCTATTGCTATTTGATGTGATTTGCATAAACATTCTTTCTTATGCTCTTCCATGTCTGAATTGCTAACTGCAGCTAAGCAATGGGCACAACCGCGCACACACGCGCAAATACGGGCAGCTATTTCGGGAAGTCAAAAAAAATAAAATTAATGTTTTACTTTTTATAACTGTGATGGGGGTATACAATGTCAGGGAGTGTGGTGTTGGGTGCAAGGACATTTGGGCGGACTCGCTCTTGTGTGTTTTCATTTTACTTTTTGAACCCTTGCAGGGGCATGGACATTTAGACTGCTCGGCAGTCGGACATGCCCCCTGCTTTCCTACACAGTCCGTGTAAGACTTACAGTTGAGTCAGTGTGCCCTCATGAATATTCATGGCACGCTGACATCATACCGTTCAACTGCAGCCTCCGAGTAAGACTTAGTAAGTCTTACACGGAGGATTCGTGAATCCGGGGGTAAGTATTATCTTCTCTGCCCTTCAAGTGCATTCTGCCTTCCTTTTGTCCGTATATTTCTCCTCATGTCCCTTCACTGCCTATCATATGACCCTATATTTCTCCTCATGTCCCTTCACTGCCTATCATATGACCCGGTAAATGCTTCCTTGAATTCCCTTGCCACTGACTATTCCAAAATGTCCTCTGTGAAGATATACTTTTGCAGAGTCAGGGAATACTTATTTCCTGCAGTCTGATGCTTTTGCTCACTCTGCCAGCTGTTTAGGGACAATCTCTCCATATCCCTCTGTCATGATCATGTGCCCCAATCTCTTCTGTTCCTAGTCAGACGATCTCCTCTAGTCTCTGGTCGTGTCCTTTTCCCTCCCTCAGTCGTACCTTTCTTCTGGACTTCCTCTAGACATTTTCCAGCAGTCTGACATTTCACTCCTTGGATGGCCTCAAAAACTACCCACACTTCTAAAAGTCTGGCCAGAGCAGGACCCAGTAAAATGGGAACATTACCTCTTTATATCACTTGATGATAACCTCCAACAGTCTGTTGACTGCTACCATTAGAAAAAAAAGGCAACTTATTTTAAACTCTCACAACCCACTTGCAAACAGCAGCAAACAGCTTACTACAGCTTACCACACACAAAGGACTAAAATGCATTTCTGCAGATACACAAAGGAGTACTGAGACTGCACTTCTTGATCTTTCTCCTTAACACCTTGTGCCGAGGGCCCCACCTTTGTTACACTTCTGAGCAGAGGATGTCATAAATGATAGAAGAAATTAGTTGGTTTGCACAAGCAGCAGCAATAGTGAGAGAGAGCGAGATGATCAATGTACCAGTGTGTGAGTGGTACGAGTGAAACGTATTACATTAGCTTGGTTTATGGGCTAGACTGCTGTAACTGCATAAATACCCATTACATTAATACACCACCGTCCAGTACCTAAGTATCATGTGAACAAGAGTGCATACAATGTGACCTTGTAAGCAGTAATGGGTGCTAACCCAAACCCTACACCTTAATGTCATTAAAACCTTGTCATAACACTGCCACTATTCAGACAAATTTGAGGCTACTGTTACAGGGGGTTGTAGTTTTAATATTGGGAGAAGAAATAGTTTTCCTCTCTCAATATTATTGTTTTCATTTTTTTCCACTATTATGTATGATCAGACTTATTTTGTCTGCGTTTTACATTCAACATTAGGGTGATTGGATCATACACAATACAACTATATATATATATATATATATATATATATATATATATATATATATATATATATATACACACACACACACACACACACACACACACACACACACACACACACATGGGTCTACTATACATGATCAAAATCGCAGAAAGCCAAAACCCATATGGCCGAGACCATATGTTCGACTTGTGCAATTTTGAACATGTAAAAATAAAAAAATACACAACAGTGACTCACTTTGAACGCCCCCCACACCCCCCATAACTTTAATATTCCAACTCCGAGATCACACTACAGTGCAGAAATTGAAATATTTCCATTCCGCACTACACGGAGATGTCCGGTACACATGGACGGGATTCCAAAAGTCGAACATATGGTCTCGAAAATATGGGTTTCGACTTTGTGACATTTCGACCATGTGTAGGGGACCCATATATATATATATATATATATATATATATACATATATATACATGTGTGTGTGTGTGTGTATGAGTATATGTCACTTAGTAATATAGTCATATAACAAAATGCACAAGATCAACAAAAACTGGTCAATCCCAAAAGCAGTTGAAAACTAAAAAAACACAAAAACAGTATTTTTTGTTTTTTGCAAGGTGGCAAGCATCCCTGCCCCCCCACCACTAACCAACTACAAGATGGTTCTACACTGGGGAAAGAGCAAACTCCCTGATTTCCATGGTTTACGATCTCACACAGAAACAAACCCAGCAATGACTTTTAGTTAGCTGTGCCAGCTTTGTTTTAATTGTGATGATCACTCCTAAACAATACCTGTATATATATATATATATATATATATATATATATATATATGGATGGATGTAAGTTGATCTAACTATAAGTAGCTCAACTTACAGTGGATATAAAAAGTGTACACACCCCTGTTAAAATGCCAGGTTTTTGTGATATAAAAAAATGAGACCACAATAAATCATTTCAAAACTTTTCCCACCTTTAATGTGACTTACAACCTGTACAATTCAATTGAAAAACAAACAAAAAATAAAAACATACAATAAGCTGATTGCATAAATGTGCACACCATTAAAATAATACTTTGTTGAAACACCTTTTGATTTAATTACAGCATCCAGTCTTCTTGGGTACACACCTGCCATCAATTAAAGAGACTCTGATTAACCCCAAATAAAGTTCAGCTGTCCTAGTAGAATTTTCCTGTGACAGCAAAAGCCGTGGTTCGCAGAGAGCTTACAAAGGCTCAAAGGGATCTCATTGTTGAAAGGTATCAGTCAGGAGAAAGGTACAAAAAAATTTCCACAGTATTGGATATACCATGGAACACAGTGAAGACAGTCATCAAAAAGTGGAGAAAATATGGGACAACAGTGACATTGCAAAGACATTGCAAAGAACTGAACGTCCCTCTAAAATTTTTGAAAAGACAAGACAAAAACTGGTCAGGGAGGCTCCCAAGAGACCTACAGCAACAATGAAGGAGCTGCAGGAATTTCTGGCAAATACTGGTTGTGTACTACATGTGACAACAATCTCCCATATTCTCCATATGTCTAGGCTATGGGGTAGGGTTGCAAGACAGAAGCATTTTCTTACAGAGAAAGACATCCAGGCCCAGCTAAAATTTGCAAAACAATACATCAAGTCTCCCAAAAACATGTGGGAAAATGTGTTATGGTCTGATGAGATCAAGGTTGAACTTTCTGACCACAATTCCAAAAGGTATGTTTGGTGCAAAAACAACACTTTGCATCACCAAAAAAAACACTATATCCATGGTGAAGCATGGTGGTGGCAGTATCATGCTTTGGGGTTGCTTTTCTTCAGCTGGAACTGGGCCTTTAGTCAAGGTGCCGGGAATTATGAACAGGTCCATATACCAGTCACTTCTGGCCCAAAACCTTCAGGTGTCTGCTAGAAAGCTGAAAATGAAGAGGAATTTCACCTTTCCACATGACAATGACCCCAAGCATACATCCAAATCAACAAAAGAATGGCTTCACCAGAAGAAAATTAAAGTTTTGGAATGGCCCAGCCAGAGCCCAGACCTAAATCCAATAGAAAATCTGTGGGGTGACCTGAAGAGGGCTGTGTAGAAGAGATGCCCTTGCAATCTGACAGATTTGGAGCGCTTTTGCAAGGAAGAGTGGGCAGATATTGTCAAGTCAATGTGTGCCATGCTGATAGACTCCTAACCAAGAAGTCTGAATGCTGTAATTAAATCAAAAGGTGCTTCAACAAAGTATTAGTTGAAGAGTGTGCACACTTATGCAACCAGCTTCTTCTACGTTTTTTATTTTTTATGTTTCCCCTAACAGATTTGTTTATTTTTCAATTGAAATGTACAGGTTATAGGTCACATTAAAAGTGGGAACAGTTTTGAAATGATTTATTGTGGTCTTATTTTTTTATGTCACAAAAACCTGGCATTTAACTTGGATGTGTACTCTTTTTATATCTACTGTACATATGACTGAAAAAAGTCATCAGTCTCAAAAGATCAACAGGAAAGGGCACATGCTCTGGAATATAATCTCAGAATATGCAAACAAAACAACTCTTGTTTTTTGCAGTGAGCAAGTTGCCCTGTACCCTGCATGTGAGGGGCTTCATACTTCACACCTCCCCTGCTACTTTTGTACTCCAACTCTAAGATCACACAAAAGCAAAGAAAGGGCAATCCCTGCCCCACTGTTTTGTTACTCATCTGTTATTGGCAAAATATTGATTGACAGAGTGAGAAATTCAATATATTTGAGTGAACCCACATAACAAAGAACCTTATAGTGGTACAATAACCAGGCTTATTTAATGCAGTCATCTTTGTAAATAAAGAAATAGATACTGTTAATGCTCGTGTAAATGAAGTACAAAAAGCAGGATTAAAAAGATAGGTTTAGGAGGTGTAAGAGGAGTAGAGACAAACAAGAAGTGATTGTTCCTTAGTGAGGTGGCTAAAGCTCTAGTTGTCTATTATGAGATGTGCGAGGTGACTTTATGAGATGTGTCCTGATATCAGGCACTACCACTGGCTTTGATAGATGTGGTGATGAAGGGTGGGGTGTGAAGGATGAGTTTGAAAAAGTGGGTTAGATTATCTTAGTGCACAGATTTGTCAATCAAGGAATCTAGTAATAGATCCGCTCTTTGTTTAGTTGGCAGTCTCGTTGCCTTTTTGATTGAAAGGAAGTGTAATTCTTGTCTAGTAGAATTGGTTTTGAAATGGCATATTTTGTTGGCAATAGACTGTAGGGCTGTTTTACTGGATGCTGCAGCTACCATAGGTAAACCATATTTTAATTGCACCAGTATGATACCTTTTAAAATGGCTGCTCTTGCTGGTGTAGAAGGGAGGTGAGAAATTCTATGGGCCCCAAAAAAGCTTATAGTCCACAAGTAGTTATTAAGTGCTTGTCCCAGAAAACCATTATGATACTTAGTCCTGTTTTCCAATTATCCAAGAGAACTGTCTAATTAAGTAACTTATTCACACGGTAGGCAAATGGAAACTGAAGAAATCAGACTCTTGACTACAGGAAGCATATTGTTAACAGTGTATACCTTTAATCCTCAGCACTAGCTTCCAGAGAACATACCACATTATTCACACCTGAAGCAAGAATCATACACATGAGCAACAAACCACAGATTGTTTTGAATTTAGTCTTTTCAATATGAAGGTGAAAGTTCAGGTGTGATTTAAACCATATGCCCAGCTATTTAAAGGCTGAGGTGGTCTCAGTTTTGTCCTTAATCTCTAATATCTTTGGGTATCTTCAGAGTTTCTGGTGGGTCCCAAATATCACTGTCTCTGTTGGGGTTAAGTATGAGTTTATTTGTGTGAGACATCTGGTGAGGTTAATGGATCTTTTCGGAGTTGTCTTTATAGCTCTGGGTGTTTGGGGCTTCACCTGTAAATCACCTTGTCATCTACATATGAAAGTAGTGACAGATGAGGAAAGCCTAAAGAGAGTTTATTCATAAAAATTGAAAAGAGAAGTGTGGTGAACCTTGGAAGATACCACTGTGAATTGGAGCTGTAAGTGAAATAGAAATACTCAGTATTATTCTGAATATTCTCTTGATCAAAAAGTCATTGAACCAGGATGCAGCTTGTTTTCAAACAACAGCTGTAGTGCTTCCTTGAGACCAGAACCCACATTGCTTTTGTGAGAGGAAGTGATACTGCTGAATGAATGCTGGTAGCTGATTGTAAATAATGTTATCAAAGGTTCTACTAAGTGTTGGGAGGTTGGAGACTTGGTAGACGTGGGGATTAGTTGTAGAGTAGGGTTGTTTTGAGAGTTGTGTGACTAGAGCTGATTTCTAAGTGATAGGCATGATGTTGTTGGTAAGGCAGAGTTTGCAAATGTGGCATAGAGTGGCACTGATGAAATCCCTGCCATGGTACACTGATCTGGGGCTTAGCTTATCAGATGCTGTTGACCAGATAGTGAGATTTGTTCTAAGAGGTTTGATGTCTTTAGACTTAATTTGTTTGAAATAAAATGGTAGGAGATGTGGATATGAGCTGGGGTGAGACATTGACAGGTGGGATTCTTGGAAGGTAACAGAATTCATTGAGGATTGTCAAATGTTTATGTGAGCAGTAGATGGTTGGAATGATGTTCTGGGTGTTGTTGCTTTTAGAGTTATTTTATTCAGATTAGGTTGATCTTATGCCAAAAGTTTTTTGGGACGTTGTTGAGGGAGTTGTTTAGTTTTTCATAATTTTGGTGTGTGACATCTTATTCCCTATTTAGGGCTACAACATAGTGTTATTACTTAGTTCCATCTTCTCCTCTGATTGTTTCCATTTCAGTTCTGCAAGGAGGTGTTACAAAGTTTTAAGGGATTTTAATCATTTAGTCAGTCATTGTGTTTGTTTTTGCTTAAAAAGTCTTTTGACTAGTGAGAAGAATTTTTCTAGTTGAAACAGATAATGCATAAAGTCCTGAGTTGCAGTGCTTGGGGTTTGAGAAGACAGTATTGATGACAAGTCAGCAGTAGGGAGATGGGATCTGAATTTGGTGATTTTTTTTGTTTTGGCCATGAAAATTATAATTTCGGGACGGTATTTGATTGAGACCTCGTGGATGTTGAAATTAATGAGGCAGTAGTTACTGAATGGGGGATACAAATGTTGCATTATTTGGTTATAATAAGGCCAAGGAATGAGTAGAGGTAGGGATGTATTTAGGATGGGTGAGTTGTATAAAGTCAAGATCTGTTAGTAGTTCAGCAGTGACATTTCTACCTAGTCATGGAATGATAAGGTTAGAAATCCCTTAGAAAACGAGGAAGCAGTTTTTAAGACTGATGACATTATACTGTAAATAAGCATTTGGAACTTGATTAGTGATGATGGAGGAGGGAACACACTACAATAACGTAAAGCAGAATTGTTTTAACTGGTGCTTTTACTAGTAGCCCATTGGGCATGTAATCAACTGTAACATTAGCTTGTGAGATAATTGTAATGATTAGGTGTGTTTTATACAATAAAAGGGATTCATTACCTGGTCTGTCACCTGGTCTAATGTCTCATATGTTATCACAGAAAGGGGAAAATGCTAAATAGTGGGATGGTCATTTATGAGACAAAACTCTAACTACAATTATATTTGGGTCTTGTATTTTGAGGAGTAAACAGATTTGGCCAAGTTTATTTCTAATGCTGTTAGAATTAAAGCAGGGTGCAAGAGGTAGAAACTGAGTTTTAGTTAGCTGTGGAATGTTAGTTAGATGTGTAATGTTTCTTAGCTGTGGGGTGTTTGTTAATGGACCTTGGTTGGGAGGGTGGCCTAATGGTTAAGGTGTTTGCCTTACAAACACAAGGTGCAGCGTTTGAGTCTCACAAGGGATAATTGGCTAGGCTTAAAATGGCTCGCAAGGGCAGTTAGCTTATTACTAATCTATGAACCTACTCTATTAGGTTCGCTGTTAGTCAAGAGCACTGAGAGAAGTACAACTTGTGTAAATTTGTTTATATATTTGGGTAGTGAGGTGCAGAGGTGGCTGGATGTAAATATGAGTGACTAAAAGATGAACTGGTTTGGATGGGTGGGTTACATGCAGTGGCAAAGAGAGGTGTGTATGTATAGGAAGTGGAGAGCATGGGAGATATGTTCTGCAGGTTGTGATAAAAAAATATTTGTTTGGCTTATAACACTGAGAAAGTATGGGCATGTGAGAAGCAGTAGGACAAGGAAGGTAAGCATATGCACTGATAGCATTACTTTAGAGTTAATATGTAAATGGTAAAGATAAAATAATTGCTCGATTGATGATGGTCACTGTTTGTAGAGGTTACTGAAATGTTGTGTATTGGGCATGGATGGAGCTAGAGAAAGGTAGATCAAAGAAAGAGTATTCAAGCAGGAACATGGAGTTTGTAAAGCACACCATGTACAATGCAGTACTTTACATGATTATGGCTTCAACTAACATTTCACTGAAAATTAAATATGGACATAGGACAAGCCCAGGCTGGGAAAAAAGGGACACAGGGTTCTGTAGTATTATTTCATAACACTAGTGTTGCTGTGAATAATATGTGGATAAAAATAGGTATAAGCAGGAAATATCAGAAATCAAGCGTCAGTAATTCCACAATGGGTGCATTTACTGTGGAAAGTGTATTTGTGGAAAATATAAAAATAGTGCAAAGAAGTACCTGAGCCTACCTTTGGGTAATAGCAGCCCTAGTTCTATTACAGTGGAACCTATGAAATCTACTGATCACACTGAACTGTGTTAATGGAAGAGTCATTTTTTTTTTTTTTTTTTATAAAATGTCTCCATGATTTATTGACAAGAGCTGGGCTAATTATGTCAGAAATGCACACAACTCTCCAGGTGGAGGTCAGGAAAATAACATTTTGGTTTCTGCTAGTGATGTCTCTTTCACAGCATTTGTATATTTTAACTGATTTATTAACTAGTAGGTAAAGCGATCTATCTCAGGCCCTTCACCCACAACCCACGCCACAAGAACAAGGGTAAAAGTGGCATATGTGGGCAGCTTAAAGGGGATTGTTAACTCATATATCTTTGAATGAAATTGGGGTATCTTTGAATGAAATTGGGGTACCCAGAGAAGACCACACAAACACAAGGAAACCATGGAAATGCTGCACTGATATGAGAGATCAGGAATGAAACCCTTGACTCTGGTGCTATGAATCAGAAATATTAACCACTCCGTCACTGTGCTGCCCAGGTATTCCCTTCCACTACTTTTCTTGATCCTGTTTTGTCATACTGCCTGTTGAACTTAATATTAAAGAATATAATTACACCTAAGTCACTCTCTTCATTTGTTGTTCCTACTGTCTTCATCAAAAAAATAAAATATATTTATCTTTCATTTTTTGCACTAAACGTATTCTGTCATGTTTTAATCCATTCTTCCAGGCTTGTAAAATCTGTTCTCGTCTTTTCTATACCTTTTTGCCTATTAGTTCTGTTACATAACTTTGTAACATCAGTGAAATGGCAAACTTTTCCTTGCGGACCTTCTGCAGTTTTGTTTGTAAAGTTACATTAAAAAGTACAGCATGTATAACGCAGCACTTCAGATGAATACTGTATAAAGCAACATTTTGGTGAAAATGAAATATGTATATAAACTAAGCCCATGCTTTGAAAAAGTAACACAGAGCTCTAAATCATTATTTCATAGCAGTAGTGCTGTTATTAAAAATATCTGGCTAAAAACAGGTAAAAGCAGAATCCATCAAAACTTAGGAGGCAATAATCCCATTACATTCATTCTAGAAAAATAACTTGCATGGTATATGAAACCTCCCATTTTTCAGGACTGCATGAGACAGCTCTGTAACTTGTAGAAATAGATACTTGTATACCTGTGTTATACTGTTGTAGTGACATCACTATATTGTTCTACAGTAATTACATCACATTGTTATACTTCAGTATATGTACTATTGTTGTAGCATAATATATAACATCACACAAAAAACCATAAAAAACTATGAGGGCATACACAATGAGCATTACTTCCCTTATAAAAAGATATTCATAAACTGTTAGCTTATGATATATGAAACCTATACACGCATACTGACAGACTAGAGCCCTTTAACCATCTGTTACCATATGATATACTTCCTTCAACCTTATAATTGTGTAATTGCTTTCCAAAAAAATTAAATGTTTTAGCTAGTTTAGTATTATGTGCAGCAGCATGCACTCACTCTTGTCTTTTAGCCAACACTGCCCTATATTTGAATCATTCCCCTCTCCTTGCAATCCAAGTCAAACTTTTGTTGGGCACAACTACTCATTATCATGTGACATTGATTTAAATGTCATACTTTTAAATCCTCTCTCAGTCTTGTATAATATAATGAGAAAAAATATGACCTGCAGTCTATCTCATTACTGTAGATGAGTTATTGATGTTAGAAGTTTTTAAATGCTTTCTGTATTTTATCTTACTTCAATATAGCATCTTATTAACTACATAACAGCTCTATTTTGCAGACTATTCCAAATTATACTTTACTGGTAATAAAACCCCAGGGCTTCAACACTGAAAAAAGATGCAATTATGAATTCTTTGACTGGAATGTTTTAAGAATATTCTTGCAAAAACCAATGTGAACATGTAGATTATCAACACAGGTTCTGGTCTTTATATCTATATTTAACCCTAAATTCTTTATTTGTTATTTTGTATCTGTAGTTTGCGTTATTGGTTCTAAATACATTAACCAAAATTGAATATAAAATAACATAACATATTTATCAGGACTTGAAGTTATTTAAAACTTTACATTTTATAGCAGGAACTAAACAAATGTAAAAGTTTGTGTATCTAGCACTCATTATGAAAATACACTACTCATCAGCCATGTGACAATCTACCATGGTTTAAAATACCCATAAGCCATTGGTCATATAGGTTGGATGAACTGGGCACAAACTGTTAGGGAATGCAGTTGGCATTACAGAAAGGCTATCAGTCATGACCACAAGTAAACTCAACTATCAGTAATCATTTAATCAACCAATTATAACTTCTTAATGATTTAAAAGATAGTCTGCTCTATGTGTATGTGTGTCTGTCAGTCTGTCTGTCTAAGCACCTGCAACAAGGACCTAGTATATCTCTTTGCTAAAGTTTCTGTAGAAAGGCAGAAAAAATAAGAAAGTGCTATTATGTAGAAATTTAGTAGGTTTTTCCCTACAGCTGGAAGACTTTTTCTGTCTCTCCAATTCTGATTAATGAGGGGTGCTGATTTTGGGGTTGCTATGGGTTGTTAGTTGCTTTATCTATAGCCAAATGGCTGCTTAATTAATTAATTATTCTTTCAAGTTGTCCATTAATCTCTCTCACTGTTCTTATGCAGAGCAACCTTTTCCTTCTTTAAGTCCTACTTAGTATTTGTTATTAATTTAGCTGCCCTGTCATACCTCTCAACCACTTAGTGCAAGAAATTGTGACAAATGCCTAAATATAGGGACCAATATTAAATATTGCTTTTATAAACTTAAAAAGTTGCTAGAGCAACAGGGGTTGTTTTAATATACATTTTCTGAAGGATTTAAAGTCTGAAACTCAAATGCATGCTATTCTTTAGTGACTTCAATCCTGAGATCATCCCAGTAAATTGCCAGATAAGCACAAATTTTCTGAGGAACAGATAAAAAATATGAGCCAAAAATCTGGACAGTTGAGAGGTGTGTGTCCAGTCTGTTCACAGCATGCTTCACTCTCTTTGAACATGTAGACTCTAACTAAAAGTCATCCCTTGTAAGTTAATATTATAGCACCTCTTGTTGTGGCATGTCAGTACATGGAGATTTATAGCCTTGCGCTCCTTTTTCATTATTCTTACTACTCTTTATAACTTTATTACTGCATATCGCTTGCATATTTCAATGCCAACCTCACCAAAACCTTTTAAAGAGAATTCATTGTTGTAAGATTTAGCTATATTAATGAAACAGCATTGCCATGAAACAAGTTAACTAGAAGCCCAGATTCCTGACAAGTACAGAGTGTAGCAGTCAACTGAAGCATATTGATTGCTTGATTTATTAATTGACTGACATTTGTTTACTGTGAAAATCCAATTGGGTGATTTTAGCCATTTTCAGCAGGGGCCTAGGGAATAAAGCTCACCAAATGTAGTTATTAGAGGGAAGGAGCTGAAATTATTACCAGGAGGGCAGTATGTACAAAGGCAGGAGTGTGAGACAAATTCTTTTAGTTGCAGTTTCTATAAATAAATGTCATGTATTGCCCAGATTAGTGCAGGGATGTTATTCCAGATTTTAGCTACATATTGAGAGAACAGAGTACAGATTTTGGCTACAAGTTTTGTAAGGCTTAGATCTCAAGTCGATTTGTGTTAGAAGATCAAAGGTGACAATTTAGAAGGTAATGGTGGACAATTCCACTTATAGCTGGGCAGGAAGGTGTGGGTATAGACCATGAGAAAATATGTCTCAGTAGTATATGCATGCCCCAATATTTACAAGAAGACAACCCAGAATATTATCATATTAAATGCAGTGTTAGAAGTGAGGAGACAAATGTTTCTCACTTTTGTACATATAAAAAAGAAAGAAAATCTGTAGCTATAACTTTTCCTTACCTTCTCGAAATTTCAAGTGTTGCCTTTCAAGAAAAAATGACAGTATCCTTTTAACAGAAGGTATAAATCAGCAACCACATATCTGTTGAAAATATTTGCTTTGTTTGCATAAAAAAAACAATTTACACTGGATTTTCCAGCTGATTAAGCATAAAGCTGTCTTCCTCTCTGATATTCCTGTAAACACATTGTTTAGTTTACAAGAGAATCTTTATGAAAAGGGGAGAATCAAATAGTTCTCCAGTTGACATTTGCATGTGTTTCAGGTGAGGTTATCCCAAAATAAGCACTGTCATACCTAACCATTTCATTTCATTAAGAAATAAGACAGTGCTAAAGTGTTTGAACATGTTCTACTGATTATTTCATCTAGTTAATAAATGAAGTTGTGCAGCAGTTTTTTTTTTTGTGTGTGTGTGTGTGTGTGTGTGTGTGTGTGTGTGTGTGTGTGTGTGTGTGTACAGCAACCAGAGACAGGCAAGCCTGTTGTGTTAAAGTCTATAAGGTCTCGCAGTCCATGGATATACTCTTGGTACCTAAAATAAATGGTGCCATTTTACTAATTCATAGTGCAGGCACATCTTTCTATTTAATGAGGCAGTGTCAGTCACTGGCAAATCCTTGTTGTTTTATGAACGAGTCATTCAAAGTTAGAACTATTGTAAAAACTCAAAGGCTCCCTGAACTCCATTGCTAAAACAACAGTGCAGTTCATTTTCCCTGCACTCCTTTGTGGCAGTTGAATCCTGTCTGATTTGTACCAGACAGACTCATCTTGATATATAGCAGGTTTACAAGAGTCATCTTGAGTTCAGTCTATGATATCCATCACTGTGCTATTTTATGTCAGCTACACTGTCTAACCCTAAGTGGTAGTCTAACCTCTAACCAACTTTCCTGCACCCAGGCCCTTCTTCATCCAGACTGTCTTCCAGTTAGATCTAACCTCCATGTTTGGTACTCCTAATCCCAGACCTTATAGATTTCTCTGTCTCTTTTCTTCATCTCTCCTACTACTAGTGAAGCTGGGGACTGTAGTTTTCATCTGCTTGTGGAATTCCTTGCCCGCACAAATCACAGAAATGTGTTCAGGCCATACCCTCAAAGATTCCTAATAATTTTATTTCTCATGCAGAAGTAGATGTGCAAATCTTTAACCACTGTAGAACTTTCCTAGGGGATCCAGAGTCTTGTGCCAAATATTCCATGCCTTTGTGAGCTGTCTAACATAGGGCACAATGACACATGTTCTTAATTTGTTGCTAGGGATATGCTAGGTATGTTCTACTGGTAATTATGAATTTGTATTTGTAGTTTATGAGGGAAATTTACCCCCCATCTTCCCTGAAAAGGGACATGGGCTTAGTAGGACTACTTGTTTAACAAATTTCAAATAGGTAAATAACATAAACTTCAGCGAAGATTTGCCACTACTGATAGAATTATGTATCCTTCTGAGGGCCAATGGGGGTAACCTTCTTTACTTCCTTTACTCTGAGATATAGTGACTTCTTTGGTGACTATTTTAAGATGTGAATACCCCACTGCATAGGGATAGTGCTGGCCTTAGAAGAAATAAATCCCTAGACAAGGGACTGCATGGCCCCCCACCTGGTGCACAGTGGTCATTTTTTTACCGTCTCCACTGCCCCTCGGTTACCTCTGTTCTATCCTGTCCACATCATTCAGATGGATTCCCTATTTTAATTTGTTTACACTTTTCAGCTTTTCCCTCCAGCAGAAGCAGTTGAATAGTCAATCTGCACAAACTTAACTCTAGCAATACGTGCTGGAGAAGAGAATAAAGACTTCAGTATGCTTCCTTTCTTGTTTTATTTTAGTTTTTTCAGTGATATGGTGTTGACATCTCTTTATAATTGTGCTGTTGTGATGATTAATCCACTACTGTGTTATACTTCAGCCTCACTTATCTTAGGAATACCCACAGCCAGCTATGCTGTCCTCCATGGCAACATAGGATGCTACAAAACATCTAGTTTGAGCTGCATGCAGACGAGACCCAAGAGGTAAACAAGCAGAAGGTGAGTGCAAACAAGGGTATAGTCCCACCCTGAAGGAGCTTCCCTTACACTGCTGTCTGTGCTCACATTTGCTTGGGCCATCCACAAGCCTCAGGATTGCGTCCCCCCACCACCACCACCTTTGGTTCTGAAGCAATTTTCAGCAGAAGCTCAAATCAGCGTGGGAATTCTCCACTTGTAAACACAAGCCTTCCAGTAGAATTAATTATTAGTTTGCACGTGCCATCCACAGGCCTTGGGATTGTGCCCCCCCACCACCACCACCACCACCACCGCCTTTGGTTCTGAAGCAATTTTCAGTTGAAGCTCAAATAAGCCCTGGGAATTCTCGACTTGTAAACACAAGCCCTCCAGTAGAATTAATTATTAGGTGAATGTCATTGAATTTGTTTTTAACAATTTTCTTGTACTTTGTGACCATCTTTGTGAGGTGAGCAGAGCTGCACTGAGCTCCATTCAGCTTCTAACTTGGAGAGCTTTAATGAAGTCGGCCACTCGGTAGGAACATACTCTACGAATCCACCCTTCTTACCATAGCTGGGTGGAATTTTTAGTTAAAGCATACTCCCCATTCTATAGTTCCAACTTCCCACTCTCTCCTAGGGAAGCTAACCACAGATGAATTATTATTGAATCTTACCTTGCCTTATCTTTAGGCTAAGCTACCTTCTTGCTCAGTCAATCTCTTGCTGTTACTGAGAGGTTTCTGTAGCTTTAGGTTCTCTTGCTCTAGTCCGCTCCATTCGTCCTTTGGGCTCACTCTGCTCCTTTCCCTGTCCCCAAATTCCACCCACCTCCAATACTCCTACATTTATAGCCCATAAATCCCCACCCCCTCCACAACAGCCTATTACCATCCCTCAGTCATCAGACCCACTTCACAGCCTCCACCTCACAATGACCTCCTCTGTACACCCCACCCACACCATGCAAGGCACACTAGGACTACTACTGCTAACTCTCACCACTCTAGCTTACACCACATCCATACACTCTAACATGCCAACAAACACTACCTACCACATAACACACACCCACACACACACACACACACACACACACACACACACACACACACACACACACACACAAATCACACAAATATAGTATTATGCTCCACACTATTTAACAACTCATTACTATACATATACAAAACAGCAACCATACTACCTCAAAAAGGTTAACAGTACCCAAAAAACACATAGATATAGCCTATGCCATAAAACTCACACTATTCCTCAGAAAATGGGTACTAATCTCAGGGGACATACACCCTAACCCAGGTCCAAGCAACCCAAACCTATCCCAGAAACACAAGTCAGACCTACTTATTATCAATATAAACACACGTAGCATATCCAACAAACTACATGATTTTCACCCATTCATATCCCACTACTCCCCAGACATACTAACCGTTACAGAGACCTGGCTAAAACCTCCCACACAAAATGAGGAAATTCTTCCCCCAGGCTATAACATCCTAAGGCAAGATAGAGGTACCAAAAAGGGAGGTGGAGTTGCAATCTTATTTAAAATACACTCAACCTCCAACCACTAAAAAACCCACTTCCCAAATTCCAGAATGCAGAGACTTTAGGCTCCGTTATGTCCCTTAAAAACAAGAAGAGAATCAACATCCTCTGTAGTTACATTCCTCCAGGAAATAACTCACCTATAATAGAAGAGATACTACAATGGGCCACAATCAACCTACCCTACCCCAAGAAACCATCCTGCTATCAACATCCTCTTTAGTTATATTCCTTCAGGAAATAACACCTGTAATAGAAGGGATACTACAATGGGCCACAATCAACCTACCCCGAGAAACCATCCTGCTATCAACATCCTCTGTAGTTACATTCCTCCAGGAAATAACTCACCTATAATAGAAGGGATACTACAATGGGCCACAATCAACCTACCCCGAGAAAACATCCTGCTATCAACATCCTCTGTAGTTATATTCCTCCAGGAAATAACTCACCTATAATAGAAGAGATAGTACAATGGGCCGCAATCAACCTACCCCAAGAAACCATCCTGCTGTCGACATCCTCTGTAGTTACATTCCTCCAGGAAATAACTCACCTGTAATAGAAGAGATACTACAATGGGCCACAATCAACCTACCCCGAGAAACCATCCTGCTATCAACATCCTCTGTAGTTATATTCCTCCAGGAAATAACTCACCTATAATAGAAGGGATACTACAATGGGCTGCAATCAACCTACCCCAAGAAACCATCCTGATATCAACATCCTCTGCAGTTATATTCCTCCAGGAAATAACTCACCTGTAATAGAAGCGATACTACAATGGGCCACAATCAACCTACCCCAAGAAACCATCCTGATATCAACATCCTCTGTAGTTATATTCCTTCAGGAAATAACTCACCTATAATAGAAGAGATACTACAATGGAGCACACTCAACCTACCCCAAGAAACCATCCTGCTATCAACATCCTCTGTAGTTATATTCCTCCAGGAAAAAACTCACCTGTAATAGAAGGGATACTACAATGGGCCACAATCAACCTACCCCAAGAAACCATCCTGATATCAACATCCTCTGCAGTTATAGTCCTCCAGGAAATAACTCACCTGTAATAGAAGGGATACTACAATGGGCCACAATCAACCTACCCCAAAAAACCATCCTGATATCAACATCCTCTGTAGTTATATTCCTCCAGGAAATAACTCACCTATAATAGAAGAGATACTACAATGGGCCACAATCAGCCTACCCCAAGAAACCATCCTGATATCAACATCCTCTGTAGTTATATTCCTCCACGAAATAACACCTATAGTAGAAGAGATACTACAATGGGCCACAATCAACCTACCCCAAGAAACCATCCTGCTATCAACATCCTCTGTAGTTATATTCCTCCAGGAAATAACTCACCTATAATAGGGGGTATACTACAATGGGCCACAATCAACCTACCCCAAGAAACCATCCTGATATCAACATCCTCTGTAGTTACATTCCTCCAGGAAATAACTCACCTGTAATAGAAGAGATACTACAATGGGCCACAATCAACCTACCCCAAGAAACCATCCTGATATCAACATCCTCTGTAGTTATATTCCTCCAGGAAATAACTCACCTATAATAGAAGAGATACTACAATGGGCCACAATCAACCTACCCTACCCCAAGAAACCATCCTGCTATCAACATCCTCTGTAGTTATATTCCACCAGGAAATAACTCACCTATAATAGAAGAGGTACTACAATGGGTCACAATCAACCTACCCCAAGAAACCATCCTGCTATCAACATCCTCTGTAGTTACATTCCTCCAGGAAATAACTCACCTATAATAGAAGAGATACTACAATGGGCCACAGTCAACCTACCCCAAGAAACCATCCTGCTATCAACATCCTCTGTAGTTATATTCCTCCAGGAAATAACTCACCTATAATAGAAGAGAAACTACAATGGGCCACAATCAACCTACCCCAAGAAACCATCCTGCTATCAACATCCCCTGTAGTTACATTCCTCCAGGAAATAACTAACGTATAATAGAAGAGATACTACAATGGGTCACAATCAACCTACCTCAAGAAACCATCCTGCTATCAACATCCTCTGTAGTTACATTCCTCCAGGAAATAACTCACCTATAATAGAAGAGATACTACAATGGGCCACAGTCAACCTACCCCAAGAAACCATCCTGCTATCAACATCCTCTGTAGTTATATTCCTCCAGGAAATAACTCACCTATAATAGAAGAGATACTACAATGGGCCACAATCAACCTACCCCAAGAAACCATCCTGATATCAACATCCTCTGTAGTTACATTCCTCCAGGAAATAACTCACCTATAATAGAAGAGATACTACAATGGGCCACAGTCAACCTACCCCAAGAAACCATCCTGCTATCAACATCCTCTGTAGTTACATTCCTCCAGGAAATAACTCACCTGTAATAGAAGAGATACTGCAATGGGCCACAATCAACCTACCCCAAGAAACCATCCTGATATCAACATCCTCTGTAGTTACATTCATCCAGGAAATAACTCACCTATAATAGAAGAGATACTACAATGGGCCACAGTCAACCTACCCCAAGAAACCATCCTGCTATCAACATCCTCTGTAGTTACATTCCTCCAGGAAATAACTCACCTGTAATAGGAGATATACTACAATGGGCCACAATCAACCTACCACAAGAAACCATCCTGATATCAACATCCTCTGTAGTTATATTCCTCCAGGAAATAACTCACCTGTAATAGAAGAAATACTACAATGGGCCACAATCAACCTACCCCAAGAAACCATCCTGCTAGGTGACCTAAACTTAGACTGGCTAGCCTGCAACTCCAACAACCCCTCAAACCATATTAACTTATTTGGATTCTCACAACTAATCCAACAACCCACCAGAGTAGACAAAAAATCCAATAGAACCTCCATTCTAGATTGGACACTAGTTAATATCTCCACAGAAAAAGATCATGTGGGCTGCTTACCTGATGCCTTGAGTGACCACTGCCCCTCATTCCTCCTTCGTAAACAGGCAAAAATATCCAAACCCATGCTATTCAAGGAGACTAGGGGTGAGCACAAAGTCAGTCCACAAACTCTTAACAGTATGCTCCAGCCACAGGACCGGAATCCACTAAAAACTCTACCTTTAGACCAGGCAGTTGATTTTCTTAATACTACTTTTATGAATGTACTAAATATACTAGCTGCCATCTGGAAACTCAGGACTAATGTTAACTATGGCTAAATAGGACAACAAAAGCCTTAATAAAAGCCAGAGACAATGCCTGGAAAACCTGGAAAAAGAATAACACTATCCAAGACAGACAGAAATATCAAGAACTAGGAAATAAGGCCAAAACCCAAACAAAAGTAGATAAAAAGAACTACTTCTTAGACATACAAAACAAGCACTCTAGAAACCCCCAAAAGTTCTGGCAGGCCATCAATACCCTTCTTATACCCGGCAAAACCACCACCCCATCTCCCAACAACAATTCTGATAATGATAGTATAGCTTCAGAATTCAGCCATCACTTCACAAAATCTATCCTCACACTATCTATCCAACTATCCAACAAAAACACTAAAACTACCCCAACTGTAGAACAAACTAATGTACCCTCCTTCACACTCTCACCTGTACCAACCTCTTCAGTTAAAAAGCTACTCTCTAAACTAAAACCCACCACACTCACAGCAGATGGTTTACCCACAACTTTTCTAAAATTAGCTGCAGAATCACTAGCCTACCCTGTCTCAGTTCTTATTAACTGCTGTATACAAGAAACCTACGTACCCCATCTATGGAAAGTGTCACATATAATTCCCCTTCACAAAGGCGGAAACTCCTATGAACTATCAAACTACTGGCCAATTGCTATCTTGTCCCCCCTTTCCAAGCTTCTGGAGAAATGTATTCACACCCAGGTAATGCACGTCTTATCCTCACATAACCTCCTCTCCCCCACACAGCATGGTTTCTGCCCAAACCATAGCACAACCACTGCTCTACTCTCCTTTGCCAATCAGATTAACCATCTAAGAAACAACAACAAATTCATCTCAGCCATATTCCTAGATCTATCAAAAGCATTTGATATGGTCTCCCATAACCTACTCTTAGACACTCTGTCAACCTTATCCTTCATCCTGTCTACTACTTCATGGTTTAGAAGCTATCTCTCTGACAGAAAACAATCAGTTAAATGGCAAAGTACACTATTTCCTCTATTACTAACTATTATAGGAGTCCCACAAGGATCAATACTGGGTCCTCTACTATTCACCATTTTCACTAACAAACTACATACTTCCACCCTGCATGCATTACTTATACAGTATGCAGACGACTCCACCCTAATCTGCTCAGCCCCATCCATAACCACTCTTCAAAAGCTTACCCAAGAATCCTTCTGCTCCATGGAACAATGAATTACCGATATCCAACTCATTCTAAACCCCAGCAAGACCAAATTACTCCTTTTTACCAACAATAAATCCAAATCCACACCTCCTACCTTCACTATCACCTCCAAACACGGGACCACAATCTCCCCCTCCCCACACACTAAGCTGCTCAGGGTTGAAATAGATAACAATCTAAACTTTAATGTCCATATCTCACAAACCATCACAAAGGTACATAAGAAACTAGGAACCCTATACAAACACAAACAGTTCCTATCAGACTAAGCTAGAATCTCCTTAGCCCACACCCACCTCTTGTCTATTCTAATGTATGCATCACCAATCCTAATTCATATCAGGAAAACAGACCTAAACAAACTAAGTCATGTTACAATACAACTGCAAAATTCGCTAACAACTCCACTTTTAGAAGTCATCACTGTCTTGCCCTGAAGCAACTACAGTTGTTATAACTCCCTCAGCTAATTAGCTATCTCCAATTAGTACTCACCTTCAACATAATAAGGAAACCTCTGAAAACCCCAGCCCTAAACTTCTAAACCAATACTCTGCAAATCGCCCTCTACGCTAATTCAACAAAACCCTGCTCTGCATAACCAAAGCCAATAACACTGCAGGGAAAAGTCTGTTCTCCCACACCATTGCTAGGAAATGGAATAACCTCCCCCAAAGTATCTCCTCTGCACCCTCCGTCTCATTTTTCAAGACATGACTAAAGTCACACCTCTTGCAATCATGGCTCTGTCCCTGTATCACATAAAATCTTTTCTGCTCTCCTCCTAACTTGCCACACCTCATCTCCTCACTGCTTACCTCAGCTACTCTGTACTACTCAAATACTCCCTATCGGTAGCTACTATCCTACAAACTATTTCTCACACTATAACATATCTCCCGAACAGCATTAGTTTCCAGATTCCATTCCTTCATTTTTATGCTTTGTACTACCAATAGGGAATTCAAAGTTTTGCTATCTATATACCAAGCTTGCTCAAATCAAACTAAGGTACGAAAAATCTCCTAGACTGTATATATGCCACTGTATAAAAATGTTCTATCATTCGTGAATTGTGTTGTCATATAAAGACATGGAGCTCTGATTGTATATATGCCTCTGTACAGAAATTTGTTTTGTCATTTGTTGTATTTGTACCATTATGTTATGGAGCTTTTCTCCCTGGGCCTCTGCTGTAAATGGACCTTGTTCCTGTCAGACTTTCCCAGTAAACAAATGTAAAATAAAGAAATAAATATTATTTGTACAAGACACTGCTGGTAGTGTAACACTAATAATGGAATCCTACAACCAGTTCCTCAGACCCCTCAATACCTCTCCTGACGTGCAGCGGGCAGGTGCAGTAATCTTATTTGTTTGGTGTCCCAAGTCATAGCAAAAAAAAAAAAAAAAAAAGATCAGTTTTGACTGGTCTAGCAATGAGAAGAAATGTTAAGTAAAAAATAAAATCTAGATCAGGGCAGAGTCCCAATGAAAATTAAATGTATACGTTTCCTGATGGTGGAATGTATGCCGAAATACATCTGCCACATGAAAGTGTTGCACCCTCTTAACCCAGTCCCTATATTCACTGCAGTTGTAAACTGTGAGCTCAGTTTAGATGTGGCATCTAAGTTGGACAGACTTATTGAATGTTCTCTTAATGTTATGTCACCATGGAACCTCTATGTTTATATTCCCAAGCTTCCTAGTATATTTTGTTGCAGTAACTGGTGGTATATTAAGTGATATAAACATGTGATGTTTATTAAAAATCTTCTCCATGAAAATATATACTGGAAAGTGGCAAGCAGTTACTAAAGAAGACCAAGTAATCAGAATATAATTTATTTTACACCAGAAGTTGACATAAAATTACAAGGAGCAGGTTATCAGGATCTGCAGCTGGTACTTTACATAGCTCATTTATGTCCTGCATTCTTTTAAACCTCACCTGTGCCCTGCATATACTAATCCCAAAATATCCATGTTTTTCCTATGTACTTTACTCCTACCTTTTTCTAAAGATCTCCGTTCTAGTTGTTTTATCTCTGTTAATATATTCACTACTTCTAATATAGTTGGTTTAGATTTTGATTTCCATTTTCTAGTAATTGCTTTTTTGGCAGCCAGCATAACTAGAGACAGCAAGGCCTTACCATGTCTAGGCAATTCTGATTCTGTTTGACAGCTCAGAAAAATCATCTTCCTCGTCACACCAATCTGCCCACCCAGCATCTCCAACAATGCATCCTGCGGGAATCCTTAAAGTCCACCAACTCACTGTACTCCCAGAAAATATGTTCCAAATTATCTCTTTCTTCCCTGTCACACCTCTAACATTTGCTATGTACCTGAGGAAAAATTCTCTGGAGTCTGCTTGGGGTATAAAAATATCTATGTAAACATTTCCAAGCAAAAATCCTAAATACTCTACAGTTTGTTGCATATTTGGGAGACATACATCTAGATTTTGTTGTATACTTGGGAGACATACAGAATATTTCTGGGTTAAACTTGGACAGATTGCATGTTGCTTTATAAACATGCTGTTTAAGTGGATGTGTGAGATATCTGGTTGTACAGATTGGGAAATGATTACTGAGACAGTCAGATATTATATCTGTGGTGGTGTATTTGCTAGGGTCCGATACTAAGATCCAGAATAATAGGGAATTATTTGTTTTGCTATAATGTGTAGTGCTATGAATTAGTTATGTGAAACTGTATAAATTAATGGTAGATGTAGGGGAGTTAGATTTTATATCTAACAAACTGACATTCATGTTACCTAGTAGTATTTTTTCTTGTGGAATTGTTAAGGATATCAATTGTAGGATAGCTTCCAGTATAACTATATTGTCACCAGGAGGGATGCAAAAAGCAGTAATACATATTTGTTTACAATTGTTTAATTTCAGGAAAATAATAATAAGCTCTGCTAAATTGATTATGTTATCAGTTTGTTGTAGTGGGATATATTAAAGCAATGCCACCACCTCTCCTCTTTATACAGTTATTACGGATAATATTATAGCTGGGGAGTGTCATTTTTGAGTAATTTATGGTGGGTTTAAGCCAAATTTCATGTTATAGCAAGAATATCAGGCTTGCATTAGGTAAACCAGGCAACAACTTTATTTTGTATGCTTATAATATATATAGCAGCAAATTTTAGATTGCTTGGATTGGGCATTGATCAATTTGGGGTTAGAAAACTGCATGGAAGAGAATTGTCTTGATGTTGGTTCTGATAAGTGGGGGTCAGGATTATGGTGAATGTCTCTTTCTAGCTGGATTTTAGTATCTTGAGATATTATTGATTCTTGATTTTGGAGAGTATTTTTCTACCTAATTTAATTTTGATTTGCATTGAAATGGAGTTAATCAGTTTGTATTTGTGGTAAAGGTCAGGGGCATTATTAAATAGGTCTGTAGCAATAGGTGGAGAGTTTACAGAAGAGGTATGGATAGGTGTTTGGGACAGACTTGGAGAGATGTCGAGGGCTATTACTGAGTCCTGGTAAGATGAGAGTTGGCTCAGTAGCAAGAGAAGATGAAAGAATAAGCTGAGGAGCAGCATGATTTAGTAAGGGGATCTATATTGATTCCTGATTGGGGAGAAGCAGGAAATTGCAGTGCTGCAAGAAATATTATTGGTGGTGGAGTCCCTAAGCTGATAGAAGGGAAGTAGGTTGTCCTGGTGGTAGCTTCCCCTATGTTTCTGAAATGTGAACAACAGAGGAGTTTGAAATAATAGAGTTGGAGATTGTAGTTAAGATAGGAAGTAGTGAGAGTTATTTGGGGAAAGTACAAGTTGAAATGTGGAATAATAGATAGGTACTGGTGGGGAGGGGTCCAAGTAAGAATGGATATAGTGCAAAGCAGTATGGGAGGGAGAAAGGATGTTAGGAATGATGCTAAATGCCATGTTTCAACTCATTTAGGAACTTCAGACCACTTTCTGTAGTGTTTAATCTGGATGTTCCTATTAAATTAAAAGATATAACAAAAAGTTTCAACTAGGGGCTCATTGGTTATGAGTGTATACTAAAACGGGAGGAGCAACATGGATGAGAATAATCTGACATCTGAGCAATATTATGGTTATAACACACTTTAGCAAATGTTATACAATACTGTTGCAAAAACAGTAATACAAACCCTTGAAACCAAAGCATAATGTCCCTTTTTGGCAGAATGTTACATTACATAGATTATATAAGGAAAAGAAAGAAATCATGGCAGGCTGAATAATTGCACCAATGAGTTAAAACAAATGGTTACATATTAAAAAAGAAGACAGGTTCATAGGCAGGTACTTGGCTATCGGTCCAAGGGCCTACGTAAGCCTAGCCAACAAGGTTCCCTGGCTTACGCCACCCAAGAAATTTATTTTCCTGTGACACTGTCGAGCAGAGACACAGAAGTGATCCCAGGGGTGTATTTCCTATTTCCCATCCACTCATCAAGATTTTTCTTGAAGAGTGTTAATGAAGAACTTTGCTTGACATAGATGGGTAGCCTGTTCCAGAGTATGGGAAGTCTCTGGGACAGGAATCTATCCCTTCAGCATGTCCTGTTTATTGTGGTGACACGGTTTAGGTCCCTGGAGCATATAGCTTGGAGGGATTGGGATTTCTTTAGGTGTAGCATGTCCAACAGCTCTGGGTTTGACATAGCTTTATATGTTAGGCAGAGATTACCTCAGAGTAGGCGATATGCTACAGAGTAAAGCTGGAGTTTTTTGAGGTGGTCAGTGTAGGGCATTTGTTTGAGGCCAGTAATCCTCTTTGTGAGGTACTTCTGTGGTATTTCCAGCTGCTGCAGATGTCTTGTGAGGTGCATTCCAAAAGGGACATTGTACTCTATAATGGGTCTAATGAATGTCGAGTAGAGGGGAACAATGACCTCTTTTTTCCTGGATGAGAACCCTTTAATGATGAGGTGTGCCATGTAGAAGGACTTCCTGACTACTGTGGTGATGTGACTATCAAAGGAGAGACTACTGTCCACCTGGGTTCCAAGATCTCTTATCACACATTCGGTGTTAAGTAGATTGCTGCCTATGTGGTAGTTCATGGGTACAGAGTTTTTACCAATGGGGATGACACTGCACTTTTTGGCATTGAGCTTGATGCCATGGCTCTGACACTTGGCATCTGTCTCAGCGAGGCCCTTCTGTAGGATGTCCACATCATTTGGGGGACTTGACTATGGCTCCTAGTTTGCAGTCATCTGTGAACTTCATTAGCCAGAGGCCTTCTGTGTTAGCCTGTACTTCAAAGAAGTAGATACCAAACAGGAGAGATCCCAGGACAGAACCCTGTGGTACTCCACTTGTCACTGCTTTAAGGTCAGATTTGGAGTCTGCAACTTTTACAGTGTGGGTTCTGTCAGTGTGCCAGTTGACAACCCATCTTGTGACGTTGGGATTTATACCTAGTTTAGTGAGTTTAGCTATAATTCCAAAATGGGGGATGGTGTCAAAAGCCTTGGCGAGGTCAAGATAGGCTGTGGGAACCACCTTACCCTCATCTACGGCTTTGGTGACTGCCTCAAAGAAGTTGATCAGGTTCAGGAGGCATGATCTGCCTCTCACAAACCTGAACTGGGTGGGATCCAGAGTTTGGAGGTTGCCAATGTCTTTGTTTATGAGTTCCATGATAATACATTCCATGGCCTTGCAGACCAGGCTCATCAGGCTAATAGGTCAATAGTTTCCAGGATCAGTGGTGGCTCCCCCTTTGTGGAGCGGGATAACTGTTGTTGTGTGCCATTCAGTGGGCACAAAGCCTGATGAGAGGCTATAGAATGCTTTGTGGTTGTCCTTAGAATTACTGGCGATTTTGTTTTCGTAGCTAGCTTTAGAGGATCTTATAAGGGATCTCAGCTTCTTACTGAGGCTGACCAGGGAGCTCCTCCACTCATGGGATTTTACTCTCTTTTGCACAGTTTCTTCCTTCTGTTGTACAGTTTGTTTATGGCAGGGGACCACCAGATTGGCTTCCTTTGTTTTGGAGGATAGCATCTTGGTTCTGTTATATAAGTGCTTATAGAGTGCATTTGTGTAGGATTCAGCAGCTGTAACTGTATTGTCCATCTGCATGGGTGTCTTGAAGTTCACCACTTCTGTCTTAAGAAGCATGAAGTTGGCTTTGGAGACATTTTTTACTGTGGTTTCCTTAATGGGGGGTGGGGGCGGGATGTGGATATCAGGGGTAATTAGCTTATGGTCGGATCGGACCAACGAGGAGTTGACTTCAGGTTTGGAACACTGGTCACTCATGTTGGTAATGACTAGGTCTAGGATATTGTTGCCCCTGGTGGGGGTGTGGATAAGTTGATCCAGGGCATTGGAGTTTATGAATTCCAGAAAGCGTTGAGCTAAGGAGTTGGTACACAAGTAGTTTTCCCAGTTAATGGTGGGGTAGTTGAAGTCGCCCATTATTAGGGTGTTTGGTTGAACCCTAATATTTTCCAGTACATCAAGAAAAGAGGAGTGGGAATCCTGGGTGCATGGTGGGGGATCTGTAGCAAACTACAATTTGGATTGCAGTTTTGCCCAGACTTAGTTGCACTTGGATAACCTGGGATGCATTATGCTGTGCAACTAGCCTGGAGGTGTGGATATCCTTAATGAATATGGACACACCTCCGCCTTTGGTGTTTTGGTCCAGGTTACATGGCCAAAAATTGTGGTATGAGTTATAGCCTGGTAGTGCAGGGGTGCTCTCTGGAGCCTTGAACCAGGTCTGAGTCACTGCACAGATATCGATGTTCTCCATTTTAAGGAGTGCCTCGAGTGAGTACATTTTGAGATTTAGACTTTTAGCATTGAGTAGCATTACCCTCAGTTTTTGCTTGCCTGTTCTTGTTACGGTGGTGAATTTATTATTTGAACCTTGCCTAAAAAAAGGCACTATAGGGGCAGCAAGAGCCTTAGCCAGTATCCGGAATCCCAGGGGCGACAGGTGCAGGCCATCTGTGGCAAAGCATTGTGGTCTGTCAACCATGTCATCCCAAGCAGACAGATACTGTATCCCCTTAGAATGACACCAGAAGCTTAGCCAATTGTTGAAGTCAATCATTTTGTCCTTATACTGAGGTATCATTCTGAGCGATGGCAGAATGCTACTCAGGGCTAGGGTCATACCTGCCTGGGCTACAAGATCGGAGTGCTCTTCCGTGTCTCTTTTCATGTAGTCCAGGGAGGTATGTCTCAGGTCATTCACACCAACATGGACAATGACGGAGTCATATTTGTACTTGTTGTGGAGTGACCTGAGTGCGTGGGTTATGTGGTGGATCCTGGCACCCGACAGGCAGCTGACAGTAACCTTCTCCTTGTTTAGCCTGGTGAGTGGGACATCAGTGTACCTGACTATAGAGTCACCTATGACTAGTGTGTTGGGTACGTTGTTTTGCCTTATTGACTGTGGTTGAGTGGCACACTGAGTCTGTGGACTGTGTGTCATTTGGTTGTGTTGGGGGATGGAGGTTGCTTGCGTTTCTGCTTTGGAGGTCTCTGTTGCTTAGACAGATTATTACTGAGAGCCTCCGTGAATGTTTTTGTGTTACTATGTGGGGATTTTGGTGGTGTAGATTTAGTGAGACTATGTGATGAGTGTGGTATGGTGCAAATGTTTACCTTCTCCTCATGACTGTCAAGTTCAGACTTGGTTGGAGAGTTTAAAAATAATAAACAAACTAGCCCTATAGCACTACATTTTAATAAATATCATAGTGGTAACCCAGAGGGGCTACTAGCCACAGTACCAAATAGTGTAAAGGGGAATGAATATATGAATGAGCAGCAAATAAAATGTTTATTGAGGAAAAATGAGGCTTTTATGATTTTTAAATTTAATACAATGAGCACTATAGGGCTAAATCATGAATGTACATGGAGAAGTATTTTGTAAAGTGATTTATAACATGTCAATATAGCGTTAATGTATACAAACGTTTTTATGAGGATATTTTTTTTACCTAATTAAGTACTTGATTAAGTGGGTGTGTTTGTTATTATAAAAGACTGTTAGTATGAGTGATTAGAGTTTACTCTGTTAAAGGCAAGTGTGGCCGAGGTGCTAGAGAGAAGATTGATTTTGTGTGGAAGTATATTGTACTTTTGTTACATTTTTTACAATAAATTCTAAAAGCACTTCAGTGAAATTGGCCTGCAGTTCATGGTATATTATTTGGCTATTTCATTGGGTTGTGGTTTTTCAAGTTTATGGCCAGTGATTCCTATTCGATGCTACTGAGGGTGTTTTGGGAGACTGCAATGGATACAACACAGCAGTATATGGACAATTTTTTGTTAAAAAATGGAGCGAATGGCTCATTGACTTCATCGGTTGTGCAAGGTAGAGAAGAAAGTCGCAGTTCTTCAGAGGTTATTAATACAATACAATTAATACAATAAATGGGAGCAGGAAAGCAAATTATGGCAGCAGAACCCGTTTTCTAAGATTGGTAAGAAAATGGAGACCATAGTCACACCAGAAGTTCGGGATATGTATGTGCATGTTGAAAAATTACTGTTTAAAGAAACTTAGTGTTCCTGAACCTACAAAGTTTGCAAAGGTATGAGGAACTAGAAATTACTCCACGGGGGCTTCAAACTGTGAAAAATCCCTCTACTCCTTTTGATTTATCCTCAGTGGAGGATAAGCAGTTTCATGACAGATGGGTCGCTGCGGCTCATAAATGCAGCCTTGAATGGGTTCGCATTTTAGTGGAGAGAGACATGCTTAAAAAACAAAAAGTAAGAGAAGAAATCAAGGGAATATGTAAGGACATTACTAGTAAAATAACTCATGAAGAGCTGCAACAATTTCTTGTTAAAACTAATGAACAACTAATGGTGTTTGAACAGGAGGTAACTGAACGTAAAAAGAATAAATTGTTTCGAGATTTGCATGACTATGATAATAAATGAGCTTTCTTGGTCGCGACCATTTCAAAAGCAAAACGTCAGTAGGTGCAGTTCGAACAGAAGAGGAACAACGCAAGTAAGGGAGGACATGGTTATGTATCTGAAGAAAGTGGAATGTCATACATGGAAGGGAAAATGGATGGGGAAGAATATCCTGCGCTCCCTAAATCAGGGAATGGTAATCATTTAAATACTTTTCGTGGAGCCCAGGTGAGTCGGAAACAGAGCTGGAATGGACAGGGACACCAGAAGGAATATAACACATATCAACGAACATTTAAGCACAGTAAATGGGACTACATTGTTAAATGTAGTACCAACTGATTGTAAGTATGTGGTTAATTTATCTGGTTATGCATTATCAGACTGTGAATATAATGTTCTTTATAAAGCTCTAAAATTTTTACCTAGATTACATGAAATGAAAGGGGATATTTTTTGTTTCAGTCGTAAATTAAATTTACTGGATTATTTTATAACTGATGTTACTAATAATATTTCATATGAAGAAGATATAAGTGAGGAACTAAGCAGTACTGATGACAGTTTTTATTCTTGCCAATCAAATGAATTTGTTAATGCCTATTGTAAATTGAATACAGATGGAGTTAAGGTAAAAAGTGATTTTATGCCTCCACAAAGAAATGAAAGCATTAAGTATTTTAATGTGTCACTTAGTCATAATGTTGAAAAGGAATTTCATGCATTTTTTAAAGTGTAAAAATAATGTGAAATATAATATGACAAAGGAAGAATGGGAATGTCTTACAAAATTGAGTCAAAATGCTGAATTAATATTTAAACCAGCTGATAAAGGTGGTAGGCTGGTTATCTTAAATTATACATAGTATCTGACAATGTGTTATACACATTTGAATATGGAAAATGTTTATGGAAAAAATCAGTGTAAAGGAATATGAAAATGCAAAGGAGCAATATAGTGATTTGATAAACAAGGGGCACAGATTACATTATTTTTCTTATAAAGATATACAGGAAAAATTTAATATTAAAAATCCTAGGATGCCATGTTTTTACTGTGTTCCTAAGATTCATAAAAATATGAATAACCCATCGGGACATCCCATGGTCTTGGCTAGTGGTAGTTTTTTGCAAAATTTAGCATGTTTTCTTCATGAATATTTACTACCCACAGTGAAAGAATTGCCATCGTATATTAGAGATTTGTTTGACTTGCTGGATAAAATAAGAAGCACAGAATGGGGACAGGACATGTGGACATGTACTTCCTTGTAATAGACGTTGTTAGTTTGTATACCAATATTAAACACCAAGATGGAATTCAAGCTATAAAATATTATTTGGGTGAGAACCCAGTGGTTGAATATGTGGTAGATTTAGTTAGGGTATGCTTAAATAATAACATACAAATATCCAGAAAGAAGGCGAGTTTTTCCAAAGATGCTGTGAATTTATTGAAACACGAAAGAAATTAACGCTCTTTGCCAAAATTGCTTTTCGTCCTTTCCAAAGCCAGGACTTCATCAGATCATAATAAAACCAATCAATTAGCACTTTAAATATACATGAATATTCAAATTGAGCCAATCACATAAAATGCATCATAATTAAACAAATCAAAAGTGTTCCTAACTCATGAATATTAAATTAAAAACCTTATTAACCCTGACAGTGTAATATGTAGTTGTTAGATGCTTCGCTGTTTTTAAGGTGTTGCTAAATATGTTATATGTATGTTTCTACTTATTGTTTTTGTATCTTAAAATTCATTATCTCCCCCAATAAAATATTTTTAAAAAAATCTTGAATATTATAATATATAAATATCTAAAAAAAAAAAGAATATTTACTTAAAATGTTAAGTATATACAATATGTGTAAAAATAATGTTCATCAATTTCATCCTATTTAGCTTTTGTTCTTTTGTATAATCGTGCTGCCATTTCCTGGACATTTGTTTTATGCCAGGAGATCTAGATCTCTGCAGCCCTTAATTTTAACACAGGAGTTAAAGATATATGTTCATTTAATCCAGGTTTTCTTGTGGCATCTAATTTAATTTGCCACCACAATTCCTTATAAGCTAACCACTCTTCCCATAAACCTCCTCTTATTTCTTTCTTAACCTGTTCTAGCACAAAAAATTCAAACTTTCCTTCTTCACATTCTTTCATGTGCCTGTATAATGCATTAGTTTCCTTAGCTTTTAAGATGTCATAAGTATGTTCATAGATCCTCCTCCTCAGAGCTTGTTCTGTTTTCCCTATATAAAATGAACTGCATTTTTTACAGCAGGTCAAATATATAACTCCTTTTGTTTCGCAACTATAATATGCTTTATTCCTTATAGTTTTGTCCCTGCTAGTAATGTATATCTCGTTGGTATTCATCATAAATTCACATTGGTTGCAGTGGCCACATTTAAAACTCCCTGTCCTTTTCTGTCCATTAATTGTGCCTCCTCTATAGTCAAAAAAGTTAATTTTGGAGTGAGATTCTAAAATTCTTTTCACATTCCATGCATTTTTATACACTATTTTTGGGAAAGTCTTATTAATGTTTTCCATGTCTATAAACATGGAAAATTTGTCCCATTCGTTCCTGAATATTTCACTTATTTTGATGTTGGACATATTGTATTCCATAACAAATGCTTGTTCATAGTTGTCTTTGATTTCTACTTGACTAGATGGTATACTACCTAAATAATTCTCAATTTTCTTACCCTTTATGGGTTGAAATTTATTAATTCTACCCTTTTCTACTTCAGTTCTTATCATCTTAATAAATGGTTTAGGGTATCCTTTTTCTTCAAACATTTTTTCAAGGAAATCACATTCTTGTATAACTATGACTACCCCTCACAAATTGTCCCTTGACAATATTCTTTTTACAGTGTGAGGGGTGCGCACTAGTGAAGTGAAGAAAGGAGTTACAGAATGTTTCCTTCCTATAAATTTTTGTTTCAAAATCTTTTTCTGTTTTATATATTTCCACATCTAGGTACTGTAGCCTATCTTTTGAAGAAGTATAGGCAAATTTTAGAAAATTGGTAGTGTTAATTATATATTCAAAAAATTCTTTGAACTTATCCATATCACTAGTCCAAAAGATAACTATGTCGCCCAAAAAATGATGATACAATGACCAATCATCTTTATATTTAGAATGTAATATAAAATCCTCTTCCCATTTAGCTAGGACAATGTTTGCATACGTGGGTGCGCATGCTGCTCCCATAGATATGCCCTGCGCTTGTTGGTAATATTCACCGTTAAACATGAGGAAATTATATTTCAGAACCATTTCCGTTAGATTCATTATGGAACTTTTGTCTGAATGGGAAAGTTTCTTATCCCTATAAATCATATCCTCAAACATTATAAGACCTTCACTATGCGGTATGCATGTGAAAAGGTCTACCACATCTATGGTAATGAAAATTAGATGGTCGTTGACCAGTTCTGGCGTTATAGTTCTTAATAGATCCCAGGAGTCTTTCAGTATATATTGACGACATAGTTATCTTTTGGACTAGTGATATGGATAAGTTTAAAGAATTTTTTGAATATATAAATAACACTACCAATTTTCTAAAATTTACCTATAATTCTTCAAAAGATAGGCTACAGTACCTAGATGTGGAAATATATAAAACGGAAAAAGATTTTGAAACAAAAATTTATAGGAAGGAAACATTCTGTAACTCCTTTCTTCACTTCACTAGTGCGCACCCCTCACACTGTAAAAAGAATATTGTCAAGGGACAATTTGTGAGGGGTAGTCATATGACTAGTTTAAGTGAGGATTTTATACAAGAACGTGATTTCCTTGAAAAAATGTTTGAAAAAAAAGGATACCCTAAACCATTTATTAAGATGATAAGAACTGAAGTAGAAAAGGGTAGAATTAATAAATTTCAACCCATAAAGGGTAAGAAAATTGAGAATTATTTAGGTAGTATACCATCTAGTCAAGTAGAAATCAAAGACAACTATGAACAAGCATTTGTTATGGAATACAATATGTCCAACATCAAAATAAGTGAAATATTCAGGAATGAATGGGACAAATTTTCCATGTTTATAGACATGGAAAACATTAATAAGACTGTCCCAAAAATAGTGTATAAAAATGCATGGAATGTGAAAAGAATTTTAGAATCTCACTCCAAAATTAACTTTTTTGACTATAGAGGAGGCACAATTAATGGACAGAAAAGGACAGGGAGTTTTAAATGCAGCCACTGCAACCAATGTGAATTTATGATGAATACCAATGAGATATACATTACTAGCAGGGACAAAACTATAAGGAATAAAGCATATTATAGTTGCAAAACAAAAGGAGTTATATATTTGGCCTGCTGTAAAAAAATGCAGTTCATTTTATATAGGGAAAACAGAACAAGCTCTGAGGAGGAGGATCTATGAACATACTTATGACATCTTAAAAGCTAAGGAAACTAATGCATTATACAGGCACATGAAAGAATGTGAAGAAGGAAAGTTTGAATTTTTTGTGCTAGAACAGGTTAAGAAAGAAATAAGAGGAGGTTTATGGGAAGAGTGGTTAGCTTATAAGGAATTGTGGTGGCAAATTAAATTAGATGCCACAAGAAAACCTGGATTAAATGAACATATATCTTTAACTCCTGTGTTAAAATTAAGAGCTGCAGAGATCTAGATCTCCTGGCATAAAACAAATGTCCAGGAGATAGCAGCACCATTTTACAAAAGAACAAAAGCTAAATAGGATGAAATTGATGAACATTATTTTTACACATATTGTATATCCTTAACATTTTAAGTAAATATTCTTTTTTTTTAGATATTTATATATTATAATATTCAAGATTTTTTTAAAAATATTTTATTGGGGGAGATAATGAATTTTAAGATATAAAAACAATAAGTAGAAACATACATATAACATATTTAGCAACACCTTAAAAACAGCGAAGTATCTAACAACTACATATTACACTGTCAGGGTTAATAAGGTTTTTAATTTAATATTCATGAGTTAGGAACACTTTTGATTTGTTTAATTATGATGCATTTTATGTGATTGGCTCAATTTGAATATTCATGTATATTTAAAGTGCTAATTGATTGGTTTTATTGTGATCTGATGAAGTCCTGGCTTTGGAAAGGATGAAAACGCAATTTTGGCAAAGAGCGTTAATTTCTTTCATGTTTCAATAAATTCACAGCATCTTTGGAAAAACTCGCTTTCTTTCTGGATATTTGTGTTTTATTAGTAACTTTTGTGGTGAGTTTTGGAGATTTACCAGTGTTTTTTTCTATCCAGGAGATGGAAGGAGCGACTCCTAAAGATGATACGGGGGAATCACGTAGGCTGATAGGTCAGCTTACGCAACTGATAGACTTGCTAACCCCATTATGCCACTCGCTTTGCGACCAGAAACGCGAAGCAAGCAATGTAGAACTGGAAAGAACCGAAGGGATACCAGGGGCCAAACCCAAGAGAAAACGTAACCGGAGTGGTAGTTTGGGTCGAGAGCATGGAGCGGATGAACCAAATGGTGATTCGTTTAGCCCGGGAGTTACACCAGCTATTTTTGGACGGAATGAAAACTACAATGAACATTCTCAAATTGAGGCATTGGATTTAGGACAAGCCAGGAACAAACATGACAAGCCTTCCACGAGTAAGGCACGCGAAGGTACTGTAAACAATTCCTTCCACAATTCGTGGAAGAAAAAAGATACCAGAGACTGGTTGAAATTGCCTTTTAATATTGACTTTGACAAAGTAAAAGAGTTGGACTGTGGTGTTGATTTAACTTATTCTTCTAAAACTGACAAGTTATCTAAACTTATGTTGAAATACAAAACGCTAACTATTGAAAATGAATACCTGACAGAGTGTTTGAACAGAAAGGTTGTCCCAAAAGGACTAAGGGTATGGAAATACCCGAATAATGTTGAACCAGGGTCAGATTTTCATAAAGAATTGATACAAGTGTTTAATCAATGTGGTTTAGAAATTTTAAAACTAATTATTAAGGAAAATAAACGAATGCAGGAAGTTTTTAATATGGAAATAGAAACACTGGATGCTTACACTAAAGAAGATCTTATGTTTGAAATTAGCAAAGAAAGAGAGAAATATTATAAAGTTAAAGGAGATATAGACCTAAAATGTAAAGAAATAGTCAAAAGAAAAATAAATAAATTAAAGATAGACATTGGTGAATATCAAAATAATAATAACTATCCCAAACCACCTCCTACTAAACGTGGAATGCATGTTCATTATATTTACCAGGATGAACAAATATCAGGTTTTGACACCAGGGTTAATAAAGTAGTGATGAAAGATGACTATGATAATGAATACCCACCACTAAATAGTGAAATACAAAATGGTAATAGAAATTACAACGAATTTCAAAATTTTCAAAAAAGGGGGGGGGAGGGGCAGAGGGAGACATTATTATTAATGCACCCGAACCCCTCTACAAATTCTAATGAGAATAGTATATCTATTAATGGGGTTCAACATACTTTCAACAATTTTTCCATATACAATTTTAGTAATATAACACCTAATAAACAACACTTTTATTTACTAAGCAAGGGATTCAAATTTATTACCGCTGTAAAGGGAGAACTAGTAAATACCATAATAGATATGAAATTGTTTCTTAGAAAAATTAATTTGGAAATGCTTTTTTCACAACATAGTAGGTTGGACCTACCTCCTCAGAGTTCGTCCTTGACCCGCAAAAGTACCTACAACCCTCCCTTGCATCCCCAAATCAGGAATCTGGAAATCATGTTGGAAAAAAAATTAGACAGATATATGAACAAAGTGTACATGAGTTCAACCTTTCTAAACAAGAAAATGAGGTATTAAATGAACTCAAAATGAACAATGAAATAAGAATTATGAAGCCTGACAAGGGAGGTGGGGTGGTTTTTATGGATAATATAATATACAAAGAAAAAATGAACAGCATGTTAAGAGATACCACCAGATATAATGTTGCCTCTTTGAATGAAATGAATATGGCATATTATAAGATAGACAACCAACTTAACGACATCGTTCTTGAGGGAACAATAGACAGGAAAACTTATGAGTTTTTACAAGTGGCCAAACCAAAAACTCCCATTATTTTCGGGATACCTAAAATCCACAAAAATATGGAGAACCCACCCCTGAGACCTATTGTCTCAGTGGATGGGTCCAAAACACTTCCATTAGCAAAATTTGTGGACAGTAAAATAAAACATATATGTGCTGAAAATCAATATATACTGAAAGACTCCTGGGATCTATTAAGAACTATAACGCCAGAACTGGTCAACGACCATCTAATTTTCATTACCATAGATGTGGTAGACCTTTTCACATGCATACCACATAGTGAAGGTCTTATAATGTTTGAGGATATGATGTATAGGGATAAGAAACTTTCCCATTCAGACAAAAGTTTCATAATGAATCTTAACAGAAATGGTTCTGAAATATAATTTCCTCATGTTTAACGGTGAATATTACCAACAAGCGCAGGGCATATCTATGGGAGCAGCATGCGCACCCACGTACGCAAACATTGTCCTAGCTAAACGGGATGAAGATTTTATATTACATTCTAAATATAAAGATGATTGGTCGTTGTATCGTCATTTTTTGGACGACATAGTTATCTTTTGGACTAGTGATATGGATAAGTTTAAAGAATTTTTTGAATATATAAATAACACTACCAATTTTCTAAAATTTACCTATACTTCTTCAAAAGATAGGCTACAGTACCTAGATGTGGAAATATATAAAACGGAAAAAGATTTTGAAACAAAAATTTATAGGAAGGAAACATTCTGTAACTCCTTTCTTCACTTCACTAGTGCGCACCCCTCACACTGTAAAAAGAATATTGTCAAGGGACAATTTGTGAGGGGTAGTCATAGTTATACAAGAATGTGATTTCCTTGAAAAAATGTTTGAAGAAAAAGGATACCCTAAACCATTTATTAAGATGATAAGAACTGAAGTAGAAAAGGGTAGAATTAATAAATTTCAACCCATAAAGGGTAAGAAAATTGAGAATTATTTAGGTAGTATACCATCTAGTCAAGTAGAAATCAAAGACAACTATGAACAAGCATTTGTTATGGAATACAATATGTCCAACATCAAAATAAGTGAAATATTCAGGAACGAATGGGACAAATTTTCCATGTTTATAGACATGGAAAACATTAATAAGACTGTCCCAAAAATAGTGTATAAAAATGCATGGAATGTGAAAAGAATTTTAGAATCTCACTCCAAAATTAACTTTTTTGACTATAGAGGAGGCACAATTAATGGACAGAAAAGGACAGGGAGTTTTAAATGCGGCCACTGCAACCAATGTGAATTTATGATGAATACCGACGAGATATACATTACTAGCAGGGACAAAACTATAAGGAATAAAGCATATTATAGTTGTGAAACAAAAGGAGTTATATATTTGGCCTGCTGTAAAAAATGCAGTTCATTTTATATAGGGAAAACAGAACGAGCTCTGAGGAGGAGGATCTATGAACATACTTATGACATCTTAAAAGCTAAGGAAACTAATGCATTATAGAGGCACATGAAAGAATGTGAAGAAGGAAAGTTTGAATTTTTTGTGATAGAACAGGTTAAGAAAGAAATAAGAGGAGGTTTATGGGAAGAGTGGTTAGCTTATAAGGAATTGTGGTGGCAAATTAAATTAGATGCCACAAGAAAACCTGGATTAAATGAACATATATCTTTAAATCCTGTGTTAAAATTAAGAGCTGCAGAGATCTAGATCTCCTGGCATAAAACAAATGTCCAGGAGATGGCAGCACCATTATACAAAAGAACAAAAGCTAAATAGGATGAAATTGATGAACATTATTTTTACACATATTGTATATCCTTAACATTTTAAGTAAATATTCTTTTTTTTTAGATATTTATATATTATAATATTCAAGATTTTTTTTAAAATATTTTTTGGGGGGAGATAATGAATTTTAAGATACAAAAACAATAAGTAGAAACATACATATAACATATTTAGCAACACCTTAAAAACAGCGAAGTATCTAACAACTACATATTACACTGTCAGGGTTAATAAGGTTTTAATTTAATATTCATGAGTTAGGAACACTTTTGATTTGTTTAATTATGATGCATTTTATGTGATTGGCTCAATTTGAATATTCATGTATATTTAAAGTGCTAATTGATTGGTTTTATTATGATCTGATGAAGTCCTGGCTTTGGAAAGGACGAAAACGCAATTTTGGCAAAGAGCGTTAATTTCTTTTGTGTTTCAATAAATTCACAGCATCTTTGGAAAAACGTGCCTTCTTTCTGGATATTTGTGTTTTATTAGTAACTTTTGTGGTGAGTTTTGGAGATTTAAATAATAACATATTTGAGTTTAATGGAAGTCTTTATAAACAACTACAAGGCACAGCTATGGGGGCAGCCTTTGCTCCAAATAAATATTTTCGTTTTATTGATGATTTAATATTTATCTGTAAAGGAGGGCAAGATCAAGTTAACAGGTTTATGGATCAAATACAAGAAAATAATACTGGAGTCAGGTTTGATGGTTTACAGATGGGCAGTGAAGTAAATTATTTAGACGTAGTGTTAAAAGGGCAAGCAGGTAAATACATCAGTTCTAGTATACATAGGAAATTTAAGGAAACAAGTTCTATTTTACATGGTGAAAGTTAACACCCTCCCCATACTATAAAATCTATACCATATACTGAATTTGTAAGAATTAAAAGACTATGTAGTAATCCAGCTGAAGTAAAACTAGAATTAAATAAGAGTTATAATAAATTTAGTTTGAGGGGGTACCAGGAAGCAGATTTAAGAGAGAGTTTGAATAAAGTATGGAATAATAGAAGACATGGCAATGGGAATGGTGGTACTAGAAGTAAGGATAGTGAATGTATTTACTTCACTACCACCTATTCTATATTGTCTGAAAAAGTTTTGGAACAAGTTAAACATAGCTGGAGAGTGGTTAAGAGGGAGGTTGATTTCTTATAATGTAAAAAAATGTGCTTCTCCTTCAGAAGGAGGAGAAGCATTAAGGACTTTATAGTCCATAGTAAGTTCAATATGCCAAAAATGATAATTGGAAAGCATATTGATAAACAGGGAACTCAAGTGTGTGGGAAATGTAGGATATGTAAATATATAGTTAAGGAATTTATTAATATTAATGGAGTTTTATTCCAAACTAATGGTACTTTTAATTGCAGAACTGAAAAGGTTATATATGGTCTCAAATGTTCTTGTAATAAATTTTATGTGGGAGAAACTAAAAGATTATTCTCCTGCAGAATAAAAGAACACATTAGAGATACTAAAAATAATAAACAAACTAGCCCTATAGCACTACATTTTAATAAATATCATAGTGGTAACCCAGAAGGGTTACTAGCCACAGTACTAGATAGTGTAAAGGGGAATGAATATATGAATGAACAGCAAATAAAATGTTTATTCCAGGAAAAGGAGGTTTTTATGATTTTGAAATTTAATACAATGTGCCCTTTAGGGCTAAATCATGAATGTACATGGAGAAGTTTTTTGTAAAGTGATTTATAACATGTCAATATATTGTTAATGTATACAAAAGTTTTTATGAGGATATATTTTTTTACCTAATTAAGTAATTGATTACGTGGGTGTGTTCATTATTATAAAAGACTGTTAGTATGAGTGATTAGAGTTTACTCTGTTAAAGGCAAGTGTGGCCGAGGTGCTAGAGAGAAGATTGATTTTGTGTGGAAGTATATTGTACTTTTGTTACATTTTTTACAATAAATTCTAAAAGCACTTCAGTGGAATTGGCCTGCAGTTCATGGTATATTATTTGGCTATTTCATTGGGTTGTGGTTTTTCAAGTTTATGGCCAGTGATTCCTATTCGATGCTACTGAGGGTGTTTTGGGAGACTGCAATGGATGCAACACAGCAGTATATGGACAATTTTTTGTTAACAAAAAATGGAGCGAATGGCTCATTGACTTCATCGGTTGTGCAAGGTAGAGAAGAAAGTCGCAGTTCTTCAGAGGTTATTAATGTATACAAAAGTTTTTATGAGGATATATTTTTTTACCTAATTAAGTAATTGATTACGTGGGTGTGTTCATTATTATAAAAGACTGTTAGTATGAGTGATTAGAGTTTACTCTGTTAAAGGCAAGTGTGGCCAAGGCCCTAGAGAGAAGATCGATTTTGTGTGGAAGTATATTAAACTTTTGTTACATTTTTTACAATAAATTCTAAAAGCACTTCAGTGGAATTGGCCTGCAGTTTGTGGTATATTATTTGGCTGGAGAGAGCTTTACCTCCAGTTTGGCTAGATAAGTGCATCTCTCACAGGTTGTAGTGTTGGGTGGTAGGAGGAGAGGGTTGTCTGTGTACATGAGGCAATTTCTACATTGCCCCAAGATGCCCAGATTCATCAGATAGACAGGAGAGAACACTGGGAGCTGACCCTTGGACATGCCTGAATAAAAAACTATTTTCCTCCAGATAAGTGACGAAAGTGAGTACAAGAGCTGTTTTTTCTCTAAGCAAGTGAAAAAAGTAAGTACAAAAACTGTTTTCCTCTAGGTAATGAGGAAGGTTGAGTGCTATAGTAAAAGGTAGCTTATTTAGTGCTTACAACAAGTTCTGAACAAGTGCTGATCACAAATAAGCAAATTTAAGTGCTAAAACTAAGAATCTGTATCTGCACTAGACAAGTTACAGGACAGAAACAAGTGCAAATGCAGGCTTTCAAATCAGAAAGTTGAGAGAGATGGAAGAGATTGCCCAAACGGCCAATAACTACAATTTCTGGGCCAGAACCACTCCTTATGTGGTAGACAGGTTATCTGGTGCTTACCACTCCCACTGGTAAACTAGAAGGCTTCCCTCCAACACAGAAAGGCTTGGGGGGGCTCAGAAGCTTACATACAGTCCTGGATACAGCAAATCTGTATCTGGAACACAAGTTACAGGAAAGGTAAGAAACAGGCTTAAAGTTTTTTTTTTTTTTTTTTTTTTGATTACAGAAAAGTAGTAAAAACAGTAGTAAAAGCAATTCACATGCAGTGCAAGCTAGCACGCTTGAGTATGTAGCAATATTAGACCAAACACAGTTCAAAAAATGCAATTAAATTAAAAAGGACTAAAAGCAAGTGCAGAAAGAGTTTATTAGGTAGAATGTGGTAAAGAGATGGGACTGGGGGAGTGTCCCAGATCAAATCTACAGTGGGGCGGGCAACTGCAAAAGCCATCAAATTTAAACTACAACTAACAGTACAAACTCTAAAACCAAAAAAATATACCCAGCTCTGTATATTTGCAGACAGATTGGAAAGCAGTCTCTCAGAACAGGGAGACAACAGTTTCAACAGAGATCAAAGCAACAATTAACAAACTCTAAAACCCAAAAAAATATACTCAGCTCTGTATATTACCAGATAGATTGGAAGGCAGTCTCTCTGAACACAGGTTCCAGCAATTAGGGTTGCAGATTTCTGCAAATTCCATTTTGAAAACCATGTTCAGCCTATAATATGTAATGAACTTAAGGAAACAGGCTTCATAATTTGAAATATAACCAATGGAAATGTTACTTACTTAGTTACATTGTTTTGTAACCACCAGAGATGTTACTTATCTAGTTAAAATGTTTAATGTTCATGTTAGACCAATATTAGAATATAATGTTTTCTGTATGTACAGCACTGGTCAGTTTAACAGCACAGAATAAGTACAAAGACAATTCACTAAAACCTTACAGAAGTTACAGATATGGATGATATGAACAGATCACTTCATTTTTATTCAGTGCACTACAGATATAATCACTAAAGTAACTAATATACTTTTTCCTCTACGTTTCAGCAACTTTTGCCTCACTATCATTTCTTCCACAGCTACTCATCTTTTTCTCGTCTCTAATTTTTAGTATTACTGTATCCTTGCCCTCCTGTGTTTCTCCTATTTTCCCTTTCATTTACTCTGTTTTCATATTTTAGGAGTTTACTGGTCTCATAAAACTGTTGCTATCATTTGTATTAGGAAGTGTCATCTGTCAGTGTCTTAATATGCATTACCATTCATGTTTATAATGTCTAAAACGTGTTTACTTAATTTGTGTCTACTGTATCTGCTGTTGTCCTCTTTTTCATTTTCATACCATTTACTTTGATTATGTGTTCGTATCTATGTCATTTAATATTGGACTTATTTTACTATTGACCTTTTCTTCCTGGGCCTCGGCTGAAAAGGGGTCTTACATGATCCCTCCGGGCTATCCCAGTAAATCAATGCAGTAAATAAAAAAAAATAAATAAATAAAATATTACAAGAAAATTGTTTTTTTTCCTGTGTAAGGTATTTCACTGTAATGTATTATAACAAGTACACTGAGGAACTGAGATTCATTTATTTATTTATTTTACATTTCTTGACAGGGGAAGTCCGCCTGGTCACAAAGTGGAGTCCCGGGGAGAAAAGCTCCAATGCTTGCAGAACAAACAAAATATTTTAAGTTGTATAATATCAACAATATCAGGCTGAATACAATTAAAATACATTTTACAATGTCAAAATAGATACAATAGTAACTATACATTCAGTAGTAAGCCTTCTTTTACTCTATACAGATATAGTTAAATAAATAACTACACAGGATACATACAAACATAATAATTTTATGGTTCACCACTTCATTTACAAGAGCAAAATTAAGAAATTGATATATGACTTCAAATTACACATCTGTGGAATACAATTCCTGATACAAATAAATTAGTAAAGAGTATTGAAGACTTCAAAAAACTTTTAGATTCATGGGTTGGTGATCTTGTTTATGGTTCTACTAGTCAGGGGACTGAGTTCCATGATGGTCTTATGGCCAGAACATCCTGAAATCAGAAAACTGAGAAAATATTTTGATATTAAATAATTCATCATCTTGCAGTCAGGTAAAAGCTCCAAAGGAATCATTTTAGACCTGTATGTTTTTAAAAATTTTGTAAAAAAAAAAAAAAGTTCCATTTTATAAATGTGTTAACCATCTTGATACTTCAGTTGTTCGTGATTGTTGAATGATAGCTGAAGGCATAGGTGCTAAACTACATTCATCCTTTGCCTTCTTGTGTTCACCATGCACCTTGACATGATTGTCACACACAGTGACACTGTATACCTTAATGTTTATAATATTATATGTAATATGTAAAATATTGCCAGCTCCTTCTACCCTGCAGTACTAAAATAACAAGAGAAGCAGTGGTCAGTGCAATGTCTTTGATGTAGTATCTCACTGCCTTTTTAAAACACTATTTTTGCATTAAAATGTAGATTATGCCTATCCACCGCATTATCCTAAACTTTCACCATTAAATACTAACTTTCCTCCAATGTGAATTCATTTGTAAATGCTCTATATAAGCCTAAACTTAAAAGCCAATGTGAATAATGTACACTGTGTTGTAGTTTAATAATGTACCCTGTGCTATAGTTTAATAATGTACCCTATACTGTAGTTTAATGATGTACCATGTACTGTGCTTTAATAATGTATACTGTGCTGTAGTTTAATAATGTACACTGTGCTATAGTTTAATAGTTTAATAATGTACACTGTACTGTAGTTTAATAATGTACACTATGATGTAGTTTAATAGTGTAATACTGTACACTGTGCTGTAGTTTAATGTACACTGTACTGTAGTTTAATGTACACAGTACTGTAGTTTAATAATGTACTCTGTGTTGTAGTTTAATAATGTACTTTGTGCTGTAGTTTAATACTGTACACTGTGATGTAGTTTAATAATTTATCCTGTGCTGTAGTTTAATAATGTACATTGTGCTGTAGTTTAATAATGTAGACTGTGCTACAGTTTAATAGTAGTTTAATAATGTACAGTGTGCTGTAGTTTATTAATGTACACAGTACTGTAGTTTAATAATGTGCCCTGTGTTGTAGTTTAATAATCTACCTTGTGCTGTAGTTTAATACTGTACACTGTGCTTTAGTTTAATACTGTACCCTGTGCTGTACTGTAGTTTAATAATGTACCCTTCTCTGTGGTTTAATAATGTACACTGTGCTGTAGTTTAATAATGTAGACTGTGCTACAGTTTAATAGTAGTTTAATAATGTACAGTGTGCTGTAGTTTATTAATGTACACAGTACTGTAGTTTAATAATGTGCCCTGTGTTGTAGTTTAATAATCTACCTTGTGCTGTAGTTTAATACTGTACACTGTGCTTTAGTTTAATACTGTACCCTGTGCTGTACTGTAGTTTAATAATGTACCCTTCTCTGTGGTTTAATAATGTACACTGTGCTGTAGTTTAATAATGTAGACTGTGCTACAGTTTAATAGTAGTTTAATAATGTACAGTGTGCTGTAGTTTATTAATGTACACAGTACTGTAGTTTAATAATGTGCCCTGTGTTGTAGTTTAATAATCTACCTTGTGCTGTAGTTTAATACTGTACACTGTGCTTTAGTTTAATACTGTACCCTGTGCTGTACTGTAGTTTAATAATGTACCCTTCTCTGTGGTTTAATAATGTACACTGTGCTGTAGTTTAATAACGTGCACAGTACTATAGTTTAATAATGTACCCCAGTCCTGTAGTTTAATAATATACCCTGTGTTGCAGTTTAATAATGTACCCTGTTCTGTAGTTTAATTACGTACACTGTTCTGTAGTTTAATAATGTACACTGTACTGTAGTTTAATACTGTACATTGTACTGTAGTTTAATAATGTACTCTGTGCTGTAGTTTAATACTGTACACTGTACTGTATTTTAATAACGTACACAGTTAATAATGTACCAAGTACTGTAGTTTAATGATTTACACTCTGCTTTAGTTTAATACTGTACACCATGCTGTCATTTAATAATGTACCTTGTACTGCAATTTGATAGTAGTTTGGTACTGTACACAGTGCTGTAGTCTAATAATGCACCCTGTACTGTAGTTTAATACTTTGCACTATGCCATAATTTAATAGTTTAATAATGTGTATTGTGCTATAGTTTAATACTTTGCACTGTGCTGTAATTTAATAATGTACACTGTGCTGTAGTTTAATACTGAACACTGTGCTGTAGTTTAATGATGTAGCCTGTACTTTAGTTTAATAATACACCCTGTGCTGTAGTTGATCTATTTACTTGTGTTCATGTGTCACACACACATCTCACTCTCTTTCTCTCTTACTGCTGATTAAGGCCTTTAGCCATTTCTGTAACATGTACCTTGCAAATAAAACAATTTTGTACTGCAATACCACTACGTATCTGTTGTGAATGTTTAAAGTATTTTATTTATTTTCTGTTTTAATTTAACAGTTAGGACTGCCTCTTCACTGGTATAAGATGCACGTTTTATTTTCAACCATTAACTGACAGTTGTTTGTATTGTTTTATTAGACTTATACTTCTGTTTCTTGCTGTATCCTTTTTTGGGAGTTTTTCTTCCTGGACCTGTACTGAAAAGGGGCTTGTGCCAGGCTGGGCTTTTCTGGTAAATAAATACAACCAGTACATCAGTCCCTTCAATATATTATATAACTACTTTCACTTAATGAAATCTTCACCATGAATTCAAGCTCCACTAGTATTGAAAGATAAAGCCCTACCTCTGGCCCAGGTGGTCTGAGACTGATTAGTAGCTTTGGTTCTTGATGAAGCTGGCAGGAGATGCACTAATTGGGAGGGCATGGTCCATGAATGTCTAAATCAACAATCCCCTGGAATGAGAATCTAATAACATTTCTATCACTATCTTCCAGATTGTCTCCACTATAACTACTATCCTGCTAGCCATTTTATTCCCACCACTATTCATAACTCTATCCCTCAGATAAAGCAGCCTTACAGGCTAAACATTCATCTAGTCTGTATAAATACTTTACCCATAATTCCTTAATATTGTCCTACATTAAAACTGATTCTAACTGTCCTAAAAACCTGGTGCTTGACAGAATGATGCATTTCATCTGCTCTTTCTAATTACACTTTAACTTTCTATTCCTCTTCCTCTCCAATGGCACCATAAACCTGACAGAATACTACTTTGTCTATTTGAATTTTACTCAAACTGTTACACTACTATTTTGTCACTATGCTTGTATACACTGATTTTTTTACCTGTTCTCCTTTAATCCAATTGTTATAAGATTTTATTTACTTATGTACTAACTTGTATTTGTAATAATGTTCTCATGTAAATTTTTATCTGTTTTATATGTTGGAGCTTTTCTCCCCGTGCCTCCACTGAAAATGACTCAAACCCAGTTGGACTTTCCCAGTAAACAGATGTAAAATGACTAAATAAACAGCACCTCAAGAGATAGTCATAAAGGTTAGTGTTGGGCCACCAAGGCACTTCATCAGTAACCCCCATTGCTAGTGTGTGGCAGGACATACCCACACTGGGGAGGGTATTGTGGCTCTGGCATTGATACAGGTCATCTGTCTGTTCCACCCAAGAAGAAGTTTGGCCTAAATAAATATGCCATCATTGCTGAGGCTATTTATATGATGGACTGTCCTGGTCAGGTTTCACCTTCAGTGGAAGAATGGTGGGAGGATTATCCAGGATGTGGAATCAAATGAACATGGCTGATAGGATAGATTGATGGTTGGTAGATAGTGTGTGGAAAACACACAAAAAAGTTCATCATGATGATTTTTAAATTATGTTTCCCTTAGAAAAATGACCTTCCTTTCTGTTTATCTACCAGTTCCCAATAAAGTCAGACTTTCATAGCCACAAGATCCCCGATTTGTGGTTATCCATCTTCAGAAATTAATACCTAGTTATGACTACTCCTAGTGAGGGCTAAGGGGGTCCACTGATAAGTACCCATTGAAATGAATAATTTATGGCTAACTTGGACCCCTTTCAGTGAGGGCTTGAGGACCCGGACCAAAATGGCCAGAAAAGATTCCAAATTAAAAAAAAAAATCAACTGAAAACCAGTACGATGGAACTCTTCAACACCTCAAAATGTAATAAAAGTATATTTAATAGCAAAACATTCAAGTAACATTTTTTCAGTGCTCATACAAAAAATGTGAACAAAATATCCATATATATATATATATATATATATATATATATATATATATATATATATATATATATAAAATAAGAACAATAGTTATACACCAAGGTGGAGCCATAAGGATTAAAGAATTATTTTATAAAACAATTAATCTATTAAATGTTTAACTAATTAACTACATAACAATCTCATCTTAACAATATGTTTAATACTGACAATGTCGCTCAAACCTGGTAGCTATCAGCATGAAAGTAGTTTGTCCATTTAATTTGTTGCATTCCATTTGTAATATGACATCACCACCGCTGTCATTCTTATTTAAGACACAAAAAACTCCAAAAGTGAACTTATATGAATCATGCATCTCCATTATGTTTCTGGCTATTACTAAGGGCTTTTCGTGGTGCTGCGGTAGTGTTGTCGCCTCATAGTAAGACGCTGTCCGGATCGATTCTCAGCTAGCATGTCTTCTGTGTGGAGACATGCATGAATGGGCATATCTTCATTGAAGGTTGTGCATCAGGGCTGGTAACTCAGCACATAAAAATCAACTACCAATCATTAGCGGACCGGAGTTCCGCTGTGGCAACCCCTAACCGGGAAAAGCCGAAAGACACAAACAAACTAAGGGCTTTTCGCCACATAGAAAGATCTTTCTGAAATGCATTCTTTTAACATCTATTCATTTTATCACTATAGAAACAAGCATGTTTCTAAATAAATCACATTAAAAGATCTACAAGTGACAAAACATAGAAAAGTAAATATTTTCCCAGTCACAGGGTGGTTAAACCTTTTCTTAAGATGAGATCATTATTGTTATTAAATATACTTTTATTACATGTTGATGAGTTGAAGAGTTTCATTGTTATGTATTTATGATCGCCAATCCACTCATATGGGTTTCTCTTGAAGGGGATCAAAAATCTACTTGGCTGTTTCTCCAGAGGAAGTCTAGGATAGGATTTTGCAGCAACAGCAGATACATGGTGATCAAAGGATTGTTGAATAAGTAAGTGCTGACTGAGACACTTTTGAAAGGGCTGTCACCTGTGTGGTAGGTGCACAGGTGCCCAGCTATGTAAAAGGAGACACTGCTGCATATCTTGGAATTTTATTTAAAGATCATATGCAATCGCTCCCACTTACCCTCAGAAATCCCAGAGTGGTTTTCAGTCTGATAGAGTTATCGATTATGTGCTGAAAGAACATACAAAAAAGCATTTGTCATTAAAAACAAATTTTCATAACCACTCTGGGCTTTAAGGAAAGAGGTTTAAAAGGAACGATTTGAATGAGCCATATAATGCCTAACTGACAATGACTGGACAGATTATAAGTGGTGTATAATATTTGCAGATACAGTTGTTTCAATAGTGCTTATGATATATAATGTTTACAACTAAAGTGGTGTCAATGTTGCTTGTGTTTCATTTATATAAATGTAAGATTGCCTATGTCATACATGATAATTTAATAAAGATGTTTATTGAAAAAAATTTTCAAAATTGAAGCCATTTCCTGTGATATTGTTGAAAGCTGCATTGTTTTATGTCATCACAACACATAGTAATGATATAAGGTTGGGGTTCCCTTTGATCTACTCTTAGAGGAAGCAAACCCAAGACAATGGCTGCAAATAAACAATAAAATTATTTAAAATTATAAAATTGAAAGGCTGCTCAGAAATGCCTAAAGCTGTGTTCATTAAGTACTTTCTGAGCAGTTGTTCTAGTTAAACTTGCTGTCACAAGCCTTACAAAAGGCAGAGGGGGAAAAAAACAAAAGAAAAAGAAGTCAAAAAAGGCCATAAACATTTCTCTTTTTAAACAGACTGTACTTGGTAAGGGGGAATGAATATGTTAGTGCAGTAAAGTGAAAACAACTAAAAACAAACAATATTTACTCTCATGGGCGGAAGCTGACATAGGAAAACTTCTGCCGCTGACTGCATGTCACAATGGGACGTCCATCAGAGCCTCATATCTTAGAAAATGTCATAGCATTGGCCATGACAGTGTGGTACCCTGGTAGTCCTATTTTCACATAAAGTTATTATTTTATGTGAAAGGATTAGGCTAGTCACTAGCCACCACTGAATTCCACATAATAGTGAACAATGAATACAGATGCTGCATTTACTTTCACTCTGTTTTACATGATCTTTAAGTCTGTGGTCCAGGCACCACTTATCAGTGTATGTTGGGCCCTCCTGGACACTCTGTGGGTCTGTGGGGAGATTCTGACAGCTCTGTGTTTGCAATCATCTTCAAACTTGGTCAGCCACAGGTTCTTGGTGTCAGCCTTGATGTCTGAGTAGTAAATATCCAAAAAGGAGTGGTCCCAGGACCAACCCTTGGGAGACACCAGTGGCAGTCAGCCAGAACTTTTAACTAAGTGGCTTATGGAATTTGACATCCTCTGCACCTGCATTCTCAGAAATACTTCCTATAATAAGGCTAATGCTAAGCTGATATAATCATACTAGGCACATACGCTGTAGATGTATGGCTGTTATGATCATAGTTTCATAGGTAAGTACTAAGCTTGCTGCCCTTGCTGGCAACTTTAAGCGTAGACGGTTTTTCTTCCTGTGCTAAAAATAACCTATCCCATTTGGTTATAAATTGGCCTTATCAATCTCATGGTCAATAGTTATATATTAGCCCCCAATGAGAATAATTGGGATCATACCATCGATAATTAGAGTGAACCAGTGCATGGGATAAAGCATTTAGGAGTTACCTCTGTCCATTAGTAGTATAGGGGGCAGTTCTGGGGCAAATCTTCTGTTTCCCAGCCATAGCTCTAAGTTCATGAATATGAACAGGGATGACCTTTGTTTTATGTGGATGGGGTGCCTGTTCCATAGCAGCGGTATCCTCTGTGAAATATACCTGTCCTTCCAAACCATTCTGCTGATGTTGCAGAAGAGGTTTAGATTCCTAGACCAAGTATTTTTGATGCCATTTAACTTGCTAATGTGCAGTAAATCCATCAGTAATGGGTTGGATGAAGCCTTGTATTCCAGCCACAGGTCACCTCTTAGCAGTCTGTAGGATACTGAGCATAGTGACAGGGTTTTGAGTCAGTCCATGTAGGACATGCTGTTTATGCCTTGTATCCTTTCAGTAAGGTATCTTTAAGGACATTCCAGTTGTTACATGTGTCTAGACAGATACATGCCAAAGGAGGCATTATAGTTAATGATTTGCCTAATGTAACTTACTTTTTCAGGTTGAAAAGTTCTGAATATCTCTGTGGCCAGCTTGGTAAATTTGGACATACTAAGGCAAAGTACCAATTGTCTCATGTTCTCAGACAACCAGTTAATCATTAAAGAAAATAACACAGCATGCAAGAGATGTAAATACACAAATCTCTCATACAAATGAGGATGTCAAGAATACCCGCACTGCATTCCTCACACATAACTTTCACCACACATACATATTGTCTTATGATGAGGCACTTAAAAGAAACCTTCCCAAATCTCAAAGACTTCCAAAGGCATCTAATGGCAACACTGCTCCTCAGCAATCACTAAAGCACACACCAAAACCAACAGCAAACATCTCACATAAGCCTACACCTAATGGTCCCCCAAGTGCAAAGCCCATAAGGCAAGCTTGTAATTTATCTAATACTGTTGTTGTTGGGTACAACATTGTGTGACACACAAATGTCCCACTCACTAGGTTGAATAAAGATCAATTTTTTCTCCTGTGGAAGAAAAGCTTTTTGAACTGAGGTGTCTAGTTGACATCCCAGGAACACAATCCTGCGCGAGGAGGCAAGAACGATTTTTGAATGTTCCCTTGGAATCCCAGTTTGTGTAAGAGATCTCTCACCCAAGAGAGAGATTTGTGACACTTTAAAAAAATCTGCAAAGATAAGAAAATTGTCTAAATATAGAAAAGGGTGGTACCCTGTAGCCTGCAATGAGCTGTAACTTGTGAACACACTTGCAGTGGATAGTCCAAAGGGTAAGGCAAAGAAATGTCTAAAGTCTAGATGGATAGGGATGTTATGAAGAGCAGGTGTAAACAAAGAAGACTGATCTGGGGGAAGTGGAATAACTTCCTGGAAAGGAGAAATGTCCTCCTACTGCCATGTGTGAATGATTTTCAGAAAACATTTGTCTGATAAAGCGAAAAATAGAAATTCAGACTTTCTGGAAGAAACGGGGCCAGGGAGGTAGGAGGTCACAAGGTCTCTTGAATAGTCTATCAGACCTGCCCAACTTTCATTGGTTTTGGAGGATTTGAGACTTCTCTTTTGAACCCCCTGGCCATTTCTTCTTAAACATCAGTTTACCTGAATTTGTTGAGACTGTTTAATCTGTTTTTGCTAAAACTTAATGAGGAGATAGAAAATCCCTTGAACAGTTTGTAAAGGGAGAGTTGAAAAATCTTAGAGATTCCCTGGATCAGCTTGCCCCTTTCAAGACACTATTGATCACCTCTGCATCAAAGAGGCCAAACACTTAATCTCTATCCAAGGGAGAATTTAAAATCTCATTTTAACATCATCAGGAGACAGGATCTGCAATATGAAGTTTGCACTCAGGTACCAATATGATTCTAGCATAGTCCATATTCTAGCATAGTCCATATCAATGTAAATGACCTGAGGAATGAACATAAAATGACTGATTTTAATAACTGGCTTAGTTTCTGGTGTTACTCCAGGGGATCCAATATCTGTCAGCATGGGAGAACATGCTCAGAAAAACACATTGCTTTGACAAGGATGGGTTGCACCTGTCTCCCCCCCCCCACCAGGCTTTTGGATATTGGCTAAAACTTCAACCACCTCCTTGGAGCCTTTTTTAAAGCAATGCCAATGAGATAAAACTGCCAATATTGTGTAGAAGTCTACAAGCAGCCTTAAGGTGTTATTGCTCAATGCTCGGAGGCTAAACAAAAAAAAAACTCCACACCTTTCTAACCCTCCTCAGTCTGGAGAATGTAGACATCTGTGCTTGACTCAGATTTGATTTTAAAGCTGTAGAAAGTAAGCTTGGACCCATAGAGGTGGCTACATGGAGTGCAAGGATACAGTGCCTTCCACACATTTAAACCAACAACAACACAAACTGGGGCCAAAGCTGTAAGGTCTTGATCTACATTAACAACACGCATACCAGTCCAGGTTGGTTAAACAGGATGATACCATAGAGCACATCCACTGGCAAGTCAGCATAGGTAAGGCTCGTCACAATATCATGGCTAGCTAAAGTCGCCATCTATGCCTCTAGAGTCTCATGACTCTTACATAAACCTACTAGAAGTGCTCACCATACAACAAATACCCTACCCATGGGTGACTTTAACTGCCCCACTACAGACTGAGAAATGTACACTGCCTCAAACTCACAGGCACAATCCTTCCTAGACTTTATTAATACAAACACCCTGGAACATATAGTGCAACCAGAGAATCAAACATACTGGCTTTGGTAGTCATCAACATGGGAGAGTGTTGGTCCAACCACAACCCCATCTCTGCCCACCAACCACAACCCCATCCCCGCCCCATGTCACATCCTCACAGGTGAGGTTGGATCATAAAGCTGTCTCATTTGAAGTAAAAATCAACCCAGAAAATCCATTTAAACCAGTAATGGTTAGGAACTATGCAAAGACAAACTACATCCTACTGACAGTTTGTCAAAATTCAAGGCTCCCCCAACCCAGAGACCACAGCTACCTATGCAGAATTATTCACAGCGTCACTATACAAACATGTAAATGGTTGCATAGAGGCTGCCATAACTACCAGAAATAAACACAAAACAAGCCATAAAAATGAACCCCACTGGTAGAATCTTAACTTAAGCAGGTTATACAATAAAAGAGGAAAACTCATTGCCAAAATCAGGAAAAGCAACTCAATTAAAGTGCTCTCTTATACAACTAAACAAGAAACTAAGCAGTCTGATTAAGTCCAACAAGGCCAGCTATGAGATTAGAACAGCTTTGCAGACTAAGGAAAATCAGAAGACCTTCTTCAGCTACATCCAGAACCTTAGCAGTGGCAAACATCAAAATGCTGAACTGGTGGTGAATGGTACCCGCTTCATTGATCAGGGTGACATAGTAAATCCACTGGCTGATAAATTCAGCTCAAACTTTGCCCCCACTACCCCCAGCTTCACCAGGTGTAATTCCCTCCAGCATACTTCCTCCAGCTATCAATAGGGGCCAGGTGGTGGCAGCACTTGCTAAAGCCAAGAACACCATCTCCATGTGTCCTGACAACTTCCCCTGTTGCCTACTGAACAGTCCAAAACATGATCTATCAGAACTACTTGAGGAACTCTTCAACTACACCTTGAAATAGGTTACATTCCAAGTGACTGGAGGACTGCAACAGTCATTCCCCTCCACAAGGCAGACCCTCAGCCAGCCCAGGGAACTACAGACCCATCAGTCTAACAAGCCTAAATGCAAAGCCATTGAACAAATTATCATGGAAATAATAAACAAATACATTGGCAGCATACAGACACTGGACCCATCCTAATTTGGCTTTAAGGGAAGTTCATGTCCACTTAACCTGATAGAATTCTTTAAGAAGGGTCAACAAGGCAATGGGAGATGGTAAACTATTGCATACTGTGTATCTTGACTTGACTAAAGCATTTGATTCAATACCTCCTCAGGCATTGTTAGCAAGCTCTCTCATCTAAGCATAAATCCTTACATAATTCATTGAATTGCTGGTGGGCTCACAGACAGGACCCAAGAAGTCAGAATCAGTGAGACCACTTCCAGTGAGAGACTGATCACCAGTGGAGTACCCCATGGATCCTACTGGGCCTGCTCCTGTTTGGCAACTACTTCTCAGAAGCCAAGGCTCACCAAGTTCACAGATGACTGTAAATTGGGAGATAGTATAGATTCTCCAAGACACAAACATCTTGCAAGTGGACTTAAAACAACAAATGACTGGTGCCAAAGCCATGGCCTACAACTGAAGGCCAACAAATGTATTATAATGTCCTTTTGGAAACTGTCAACCCAAGTTAGTAAGAGATCTGGGAACATGTGTAGATAGCAGGCTGGCCTTTATCAAACATGTAGAAAAGATAATAAGAAAATCATTCTATGTCACCCAACTTATAGGTAAGGGTAGGGTATCCAGGTCCAAGGAAGTGATAGTACCACTGTATTCAGCCCTTATCAGATCTATCATTGAATATAATGCCCCCTTTGGCATGTACCTAAGAGCTAGAGTGCTCACAAACTTTTCCTCACAAGGAGAATTCAGGGCATGAATACTCTGTCCTACGCTGATCACCAAAAGGCTATCTCCCTGCATTCAGTCTCCTACAGGCTGCTGAGAGGGTTGATATTTGTCTCATTTGTATGCCTTCCTCAGAGCCAGCCCTGATGGATCTGTTGCACATGTGCAAAACAAACAGCTCCAGAAACACTAAACTGAGTGATCTGGAATTTGCTTGTGAATAAACAGGATATACTTGAGAGACAGATATGCCTCCCAAAGGATCCTCACACTAGGGAATAGGTTGTGCATCCATGTAAAACAGAGTTTATCCCTGACCCTATTCAAATAAAACCTTAACAAATGGATGGTAAATCACAGATTTACCCCAAGTCTGGCCCCCAAGTCCCTTATGGACAGAGGCCATCAATAAGAAAAATATTATCCTGACTAACACTCCCGTCCACAAATCCTTAGCTACCTGCCTACTAACATGCCCTCCCTCATATGATAGTTGGAACCCAAATGGTTTGGGGTGTGCAGATAGACTTGTAAGGGCCCTAGTAGTTGTTAGCCTAGCAACAACTACGAACCTATATAGCTACTCATTAGCTATAATTTCTGCATATATTTCTATGTTCCTTAATAACTCTCAAGTAATTTCCACCACCCTTTCCTTAAATTCCTGAAATTCCTCTGTTTTTAACAGGTAGGTGGGAAAGTGCCAGTGTCTCGTTTTTACTTCATTAACCTGCATTTTTATATTAGTTTTTATCAGTGCATGATCTGAAATAGTTATTGGATGTGTGTCAAAGCTTTCAATCAAATGCACGTGTTCCTGTGAAATATAATTTCTGTCTAGACTACCCTGTTAGAACTTAGAAACAAATAAAAGTGAAAACGGACAACTGCAACGAAGCACGAACCACTTAATAAAACAAAAAAACAGTTTATTGTAAGTTTTCAAATGGGCTAATACCCAAACTTCATCAGACAAAATTAACATAAAAATGCTTCTTGCTTATATACATTCACCTTAACAGACTTACCCCATTAGCGATTAACAATTAGTTCAATTAATTTAATTCTACTCAATTCCAAATTTAAAGCGCCAATGGGTTTGAAATTATAGCCACTCAGTCAACATCATTAAAAACAACGTTAACACCAAACACAAAACACTAAAATAATAATGCTTACAGCATTAATATAAACATCCAACCACTTCTTCTTCGATCTCATGTTATTGAATTATTACACCAGAATATTATGATTTACCAACATTAAAAAACATGATATTAGCATACATGTAGTTAACCTTCCGCTAGCCTAATGATAAATTTAAGATATTTAGCATCAGTCTAACTACACAACAAACAAAAAAAGTGTCGTATATCAACATTATACCTATTATAATAAAAACTATCCATCCCTAACCTTTCTGGGCATATGTGTAGAGACAAAGTTCGATGCATTTAATATTAAATCATAACCCAATATGCCTATCTCAAATATCTAAAATATATGCATAAATATTAGATTCCATAACTAGCTTTTTAAAAATTAATCACTACTTTTTTTATGTTATTATCTAAGCAATGCTTTTAGTTTAAGTATACATTTAATAGATGCATATTCATTTAAGCTCGGAGGAACATAGGCTGATGTTCTAATTTGCCATAATACTTCTTGTTCTTCCAGATGTAACTGCCATGGGCCTCTCCTCACATCATTTTGTACTTGTTGAAGAATTGCAAAAGTGAACCTATGGTCCGGGAATTCTAAAATATGTTTGGCCAGTGCATTGGTGATGTCCCCCCTACCCATAGCATACTGATGCTCATAGATTCTTTGTCTTAATTTTATTTCAGTTTTACCTATATAGAAAGAGGGACACCCTTCGCACATAGCTGCATATACTACCACTTTAGTTTCACAATTATATTTACCTTTTAAGTGGTATTCCTTCCCGTTGATTTTAACTTCATCTCTTGGCAAAATGTATCTACATTGTGGGCACATCCCACATTTATTCATACCAGCAGCTTTAACATTTTTCCTGCTCATCTCTACCAAGTATTTAAGATTGAAGCCTCTTCTGTAAGTAAACTTAGGTTTAAGACCTATCATCTTACTTAAAGCATGATCTTCTAATATTATACCCCAGTTCTTAATAATAATCTCCTTAATGATTTTATGGTCTATACTATATGTAAACAGAAAGTTGAGACTTAGAGTATTTCTGCTATTAGGTTTACTGTTATTTTCAATGAGCCTCACATCTACCCTATTCATGGTTCCACCACTTAACAGAGGCTTAAAGTGCCCCGATTCTCTTTTAATACTCACTTCATCGATAGTGTCTGTTATTAATATTTCAGGATACCCTCTATTAAGGAACATCATTTTCATGATACCACATTCATGCATGAAATCATGATGGTCAGAGATCATTCTTGCAGCCCTTACAAACTGCCCCTTCACCACTGCTCTTTTTTGGTGATACAAGTGACTACTAGTATAATACAAAAATGTGTTTGAATGTGTAGGTTTCCTATATATTGTGGATTTATATCTATTGTTGCCTCTATCCTTACTAATCCTAACATCTAGATAACGAATTTCTTCAGTTCCAGTATTATATGTAAAGAAAATTGGTCATTGCAGTGATACTAGTTATAAACATAGGGATCTGGTCAATGTGCCCTTTCCAAATAAGACACATATCATCTTGATACCTGGTGTACCATGCTACGTGTTCTTGATACATGTTGTTATTGAACAGCAAGTTACGTTCCCAATAGGCCATTATGCTACTGGCAAAACTGCCACCGCATGGGAACCCCATAGCTATTCCCGTTTTTTGGAGAAAAAAACTGTTCCTTAAATATCAAATAGTTATTGGATAGAATTAAATCCAAGAGGGTTTCAACAAGATAAATACTTGTATTATCTGATTTTTTATACAGCATAAAGTAACTGGTCCATTCAATCCCTAAATGTTGGGCAATAACTGTATATAAATCTTTAATATCTATGACCAAAAAAGTATACTGTTCATTATAATCTACTTGATTAATATTCTCCAAAAAACTCCAGGAATGCTTACATATCTGCGGTTCATCCTGAATTAATGGTTTTAGTATGTTATCGACGTACTTGGCACAAGCATAAGTGATGGAACCTCTTCCATCCACAATCGGCCTAAAGGGTGGGTCAACCAAACTTTTGTGCAATTTTGGAGAGCCAAATATAGCTGGAATTCTTGGGGCTGGCATAGTTAGATATTGAAAAGTATCAATATCAATGCTGCCCTCCAAGAACAAGTCATCCAAGGCCCCCCTAACGCTTTTATATGCCAAGTTGACCTCGTTTAAACTGACATTTGTATATGCTCCAGAATGCAAATAATTAAACATTATGTTCTCGTATTGGTATTCATCCATAAACACTAGACCTCCTCCCTTATCTGGTTTCATAACTATGACCTTACATTGGTTGAGAAGGGAGATGAAGTCTAATTCATTTTTAGAAATGTTTAAATTTGGAGTTTTAGCATATGTGATGGAATCCAACCTTGACCTCAGGTCAGTTTCACACATCCTTTCAAACACATTTAATACACCATATAGTGGTGGATTAAACACACTAGAAACCCTCTGTGTATTTAGAAGTGTGGAACAATTACCCATGCTATAGGTTAAATTTAGCTTACGTACAAATAGCTTAAGATCTATTATTGTTTTAACCAAATCAGCCTTTTTATCAGAAATAAAGGACAGACCCTTGGAGAAAAACTCAATCAACGGTTGATCAATTGTCAGAACAGTATAATTATATATTTTAAAGTCCCCTTGTTGACTAGTAAGGACTCTTGGTCCTTCTAACATTTGTTCTGTCACCTCCTCCGTTGGTTCCTTCGATTTCTCCTCTGCCCTTGGTTCTTGTTGTTGCACTGATTGTTGTTGTTTCTCCTGTTGCCCACCCTTTGAAAACCCTGATTGCCCTCCATATTATTTGGGCCCTCCATTTGTAGTTGGTTTTCACCTTGTAAATTTATACTGTTGGTATTGTTCCTAATTCGCTCACTCCTTCGCACCTGTGAGGGTTCTGGGTCATTAATATCCTGAGTGACATTCGTTTGGACCACCCTGTTATTATCAGCTTGGTTGCTTAATAAATTATGAGGAACCAAAGGGGGGAGGGGGGGGAGGCTTTCTTATTCGCATAGTCTTTTAAGTCTCTGTCAATCTTTCTTTTTTTGTTTATTAAAAGCTTACTTATAGTAGCCTCAATACTGGTAAAAATTCTTGAATAATCATATTTATATCTTGTGAATTCCATATCCACACATATACTATGTTCAAGCACTTCCAACTCCTCTTTCAGGTTCACAATTTCAACATTATAGTAATTAATTAAAGAGAGTAAAAAGTCAAACTCTTGCTGATCAAACAAGGCTAATAACTCTTGATGAAATGTAGAGTTTTCTACATGTCCAACAGGGTAATGCCACTGACGTAACCCTTTCGGTATTACCTTCTTGGAAATACACTTTTGGAGGTAAGCAACCTCTAATTGCAACTTTCTACATTTAAAAAGCTTGCTGTCAAATAAGTTGAGTCTTTCAGTAAAAGTACTCACCCGGTCCTCAGAATTCGTATCCGCATAGTCCGGGTTTGAATTAGTAAAAAAGTCCTGTTTAATAACAACATGTATCAAGAACACGTAGCATGATACACCAGGTATCAAGATGATATGTGTCTTATTTGGAAAGGGCACATTGACCAGATCCCTAGGTTTATAACTAGTGTCACTGCAATAACCGATTTTCTTGAATTTACATATACTATTGGAACTGAAGAAATTACCCGTGGTGGTGGCGCTGCGGTAGCGTTGTCACCTCACAGTAAGACGCTGTCCGGTTCGATTCTCAGCTAGAGTGTCTTCTGCGTGGAGACATGCGTGAATGGGCATACCTTCATTGAAGGTTGTGTATTAGGGCTGGTAACTCGACACGTAAAAATCAACTACCAATCATTAGCGGACCGGAGTTCCGCTGCGGCGACCCCTAACCGGGAAAAGATGAAAGACACAACAACAACATTGGAACTGAAGAAATTAATTATCTAGAAGTTAGGATCAGTAAGGATAGAGGAAACAATAGATATAAATCCACAATATATAGGAAACCTACACATTCAAACACATTTTTGCATTATACTAGTAGCCACCCGTATCACCAAAAAAGAGCAGTGGTGAAGGGGCAGTTCATAAGGGCTGCAAGGATGTTCTCTGACCATCATGATTTCATGCATGAATGTGGTATCATGAAAACGATGTTCCTTAATAGAGGGTATCCTGAAATATTAATAACAGACACTATAGATGAAGTGAGTATTAAAAGAGAATCGGGACACTTTAGGCCTCTGTTAAGTGGTGGAACCATGAATAGGGTAGATGTGAGGCTCATTGAAAATAACAGTAACCCTAATAGCAGAAATACTCTAAGTCTCTGTTTACATATAGTATAGACCATAAAATCATTAAGGAGATTATTATTAAGAACTGGGGTATAATATTAGAAGATCATGTTTTAAGTAAGATGATAGGTCTTAAACCTAAGTTTACTTACAGAAGAGGCTTCAATCTTAAAAACTTGGTAGAGATGAGCAGGACAATGTTAAAGCTGCTGGTATGAATAAATGTGGGATGTGCCCAAAATGTAGATACATTTTGCCAAGAGATAAAGTTAAAATCAACGGGAAGGAATACCACTTAAAAGGTAAATATAATTGTGAAACTAAAGTGGTAGTATATGCAGCTATGTCGGAAGGGTGTCCCTCTTTCTATATAGGCAAAACTGAAAGAAAATTAAGACAAAGAATCTATGAGCATCAGTATGCTATGGGTAGGGGGGGACATCACCAACGCACTGGCCAAACATATTTTAGAATTCCCGGACCATAGGTTCACTTTTGCAATTCTTCAACAAGTACAAAATGATGTGAGGGGAGGCCCATGGCAGTTACATCTGGAAGAACAAGAAGTATTATGGCAAATTAGAACATCAGCCTATGTTCCTCCGGGCTTAAATGAATATGCATCTATTAAATGTATACTTAAACTAAAAGCATTGCTTAGATAATAACATAAAAAAAGTAGTGATTAATTTTTAAAAAGCTAGTTATGGAATCTAATATTTATGCATATATTTTAGATATTTGAGATAGGCATATCGGGTTATGATTTAATATTAAATGCATCGAACTTTGTCTCTACACATATGCCCAGAAAGGTTAGGGATGGATAGTTTTTATTATAATAGGTATAATGTTGATATACAACACTTTTTTTGTTTGTTGTGTAGTTAGACTGATGCTAAATATCTTAAATTTATCATTAGGATAGCGGAAGGTTAACTACATGTATGCTGATATCATGTTTTTTAATGTTGGTAAATCATAGTATTCTGGTGTAATAATTCAATAACATGAGATCAAAGAAGAAGTGGTTGGATGTTTATATTAATGCTGTAAGCATTATTATTTTAGTGTCTTGTATTTGGTGTTAATGTTGTTTTTAATGATGTTGACTGAGTGGCTGTAATTTCAAACCCATTGGTGCTTTAAATTTGGAATTGAGTAGAATTAAATTAATTGAACTAATTGTTAATCGCTAATGGGGTAAGTCTGTTAAGGTGAATGTATATAAGCAAGAAGCATTTTTATGTTAATTTTGTCTGATGAAGTTTGGGTATTAGCCCATTCGAAAGCACTTACAATAAACTGTTTTTTGTTTTATTAAGTGGTTCGTGCTTCGTTGCAGTTGTCCGTTTTCACTTTTGTTTGTTTCTAGTCTAGCCCTGTTATCGTAGCTTGGGAAATATGTACATTTTGTCTTACTACTGAATTCATGTCTTCCATACCAAATGTTTTCATAAATTTCTTCAGACATCTACCCTTCTAGGTCCTCCAGGTAATTCCTCACTGTTGCAAGTCAAGTTCCATTCCTCAACTATAAGTAATATTGCCTGTTGACAACTGATTATTTCCCCCCAAAATGTTCTTACCTACATGATAGCAGTTTTTGGTGGAATTTAAATACTTGCCAGCATAATCCTCCTCCCTTGCCAATAGCCCCTTACTACCATAAATCTACCCTTATTGTCTTTTTTTTTTCCTTTTCCATTACTGTTTGAGCACCTCGAGCAATTAGAACAATTACTGCCCTCTTCTTTTGTCTCTGATATTCTGCTGAATATCCATCCTGAAAACCCTTCTTTGTAAAATCCACATGCTTATTTCTTTCCAAATGTGCTATTTTCACTCTGCGTTTCTTATTAATATAATTAAGTGTTCTTTCCTTTTTGTCTATAACTGTAAGGTCATTTTTGTTCCAAAATAATGTGGATAGCATAGGCATTATGATAAGAAGCTATTGTTTTCACTTATTATACAAATGTTTTTTTAATGTATATTTCCATATTTTGTGTTACATGCACACACTGTTTGGTATGCTGATCTTTTATACAGTTATTTCTTCTCATTCCTATTTGAACCTGTGTCATGTTTTCAAAACTTCTTTTAATAAAATTGTCAAACAAAAAATAAATACATTTTCAGAACATGCCATGTCCCCTATTAACTTAGAACAAACACACAAAATTATGTTTATCTGCAAAAAAACAAAATGAAGTTTAACCCTTCAGAGAGGATCAATTCCCCTAAATTGACAGGTGCACCCAGAGGCATTATCTAACCTAAAATTAATGTTACCCATGTTAAAGTGCATGCTACAGCCTGTGTTCCCACTTACATTGTTTGCTGTCTGTTCTTTTCTTTATCTATTCCTCTCCCACATGTAAAAAACAATGTACATGCTTTCAGAAAACTTTAACTTTTTGTCCTAAAACAAGTGCACTGACTGTCCTTAAATAAAAGTAAATTGTTCACTGTTCTATTAAATGATTGGAGTATTAAAACTGCTGTCTCTTATTCACATTCCATAATACCTAACTGCTTGCTATTGTGCCTTTAAATTTTGCATTTCCCCAGCAAAGAATGCTAAGAACTTGCAAGATTAATTGCTTGCACCTATCTTAAGTGATAATTCAATAAAGGTGTTAAGAAAAAAAATTGATTGCTTGCACCTGCAAACAGCTTGTATCTGTGTAAAAGTCCTCAGCAATGAATCTTTGTAAATTTCACTAAGAACCAAATGTACAACTGATTTCAGCTGCAGACTTGTTGACTCCCACTGAACATTTGCTAATGGAAAAAAAGTTGGTACCTTTGCAGATGTAACATACATGTTACTTTTCATGGATTTCATCATTTTGTCTTATTTTCCAAGCTTACTTGCTTACAAAAAATAATTTTTACAGCTTAAGCCAAGGGCATTACCCTAGACATTCAAGCTTACAAAAATAAGAGAAAGTATCTTAATTCTACAAATAATATATAATCTGTGCACTTTCATACCCCACCCCAACCCAGCAGCCTAGGATCACAGCATATTAACTATAAACTTGCTTTTGTCCAGCCTTTCTTCTCTTGTTATGCTGTAAAGCCTGTATTTATTACAACTGAAAAAGCACTTGTTTGGTTTAATATTTTGATACATATAACACTCACTTCAAAGACCCCCCCCACATTTAAAAATACCCCAGACTGCAGACTACACAAAACTTCTTTACTATGTATAACATGCAGTTAATATCATTAAATGTTTTTAATACTAATAAGAACAAAAATTGTTTAACTTAGTTAACTTCCCCTCATTTAATGTCCTTCTAAATATTAATAACATAAAATGCTATATATTTTACTGTCAACCCACAAGTTTAACAAAGTCAACAAAAGAACATTTTTTTCAGCTGCCTTTTCTTGCAAAACCATATTTCACAAATGTGATTGATGCTTTACAGTCTCCCATGTATTCCCTAAATTCAGTGTTGCTGGTCTTCTTCCTTTTCATCTTCATCTCCCATCACCAGACTTTGGTTCAAGTCCAAGGTACACCCGATTATTCTACTTAGCTCCTGGGTTTTTTTTCTGCTTCTCAAGCATTCTCCATTGGAACAATGAAAAAAGTTAAACTGGAAAGTCTCTCAATGAGCTTTATTTTCAGAAGAATGAGAAGCAGAGACAAATTATGTTTGCTGGCTCACTTTCTGTTGGATAAACATTTTTATTTCCCCCTTAGCCTGTTCTTCATCAAAAAATGTCATTGATCCTCCAGAAAAAAAATATTCTGAAGACAGGTGGAAACAGCAACTTGAATCTCATACCTGCCTCTTCGATAATCCCTGTTTTGGGGATATTTTGCTTCTCTTCTCCCTGGCATACAGTGAATTTAATACTTTTCCCTTCTGCCACAGTTTTATCAGGATCCTTCTTTCTGCTGGAATGATTACATCTTTAGTAGGTCTTCATTGGTTTCTCCTGCCCAGGTGTGGAGCATGAAATTGATATGGCCTTTCAATTAAACAAATCCTTCTGTGGAATACAAGTACAATTGCTTATTTTTGCTTTCATAAAATGAATACAGCCTGTTCATTCCAGTTTCTCTGGTACAGCAGAAAATGACAGGTTTTCAATATATGCTCTATCTGCTAACACTACCATTTTTTGAAACAGGTCTTCTTGAGAATTCACATACCAAGTCAGCCTTTTCTTCATTTCACCCTCTGATTTTTGTATTTTTATTAGATCATCTGAATAGATTCTCAAAGCTTCTTCTTCTCCCAGCCTTTTGCCATTTAAGTTGTTATACTCCTTTAGTGTTTCATTTATTTTAATCACCTCAGCACATTTGATTTATTTATTTCCTCTAAAATACTAGAAGCCATCTCTTGTATCAAAGCTGAAGCTTGAACTACTTTTGGCTGAACAGCTGCAGGATTCTTCCCAGCCAATGTTTTTTCTTCACCTTTTCTGTTTGATTTTCTTTCAGAATATCTGAATTTCTTTTGTCTTGGTATCCAGGCAGGGTACTTAATATCCAGTAACTTAATTTAACTCAAGCTGACAATATCACTGGCTCTTATTTCTCAGTTTCCTTTTTCACACTGTTAGGGCTCAAATTAAACTGTTAATTAGTGTATACCATCCTGCAAGCTGAGGTATCCCATTTGTTGACCTCAAGGAGTGCAAGGAGTGATGGCACCCACAATCTGGACTTTCCTCATGACCAGGGCTGACAGCCATGTACCTGCAGGTAACATGATGCCATCTTGCCAGTGGTCTTTGCTGTCTGACATGGGACAGTATGTGCTCAACCATTTCACATCTGGAGCACCCCACATATATGGACTGCATGGATGTAAGTTACAATGTATCAATGCACAGCCTGTGGAGAAAGGCTGGATGTCATTTATAATGTATCACTGCATGGCCTGTGGAGGAAGACTGTCATTTACAATGCATCACTGTACAACCTATGGAGGAAGGCTGGATGTCATTTACAGTATATCACTGCACAGCCTGTGGAGGAAGATTGGATGCCAGTTAGTGTATCACTGTATGGCCTGTGGAGGAAGGACGGATGTCAGTTACAATGTATCTGTTGGGAACCACCTATAGAGGCAGCACTTACCACTAGTGAATTCAGTAGCACTGTTGTCTCCCTTTGCCTATGTGCTTACTGACTTTTCTGTTGGTGCATGTCCTCCCACAAACCACAGAGCATATTCACTATCTCCAAAGGGCTGTATATAACAACCAGCTGTGCCTGGATCACTGACCTGCACATCTGCCACTTAATTTAGAGACAGCCATGAAGTCATGCGTTACTGCACCCATCTGCATTTCACACCTATGGTGGCTATGCCCACCACAGGGGTGGTGTACAAGTCAGGTGCTATATTGCCTGTGGATACAGGTGGAGCATGTGAGGAAGTCTGAGGAAAAGGACATCTGTCATGCTCTGATGATACAATTTGCTCAGCCTGTACCTTTACAAGGGTCTCGGTAATGGTGCATGTGGTTGACCCTGCCTCTGCATTATTACAGATAGTGTAACTGTATCATCACACTGTGCCACTTGCATATTGCCCTCATCTTCATTCGTAAATGGCCTTTTGACATCAGTATATTGCCCTGTCATGTTGTACTCAAAACCAGTGAAACCCATTAGTCCATGAAGACATATGACACTTCTATCAATGCACACATGTCTCCAAATCCCACTGTGACATGTATAGTTGCACACGTGGAAGCAGTGCTAGAGTATTGTATTTGAAGTGGCACCTTTTTCTACAGAATGTTATGTTTGCAAACTAGAGGTGCATAGAAGGACAGATCTGCAGGTGAGCCTTGGTCAAGTCCTTTCTTCAGTCATCCAGTGGTGTGTGCTATAGTCTGTTGCAATGGTTTGACTGGTGGAGTCATAATGATTAGCACACATCTCTGTGAAATAGAGAGAGGTTCCATGATTTGACCCTAAGAGTTATGCTTGCTTTTCCTAAATTTACTAATGGTCCCCATAAAGTCACACTTATTAATGGGTGCATACCTTCTTAAATTTAAAAAAAAAAACATTGATTGTTATGGTATGTTTGGGCTTGAGGTTAATGAATAATAGGCTCTTAATTAGGTTTCAGCCTCATCTGTTACAATATATTTGCATGCGCATGTGCGTGTGTGTGTGTGTGTGTGTGTGTGTGTGTGTGTGTGTGTGTGTGTGTGTGTGTGTGTGTATGTGTGTGTGTGTGTGGCCTTTGAAGAAAAATAAATATAGATCTTCTTTTGTGAAAAATAAGAAAGTACTCCTCTTTTCTGACCTTCTGCTATGATTTTCTTAAATGCCAGGTGCTATGATTTTTAATGCTCAGAGGTTGAGAAGGATGGACTGGCAGGTGACTCCAGATGAGCAGCTGGCCCATGATATTAGTCATCCAGGTGAGTAATGCCTCGGTTTGTTGTTCTCAGCACTGATCTGGGAACTAGTGATGTGAGGAGCCCCCTCCCACCAACTCCCAGTGTGTTCCCTCCCTTATGTTTGAGTCTCAATTTCTTGTTAATTTTCCAGCCCTCCCCATCATCCATTGTCCTCCATCTGTACACATGTATCTACCCACTATCCTGTATACCTTTTGTGTGTATACTGGCCCATGTTTCTCTGTCTTTCATACTACCTGATTTTCTTCCTTTATCCCAATCCCAAGCACAGCCAATACCTTCACCACCTACCCTTCTTGTATAAGCATTACAAAAAGTGCTCTAGGCAAAAATAAATAAATAAATATAAATTAAAAAAAAACTCCGTCCCCTTCATCATTCATGCTTTTTGGCTACCCTTCTCTGTTTTTGCCTCTTCTTGCTGTTTTTTCCTTCTCCTAGCTTCTTAACTATCACCCCTTTCCTCCCCATTTATATGATGAGCAGGATTCACACTTTGTTCAGTAAACCCACATTGGTTGATATATACATTCCAGTGCAAAGCTGTGCTACCCTTCTTGTGGAGTCATTTTGCTAGCTGCAGCTATATTCCATTGTATTTCAGAAGGAAGAACACATCTGACATGATCATGCTACCATATCATAGCTCTGGTGTCTTTCACATTGACCATGCATGCTGTTCTAATGCTGCCCCTGTATTATTGCAGTGTAATTTTGCTCTATTTGACACCACTAAGGCTTTGTTGTTGCACAGGTGCTATCCTCTGCCTGGTACATATGTAACTCCCCAGCACTTTGTAAAGCATCCTACTTGGCCTTTTGTGCTACACAGACATGTAATGCATTTATGGTACTATGAAAGATGTGTTTATGAATGGCATACGTTTTTGCACATGTCAATGAAAAAACAGTCCTTCCTGAATGTTGCTGTCACACTTTTTGTGCCCATTTCCCACATTCTGCACAAGTAAATCTTCAAAAGCCAGTATGGACCATGTACCCCCTTTAATAAAGAAATGATTTCAGTCTTGTCGATAATGACCTGAAAGAAATTTGAAATATTTGGATCATTCTCATTAAACAGAAAGTAACTGAATCGGTACTTCCATGAAGAATAAAATAAAATAAATTAATTTATAAGTTATGCTATTATTGATCATTCTCACCATTCAAAAACAAAGCAGTCATGATAAAGATAGTTTTTAGTAGGGTCAAAACTGCTTAGACAGAGAAAACTAAAACTGTTACCATTCAACAGAGCAGAGAAAATAGCCTGTAGTCAGAAATTGCTTTGACAGAGAAAACTAAAACTGTTACCATTCAAAAATAATGCAGTCATAACAAAGATAGTTTTAGTAGGGAAAAAACAGCCTGAAGTCAAAACTGCTTAGACAGAGAAAACTAAAGTTAAGAGCAGTCAGTTGTGTCAAAGGTGAATCTTGTCAAGCTGAGTAAATTTATGAACTGAGAAAGTGGAAAGCATGTGAAAGAAAATTAAAATTAAGCAATTCAGAGGATCAATGGCCTATGAATCACCTTGTCTTTGCTCTGCGTGACATTGGAATGATTTAAGGTTTATCAGCGACAACAAGAGAAAAGATCATGCAGTGGTTGCTTTTAAAGCTACAAGCAAACTTCCGTATTCTGACTCCTGAAAATTAAGGTTCCTGTTCATCAATATTACTGGGCAATACCAGAGATGATGGGAGAGAAATACTGCGAAAAATACCTTTGTTATTTATTTAGGAAGTCACAGTAAAATGCACATTTTGTATTCCAATGTAGATCGTATTATTTTCTACTGAGAGTTTTTATATTTTATAAAGAAAACATTAACATTCAACAGCATTCTATTCCCTCATAGTAGATAAAAATAAGATATTATTATAGACTATCTAATAAATAAATAAAACACAATGCTGGTGCTAATAACTTTTATGTTTTGAGTGATTATTTTCCCAAACAACATGATTATAGCCAGCAATGATCTCTCATGCCTCGCTCACTGTGCCTTGTTTGGAGGCCCCCTTTTACCAATGAAAAGGTAATTACAAGGGTATCCAAGTTGCAGATGTTGGTCTTTATACTTGTTATTGATTTTACTGCATTTTACTACTCATAAGTCTGGGCAGTGTTCTCCTGTAAGTTAACAAAATATAGACCCTTGACTGAAATAACTTGATAACCATCAAAGAGCACAAGTTCGACAAGGTAGGTAACTTGGCCTCACCCTTGACTCTGCCCTTTCCTTCAAAGGTCATGCACATATACTAACAAATAAGGCTGGCACACACACTGAAGAGCCTCCAACTTACCTATCAAGCCCAACTTGATTTAGCAATCAAAGTTCTCATACCATGGATAAATACTAGGCCAGCTGCCTAGTGGGTCATTTTAAGCTTAGTGAATTTCCCTCAAAGATGAAAATCAAAATCTTCACCTTGTGTCTGTGAGGTAAAAACATTAAGCAGCCCTCCAAGAATCAAAACCCATACCTTTGTGTCTGCAAGGTAAACATCTTAGCCATTATGCAAACCCTCTATCTCTAATAGCAGATAGTACCTAATACCAGTACCAGAGTTAGAATTTGTCATCCCCATTGTTACTCTTAACACCTCTCAGAATGCATACCAAACTCAGCACTATGAACAGTGTCTGTAGCATCACCCATCTTTCCCTCAGAAACGAAAATCATTAAACCTGTTCTGAAAAGGCAAACTTGTTAACATTTACTGCTTTCTTCACCTTACTACAATCACCAGTTATCTTCACATTTTTCTGTGAAAAACATTGTCCACTCCCTTTAAAGTAAGCCTAGAATAAAAACCTCTTCATACTGTTTTCAAACTCAGGAAGACATCTCTCTTCCTTTCCAGATTCCCTACTGCTTTTGTTAAAGGAGAAAAGATCTTCAAGAAGATTGTGGCAACTAAATGGTACCAACTGCCCCATGACCTAGGAAAACTGATTGTATTAAATTTAGGGAAAAGCTGACAGCCTACCTGAGAGAGGCCTACTGCTTTATACGACTGCTTCTTTGACAAAGGATAAAAATCATTCTTCCTCATAGCTGCAACTTTACTTAAACAATTTAATAGGTGCATACCTTAACACTGAAATTTGAAATATCCTGAACAGTTAATAAATAACAAGTTTGTTATTCCATGAACTAGCTTGGCTAACATAAACAGGAGAATTACATTTATGTGAAGTAAGTTGTTTACTTGTGACTTTTTATATAACTTCATGCATTGCATTATAATGTTCTTTTCCCAGTTGTGTATTTCATTCTGCTACTCTTACTGTTTGTCATTGACATTGTGCCCAGATCATAGCTGAAAATGGTCCAAGAACCATGCTTTACAAAAATAAATAAATATGTTGTTAACTGTAGACAGACTTTCATTTATAATCAGTAATAAACATTAGCAGCAGTGTCACAATGTGGAGAGAAATTGAAGTGATGACAGGCTTGTGTTAATTAATTACCATCTAGCTTGTAACATCTAGTCCAGATAGTTCCATGCAAAGTGAATTTCTCTTGTGGGGCTGAGAAATAGAAGATGCATTATATAGTTAGAGCCCCCAAGTGAAGGCTGGGGTTAATGAGGAAAGCAGGGTAGCAGCTATTGAGTGGATTGGCATCTTAGCCTGGTGAAGGCTTCACCATACATTGTCATCTTCTGCAATAGCTGATGCTTATACTATGTTTATTTAACCTTCTCTTCATTTTATTCACTTGATCATTTCTGAACAACTTTACCTAGCTGTGTTTGCTGCTGAAATCTTGCTTCAGAAGATTTATGAAGTCTAATTCTCATTTGTTATGTTTTTTTTTTTTGATAAAGTAATTTTGGAATTCACTGTCTGTATTGACAGTCTTAAACTATAACTGGACTAATAATCTTCTACTCAGTGAGCATGAGATTAACTCATAAAACCAAACTGCTTTTTGGACTTTTTTAGGTATTTTCTGCAGCTGTAAGCTTTTTATAATAGTGCAATGTCTTGAACTTCAAATAACTATGAAGCAGGGGAGAAAATGTGCAGCCTTATTTCAAGAAGACTTTTTTCCAAAAGTGCTCATCACCTAATAAGAACAATAAAGGATTCTTGGAAATATTTCAAACTCTGTTTCTTTCTTTGAACTTAAAAAGATACAAATAGCAAGAGAGTTATTAGCTGCAAGTCAGAAACACCATGCTATTCAACACTGATTTTGAACATGAGGTAATTTGATAATTAGCACAGGGATTACTTATGGGATGTTCAATATTTAACAGTAATAAACATTCGACACTCCTGCACTTTATAGGTTAGAGAGGATTATTTTGGGCAAACATGGACACCAAGTAAATTACCTTGACAGAGAAGGTTGAAAGGTCAATCTTAGTATCCACGCTGAGAACACAGCTGCTTACATTCAGAGATATGATCATAATTTTTTTGTGCATGGAGCTTTATCTGCTCTATATGCTTCCAGTTAAAGAAAACAAGCATAGGAGCAGTTTACACAGTGTGGCCATTGCATGTGTAGATATTAACAAAACTACCTGTTTTCAGTTGTCAGACTGACTGCACAGGCAGCAATGGAATTGTGTTTTCAGTCTAGGAAGAGAAGTTACATTACTTACTGACCCAATAAATGAGTCGTATTTATACTTAAGGAGGAAGAGAAACCTGCTGAAGGAGAAGGACACTGTGGAAACTAAGAATTAAGCACATGGAAAAAGACTGCCAGATAATGTAGTTCTGACTTTTCCTCAACAAAGGTACAAGATCAGTTTGCCCAATTCCCCTATTCTGTGTCTTTCCACCTTTCATTTGGACAGTTCCACAAGTTCTTTTGTTCTTCCATCTCTGACTGTCTGCAGAGCAGCCTTGTCTCATTTTAAGGCAATGCCCACAGATGCTATCATTAGCAAAGTATGCTTGTGAGGATAAAGATAATTTGTGGGAAAACTGATAATAGGCTTAAAACAAGCAGGAGTTTGTCATCACAGTAAGTTTATTAGTAACTATGTTTATATTCTACATGTGAGTTATTCATATTAAAGGGTTCATAATTTCATGTAAATGTGCAATGACATATGTGCCATGTGTGTAGTCATGTGAGTAACTGCAGAGTATGAACTGGTTGTGTTGAGAAACTTTTAGTTATGTACTCACCATAACTTCAGATGTTTGGGATCCATCTCGCCTACATTCTGACTGATGGGTTCGGAGCCGATCCCTCGGCTCCGACTCGGCACGCTTATGCCAAAGAGCGAAGTCTCTTATTGGCTGAGCTTACTATATCCCAGGATGCACCACTACCAGTCCCCCAGATCTAGTTTGTCCGCATACATGCACACATGCACGCACTGCTTATATAACATTGTCAGATGAAACAAGATAAAAACAGTAGAACTCAAAACCATTCAATCTCTTCTGATCTCCAAGGCAGGGGGAAGGAGGGTGGGTATTAGGAATGTAGGCGAGATGGATCCCAAACATCTGAAGTTATGGTGAGTACATAACTAAAAGATGTTATGTGATCCTATCTCGCCTACATTCTGACTGATGGGACAGCGTCCCTAGCACCTGAATCCTGGGTGGCTCACTGGAAAACACTCCTGAGTACCGTGGAACCAAATGATGCTCGCCCTTTAGATGCCACATCCAATTTATAGTGGGAAATGAAAGTGTGCGGGTTGGACCAAGTAGCCGCAGCACAAATCTCAGAAATAGCGAGCTTGGAATGAAAAGCAATAGAAGTAGCCATAGCTCTGGTAGAGTGAGCTTTGATAGATGTTGTAAGTTGCTTATTTGAAGAGGAATAAGCCTGAGTTATGCAATCTCTAATCCATTTGGAGATAGTAGCTTTAGTGATGGTTCTACCCAATTTATTATCTGAAAAGGACACAAACAACTGGTCTGATTTTCGAATTTGTTGAGTCCTGTCTAGATAGAAGCGCAATTGCCTGTGAACATCCAATTTATGGAGGGTGTATTCTGCTTCGTTGGAGAATTTTGGAAAGAAAACTGGTAGCTCTAGAGATTGTTGGAGACAGAGATTAGAACAAACCTTTGGAACAAAAGATGGGTTAGGCCTAAGTGATACTCTATCCTTGTGAAAAATCAAGTACGGTGGTTTGATAGATAGGGCTTGAAGCTCTGAAACTCTTCTTGCAGAGGTAATTGCAACTAAGAAGGCAGTTTTCCAAGACAGATATTTTAACTCACATGTAGCAGCCGGTTCGAAAGGGGAAGATGTTAAGGCACGAAGTACCAAATCAAGATCCCACGGAGGCGCAGGATGAAAAACTGGAGGTCTTAACAGCCCAGCACCTTTAATGAAAGTTTTGCATAATCTGCTGCTCATCAACGGTGGATCCATGGATTCGTGAAATTTAGAGATAGCTGCTAGTTGGACTTTAATGGTAGAGACTGAAGATCCTTGATTAAACAAGGATGTTAAAAATTTCAAAACTTCTGGTATCGGGGCAGTTATAGGGTCTAAGCCCCTGAGTTGAGCCCAGATAGCAAACCTCTTCCACTTACTGAGGTACAATTTCTTAGTGGTGGGTTTGTGGGCCGAAGATAAAATGTGAATAACTTCCGGGTCTAAGGTGTGATTTCTGACTAAAGTCGGAAGTGGAGGAGCCAAGCTGTCAATTTCAAAGTGTGAAGGGACTGGTGTTGTTGTCCCGACTGATGAATCAGCAGATCCGGAGTTAGATCCAAAAACCAAGGATCGTCCACAGCATGTTTCTTTAGGTAGGGAAACCATACCTGACGAGGCCAGTGCGGAGCAATTAGTATCATTGTGGACCCCAATTGAGAAGCTTTCTGGATGACTTTGGGGAGAAGTGGGACCGGAGGAAAGGCATAAAGTAGTCCTGTTGGCCAAGGTTGGACTAGAGCATCCGTAGCTGCCTCCCCCTGACGTGGAGTCAAGGAGAAGAACCTTTTGCACTTTGCGTTTTGTGGTGTTGCAAACAGGTCGCAGCACGGGGTCCCCCATCTTCTGAAAACCTGAGCTGCTACTGTTTCGTTCAGGGACCACTCGTGAGGAGAGAGAATCGTCCTGCTTAATCTGTCTGCCAATATATTGGATTTCCCTGGAATGTGGGTCGCTACCAAGAAACGGTTGGTTGCTACAGCCCATTCCCACACCCTCATGGCCTCTCTGCAAAGGGGGTAAGATCTGGTCCCTCCTTGTTTGTTTAGATACCAGACCACCAACATGTTGTCTGTGTGGATAGCGATAATGCCCTGAGGGAGAAACTTGTGGAGGGCCTGTAGGGACAGAAGTACAGCCCTCATTTCCAATACATTGATATGGAGAAAGGTTTCGTCTGGAAGCCAAGAACCCTGAACTAACCTGCCCAGACAATGCCCCCCCCACCCTGTCTGGGAGGCATCCGTCGTCAGGGTGGCCACCGGAGGGGGGATAACAAAAGGTCTTCCCTGATTCAGATTGGATGGCTGAAGCCACCAGCGGAGGTCCCGTTTGTACATTTCTGTAATCAGAATGGGGTGATTGAGGGGGAGATTCTGAAAGGACCATTGTGTCGATAACAGCCACTGAAGAATCCTCATGTGCAATCTTGCCAGTGGAACTAAGAGAACCGTGGCAGACATCGAACCTAAAAGCTGCAGGACCATCCTGGCTGGGGCTTTGGATCTTGGAAGCAGGGCTTGAACTTGACCTTGTAAAGTTTGAATCCTTTCGGTAGGAAGAAAGACGCATCAATTTTGAGTCTATCTCTGCTCCTATGAATCTTATGCGCTGAGAGGGCAGCAAGACAGACTTTGACCAATTGAATGTAATTCCCAGGGTAGCACCCAGGGAGATGGTGGCTTTGAGGTTGTCTATTAGTAGATGCCTGGTGGTGGCAGTCAGGAGCCAGTCGTCCAGATAGGGAAACACTTGGAATCAAAGACTCCTCAGGTGAGCAGTCACTACTGCCAAACACTTGGTGAACACCCTGGGGGCTGTGGTGAGACCAAAGGGCAGTGCACAAAATTGGAAATGACTGTCTCCCAGGCTGAAGCGCAGATACCTCCTGGACGCCTGATGTATCGGTATGTGATAATAGGCGTCCTTGAGATGTATGGAGCAAATCCAAACATCCTTCTCCAACAATGGGAGAATGGATTGTAAAGTGACCATTCGGAATTTGGACTTCATGACGGACTGGTTTAGTTTGCTGAGATCCAATATTGGTCTCAGGTCCCCTGTCTTTTTTGGCACTAAAAAGAACCTTGAGTAATTTCCGGATCCGATCTGGTCTGTGGGGACTGGTTGGATGACTCCTTTTTCTAGCAGCTTTGACGCTTCTGCGGCTGCAATTTCCCTTTGACTGGGTGGTGGGTCCGGGATTTTTTTGGACGGTGGGGGTGAGTGTGTGAAGGGAATGGTGTAACCTCCGGCAATAATCCGAAGCACCCATCTGTCCTGAGTGATAGACTCCCAGGCTTTTAGGTGCTTGGCAAAACGGCACCCGACTGGCTCGAGCAGCACAGCCGGGCAATCCCTCATGAAGTGTGGGAGGCTGAAGAGCCACGAAAGGACTCGCGGTCTCCAGAATTGCGGGGCCCTCTGCCGCCTCTGGGACGGCGTCTCCCAGAAAAATTTCCCCGTCCTCTGCCTCTGGAAGGGAATCTTCCTGCTGTTGAGGGAAAAACTTACCTGATTTGGAACCACATCTTCCCTCCTCCTTTAGCCTTGGGATAAGGCCGAAAGGGAGTGGAATAACGTGCACCTACGGCAGATAAAGTTTTTCCCTCTTGCTCACAGCGGGTAAGAGTGTCTTTAACCTTAGGTCCAAACAAAGAGGACCCATCAAAGGGAGCGTCGGCGAAGGAAGACTTGAAGGCCTCCGCAAAATGACACAAACGGAGCCAGGCTTGTCTCCGTAGAGCCACGCCTGTGCCTGCCGCTCTGCCCGCCCCTTTGGCCGCATATGAAATGAGCCTCATGGACGAGTTAGAAATCGAGGTAAGGATAGCCAACTGAGAGCTAACCGATTGGGCTAGCTGCTCAGGTAGGTTACCTGAGAGGGAATCTGACAGCTCCTTGACCAGATCCCTCTGTAGCCTGGTAAAATGTGCCAAATAATTCAGGGACCTTAGTGTAAAGGCCGCTGAAGTCAGGGTGCGCTTCCCGTACCGGTCCATGCTCCTAGACTCCTTATTAGGAGGATGGACGGACGTTGAAGCCTCTGCCACGTCCTGTTGTGTAGCAGATGCCACCACCATGGCATCTACAGCCACGCCTTTGTCAAGAACTCCTTCTCGGGTGGGGCAGACAAAAATTTGTTAGGGCGAGAAGGCACTGGTTCCACAGTATCTGGATGTTCCCACGCCCTCCGACAAACCAAATCCAGGAGCTCGTCCATGGTAAGGCGGAGACACCCAGGAGGCGGAGAGCTGAGCCCCAAAGGCCTTGAGAAGCACTGACTCATCAGCAGAGGGGGGTTTGGATATCCAGCCGCCTCGTTGCTTAAGGATCTCTAAAATGTCTGCGAATGAGACATCATCCGAGGACGACTTCGGGGACCCCTCCACATCATCAAGATCAGTGTCCGATGTAAGAGACTCGGGGGAGTCCACGTGCTTCCTCTTGCACGATCTCTTCCTTGGGGGCTCCTCCGAAGACAACTCCGAAGAACCCTCAGGAGGAGGGGAACCCCCAGTGGGGGTAACCTCAGGCCCCGGGGCTCCACTGCCTAGGGACAGGGGAACTGCCAAAGACCCAGTCTCCACGCCCAGGGAAGGTGCCGGTAAAGCCGGAGAGATGGCCGAAGAAGACTTGGCCAAGGCACTCCTCATAGCTCTGAAAGCCCGACCCCCAGAATCCTGGGAGTGTCCCGTCCCCGGAGCCATGATAGCAGACGGAAGTCCCGCAGCCGAAGCACCGAGAGGGAGGCTCGGAACCGACAGCATAGGTCCCGAAACGTCACCCCCGGGTCCGGCCGAAGAAGTCCGAGTGCCAAACTCGGACCCGAAGGCCGGGGTTGGAGTAAGGGTCGGAGCCGACCCTAGGATCTCCACCGGCTCCAACAGCACCCGCTCCGACGGAGCCGAAGCGGTCGGAGGAGGAATGGCAATGGCATGGGCTATCGGCTCCGAAGCCAATTGGGTCAGAGCCGAAACAAATTTTTGAAAGACTGGGGACTGGAACAGTCTTTGGAGCACCCTGTCTATGTCCGAATCTGACATCCTCGATGACCTAGAGGAGACTGAACGGGTTCGAGTTGACCTCTCCAACAGCCCCAAGGGGCTAGGGGACCGGCTCCGAGGCGACTCGATAACTATCGGCGCCGAAGGAATACCCAAACTAGTTTCCATCGGTGCCAAGGAGGACGTAGGCGCCGAGGAGGAAGTGTCTGAGCGGACAACCTTCATCGGCTCCGAGACCAGTGGAGCCGATGAAGGTGACCCGCCTCTCGATGCCCCAGCCATCGGCTCCGAAGCCAGAGGAGTCGAGACTGGAGGCATCGAGGCAGACCGTTCTGCCCTCGGCTCCGAAGTCCTTGGAGCCGAAGGAGAAGCCTGCCTATGCCTTTTGGCGGTCGGGTCCGACGGACTGGTCGGAGCCGACGCCCTTTTCTTTTTAGCAGGAGAAGGAGAGGATGCTAAAGCTTCTTCAAAAGAGGGTTTTATAAGGCCTTTCAATATAAGCTTATTTTTCCTCTCTTGGAGGACCCTCGAGGAAAAAGCGTGACACATGCTGCAGGACTCCTGCAAATGTTTGGCGCCCAAACAATATACACAGAGAGAGTGGTCATCCGTGATAGACATTTTAAAACTACATTTAGTGCACTTTTTGAAGCCCGAAGGCCTAGGAGCCTGAGACATTATAAGAAAAACTGAGTACTCTCTCACAGACGAAACTTTGTTGGAAAAGACTGACCCTACAAAGATTAACTTGCCGTTCACAATGATAGCCAATTAAAATAAAGGCCAACTGAAGACATACAACAGTGAATAAAAGTATACAGGAATCCAAGAACCCCTAAGGTTCAAAAGGGATTAACCAACAGGAAAGGCCCTATGGATCAAGGGAGCCTGTACCGGAACAAACACCAATCACACACAAATTTTCCACAAAAAAGTTTTCAAAACACACACACAGCACAGAGTAGCTGTTAAAACAGCTTTTTGTTAAAGAATTAGCAAATTTCTGACAGAAAAAGTTAGTGAAAAGACACTACTTAGCTCAGCCAGCTCGAGACCACGTCTTTGCTAGTTAGCGGCAAACGAGATCTGGGGGACTGGTAGTGGTGCATCCTGGGATATAGTAAGCTCAGCCAATAAGAGACTTCGCTCTTTGGCATAAGCGTGCCGAGTCGGAGCCAAGGGATCGGCTCCAAACCCATCAGTCAGAATGTAGGCGAGATAGGATCACATAACATCAACACATCCAAACGTGACTCCATGATGCCATCTTGGAAAATAGTGCATAGCTCCCTTTTGGTCCTTCTACTGAAGGAGTGTAAGTGCTTTTAAACTTTGGTTAACAAATGATGACAAGGGAGCCATTAGATTGGCTAGTGGACTCTGGCAGTGGCAGCCATATTTTTGGTGCTGAAATGATTTACTCTGGTGAAGGAAGAGTTGAGTTTTCCGACAAAACTCTTGGTTTGACAGTCTGTATTGCCATCCTCAGCTAGGTTCACAGATTGTGTAGTTTGTGACCAGTGAACAAGACTTGGGGTACAGGAAGCACAAATGAGATTTTGCTACAGTATCACTAGCTTACTGTCCACAAGCAGGAGAGGAGCTCAGAAACAGACTCAGACTAGAACATCAGAATAGCAAGTACTTCTACAAATAAAGAGGTGACAGAATAGGTGATTTGGACATCTTCACAGAATTCCCTTAAATGGCACCAAGTAGCATGGCCCACTAGGAAGAGTTACAAAGCCAGACTTAAGACGCATTGGATAGATTATAACTTTAAGCTAACTTGAAAAAAGCTTGGAGAGCCCCTAAAATGGAATAAAATCTCAGAAAAGCAGCCTAGGCTATTGTTATAAAAGCCTTGACTGTAGCACAGGTGACCCAAGGATAAATAGCAGTCCATCCTGGGAGAGGAAGGTACATGCTGTCTTACACACTGTCCCAAACTGGTCCCAGTGAAATCCAAGGCTGCACAGAGACATTGTTCTCAAGCAGTGTGAATCACATAAGTGAGGTTTGTCTCATATATATAAAATCTGTGTCTATTAACTTTACACAAGGTCAGCAATCAAGAGAGCTGATACTGTCTAACTGTAACTTTCTTATTCTGTCTTAATAGCAGGAGTAGATGTGTTCTAATCTTTGTATCAAGTTGTATACTAAGTGGTCTGATTTTCTCTCTCTGACTACTGTGAATAAACTGTTTAAATAGCTGCATTTTTGTTGTATCTGTGTATCATTCTTTAATTTCATCACTTGTATTTACCATTTATTACTTTTAGATTATTGTAATCTTCGTCATTTTGCCTGCAAGTAATATATTTATAATTAATTGTATTATATTGCTTATTGAAATCTGTATATTCTCTTTTTTTAAGAAAGCTATTTAGTCTTGCTCACTAGAACTTTTCTCTCCAGAACTCACCTAAAAAATTGAACTTTCTCAGCTGGACATTCCCAGTTAACAGATAAAATTAAACATTTAATTATTTAATTATGTATTTATTTAATGCCTTCCTTCATTTATTAACCAAAATAAGCCAAATGAGCCAGAAACAGGTCCCTTTTCAGTTGTGTCCCAGAGAGAAAAGCTTCAAAAAACAGAAATCAGTAACTATATTGAAGGACTTATTTTAAAGGTTCAAGAAATTGGAGAGGTGATTCCACAATGCAGAACTTAAGCAAGAGAATGCTTTTTTTCTTCTATTGTGTTTTTGAATTTAGACTGGGCTAAAAGTAACAAAATCAGATTTGCTGTTTTTCAAAGTGTAGGCATAGCTCTGTTTTCTAGCTGGAAGAAGTCTTTAGATGGGAGGAGCAGTAACCAAAGTAAAGAATTTTGAGTATCACAGTATCAAGGATCTGTGTATCCCTATTTATAATAGTAAGCAGTTGAATGATTTTAAATGGTTAAATTGATGCATGACCTGACAGCTTAATAAACCCAGATATTTTGTTTTTTACAATTTGCAATTTATGTATTTTATTGGGTGAGTGTAGGCATACCAGAGGTAAGCCATATTTAAATTTTGGAATTAAGAAATTTTTCCCTATAGCTGCATTTTCAGTAGGTGAAAATATGAGATTCAATAGCATAGTTTTATTTATGAGAGGACTTTAGTGGTAATGTTATCAGTGTGAAGTGAGAAGCTTAGAAGAGGGATCCAGTGACAGACAATGTTTTTTTATGTGTGTGTGTGTGTGTGTGTGTGTGTGTGTGTGTGTGTGTGTGTGTGTGTGTGGTGTCTTGGATGAGATTTCTTTTACATTCTTTTAGAGTTAACGATTGATAGGTGGGAAGTTTTTGAGGGTTAGTAAAATCATGACATTGTTTTCCTTAGGGTTTAAAAAGAGTTTAATATTATAGGTAATGTTGAAAAGCTAGTTTGAAGTTTAGTTTGAAGGCTGTAAAGAGTTTTACTGGATTCAAACTTCAGCATATTAGCAGCATACAGTATAAAATTAAGGTTTGGTACATCTATTGTAATGTTTTTTGATAAACAAGTAGAAAAACAACAGACTTAATACAGAGCCCTGAAGTACACTAGTACCAAACACTCCACTATCTGAGAATAGGTTATTAGCACAGAATTAAAAGGTTCTATCCTTCAGGTAGTTTTTGAAAAGCACAGTTACATTATCTCTAAAATTTTGACCATAGAGTTTTAGGAGGAAGTTATAATTCACAGTCCAAAGGCCCTTTTCATATAAGTGAAGACATCTGCTAAGATAGCCGCTTTTTCATTGTTTTTAAGTAGACTGATCATATAGTAGACCATAACTATTTCTGTGTGTTAGTACTTGTTTGCCTATGACTTTCTCAAATATTTTTGTGATTGAACACAAACTAAAAACAGGCCTGTAGCTCTTAAATTGGGTAGGAGAGGACACTTTGGCTACAGGGGTGATAGTGGAATATTTTTTTTGCACTAGGTACTAAACAAGTAGTGAGAGACAAACTAAAAATATTGGTAAGAGCTTTTGTAATTTTTTTCAGTTGACATACTAAGGAAAACTGGGTGTAATTTACTAAAGTTGGTCCCAGAAGAATTTAGTTTTAGGAGTACTGATTTCATAGGTTCATATGTGTGTACTAGGCTAATGGCCCTGGAGCCTTTACAAGCCTAGCCCTTAAAGCTTAGAAGGGACCTGGCATCATGCTACCCAATGTTAGTTACCAGTGCATCTATCAAGTAGAGCCACTGGAGTGATCCCGTGGTGAACTTTCTATTTCCCATCCACTCATCAAGATTTCTCTTGAAGAGGGCCAGTTAGGTTCTCTGCTTGACATGTATGGGAAGTCCATTCCAGAGCATGGGCAGTCTCTCGGTTATGAACCTGTCCTTCCAGCATGTTCTGTTGATTGTGGTAATGAGGCTGAGGCTGAGGTCTTTGAAGTATGTGGTGTGAAGGGATCGGGATTTCTTTAGATGCATCATTTCTAACAGAGCTGGGTCAGACATGGCTTTGTAAGTCAATCAGAGATTGCCTCTTAGTAGACAATATGAGACAGAGAAAAGCTGAGTTTTTTTTAGTCTGTCCATGTAGGACATGTGTTTAAGGCCTATGATCCTTTTTGTGAGATACTTTTGTGGCCTCTCCAGCTGTTGCAGGTGTCTAGTGAGGTACATGCCAAATGAGGCATTATACTCGATGATTGGCCTAATGAGGGTAGAATAGAGAGAGAGATGATGACCTCTTTCTTCCTGGATGTAAAACCCTTAGTAATGAGATGTGCCACATAGAAGGACTTTCTGACTACAGTGGCAATGTGGTGGTCGAAGGAGAGGTTGCTATCAACCTGTGTCCCCAGATCTCTTATAATGACTTCAGTGGGCTCCCATCGATGTGGTAGTTATTGAGAAATGCGTTTTTCCCAAAGGGGATGATGATGCATTGTTTGGCATTAGGCTTAAGGCCATGGTTTCAACACCAATCATTTGTCTCAGTGAGGCCTTTCTGTAGGATGTTTGCATCTCTTGGGGAGTTAATAATGGATCCCAGCTTGCAGTCGTCTGTGAACTTGGTCAGCCAGAGTCCCTCTATGTTGGCCTGGACTTCTGAGAAGTAGATGCCAAACAGGAGAGGATCCAGGACCAATCCCTGTGAGACTCCACTCATGACTGGTCTGCAGTCTGACCTGGAGTCCGCTACTTTCACACTGTGGGTTCTATCTGGGAGTCAATTTGCAACCCATCTAATGATATAGGGGTTGATACCTAGTTTGGTGAGTTTATCAATAATTCCTTAGTGAGGAATGGTATCAAAGGCCTTGGCCAGATCGAAGTAGGCTGTATGAACTGCCTTACCCTCATCCACAGCTCTGGTGACTGCCTTAAAGAAGTCAACCAGGTTGTGCAGGCATGATCTACCTTTCACAAAACCAAATTGCATGGGATCTAGAGTTTGGAGATTCCCTATATCTTTGTTAATTAGGTCCATGATGATGGGCTGCATAGCCTTACATATCAGACTCATCATGCTAATGGGAAGATAATTCCCAGGGTCTGTGGTCGCTCTCCCTTTATGGAGAGGGATGATTGTAGCAGTGTGCCATTCAGTAGGACAAAGCCTGAGGTGAGGCTCTGAGTGAACAAGGCACACAGATGTGGTGCCAGTTCACTTTGTAGTTCATGTACAACACAGCCAGGGATATTGTTGGGTCCCATGGAAGCTGTATTCTTGGCCTTGAACAATGCAGCTTTAACCTGTGCTGCAGTAATGCTAGGTGCCTGGCATTCTTCTGTTATTGTGAATGGTCCTTTGGGGGGGGGGAGGGGTAAAGCTGGCACTGAATCTGTCAGCCAGTATGTTGGCAATATCTGTAGCCTCAGTATAGGATGTACCATTGTGCAGTAACTCAGAGCAAATCTGGGTATTGTCTTGGAGATTCCCCTCCCTCTTATACACTGCCCCAGTTCTTACCAATATCCAGGCCTCCACTCTAAACAAACTCCAACAGTCTTACCATAAAATAGCTAGATTCATTACTAACTCCCCATACAACTCACACCACCGCATTTCTTTCAATTGCTTGAACTTCCCCAATTTCTGCTATCTTATCAATCTCATATGCTACACTCTATTCTTTATAAAACCTCCTTCTGTCCATCTCTATCTTCCTTAGTCTCCTTCTACATCCCATCCTGGACCGTCCGTACTTCTAAACAACAATTACTAGATGTCTACCACCCGAAAAGGTCAGTAGGCAAACTACTGTACAAACACTCCCTTGCCCATGCTTGGAACAAACTTCCCATTGACTTACGTTCAATCTCCCACACCTCACACTTTAAAAATGAACTAAAAGCTTCTTTTCTCAATTCCAGGACCTGCCCTTGCCATGACCCCGTCTTCCTTCCCTTTTTGTACCCTCAAAAGGAACATACTTAGTACCGCATTACGCCTTTCTCTACAATGTGTCTACTATGCATTTGCATAATTTTATACAAACAAAAAATTTTATTGTTGACCTGTTGAACTATATCAATGTAAAATTGTTACAGAGCTTCTTTTTAATGCAACTTTAACTTTATGCATGTAACCCATCATATGTGAATATTTTTGCTATAACTGCTATTATATCAATATTGTTTAAAATTGTACTTGTTTAAAAATGTACTACTGGAGCTTTTCTCCTCGGGTCTCCACTGAAAATGGACCACAAGCCCAGTTGGACAAACCCAGTTAACAAATGTCAATAAATAAATAAATACATTTTTAGTGTCTGTCGCAATTTTGTCTTCATAGTTGGCTTTAGAGGTTTTGATGAGGGATCTCAACTTTTTCCAGTCTTGGGACTTCACCTTTTTTTGCAACCATTTCTTCCTTCTGTTGTAGAGTTTATTAATGGCAGGGAACCACCAGATTGGCTTGCTTTTTTGGAGGACAGTGTCTTGGTTCTGTTGGATATAGCTAGTTCCATGCATTTAGGTACTTGTTCGTGCAGTGCATTGGTGTATGATTCAGCAGTCATGCAACTATTTTCCATCGGCATGGGTGCCGTGAAATTCGCCACCTGTTTTTAGGAGCCCAAAGTCAGGTTTAGAGAAGTTTTTCATGGTGGCTACCTTTGTGGGGGTGTGGGCTAGATGTGGATTTCCATGGTGATTAGTTTGTGGTCGGATCTAACCAGGGAGGAATTGACTAGTGGTGTAGACCAACGATTGCCCATGTTAGTAATAACCAGGTCAAAGATGTTGCTTCCTTTAGTGGGGGTAAGAATCAGCTGGATGAATTCCAGGAAGCGTTGGACCAGTGCATTGGTGCATAAGTAGCCTTCCCAGTTGATGGAGGGGTAGTTGAAGTCACCCAGTATGAGAGTGTTGGGTTGGACCCTAATAGCTTCCAGGGTGTTTAGGAACGTGGAGACTTAACTTAAATAGAAGTAAAATAAAAGATGGCAGTGTAAGAAGGGTGAAATATAAGTGAAAGATGTTACCCATATGGAATTGTGAGTTAATATGTCCATGAGGAAAGGCATTTGTAATGGATATTATAATGGATGTCAGGAAATGTTTGTATTCCTTAGTTAAGTTACTTTTAGTATTGAGTGAATTGTTAAAAAGAAGTGTTTGTTGTCATTAATGTCATTATCAGAAGTTTAACCTCTTTCTAAAATGTTATGTTTTATTTGTCTTAAATAGGTTTACCTTTAGATGTGCGTATTGCACACAGGCAAATTGCACTTGTGCGAAAGGCAGTCTGCAAGATTTGCAAACGCCGAACGGAAAAAGGGTCAAATGTGCAATGAGCGAATGCACAGTGAGATTCGCTCGTTGCACATTCGACATTCTGGGGCGGATTGCACTATAGTGGGGATTGGGAAATGGTTCCTTTCCCCACTATATTGCGATCTCGGAGTTAGAATAATAAAGTAGGGGGGTGTGGGAGGTGCAGGGGGGCTTGCCCCCTGCTTTACACTTTGTTTGTTTTTTCTTCGACATTAACGTTCGAAAAACAGCTAATTTGCTTTTCAATTTGCTGTTTTTTGAACATTATGGACTGTCGACATTTTCAGTTTTGTGGTTTTGAGTCGCTCATATGAACACTCGAACCACTGTGATTCGCAGTTTTGAAGGTAAACCCTTAAATATAATGCTTTAGCACTGTTGCTATTCTGATAAATGGCTAATGTTTAAGAACATTTGGGTCTATATTATAAGCACAAAAAGACTATCCGTGAACACTCACATGAGCGAAAATGCCAGTAATTGAACTTGCTATTGAGGGGCCTGCACCCCCCACACACCCCACACACACCCCCCACTAACTATATATATTCTAACTCCGAGATCGCACTACAGTGAGGAAAGGGCAAATATCCCACTCCTCACTGTAACATGACCCCACAATCACACTTTCGATTCCCGGCATTTTTGCTCGTGAGTGTTCACGGTTTAGTCTTTTCGTGCTTATAATATAGACCCGAATATTTGATGTAGGTGGTTGTTACAGGGAACCATTTCACAATTATACCAAGCAGCATCCCTCTGCCTGATATTGGAGTCTGTTTTGGAATAAAGTAGAGATGAATCAGTATTATAACGATGATGATGTTAGGGAAGTAGTCTACCAGTAATTATTACTGGGGGTTCTTTGTGGTCTTGAATGACCAGAAAGATATAACAGAACAGTGATTGCTAATGGAATTAGATTAGATATGTACTTGTATGCATCTGTACTTTATATTTGTTATCAGGAGGTCTAATTCAGACCTTGGGATTGTATTAACTGTTCAAGATTATAGTTATATAATATTTTGTTGAACTGAGTTTTGTTAGGACATACTGTATTAAAGATAAAGTCACCTAAGATAATGCAAGTTTTGTCAGTACCTTTAGGGAATGTGGTATGAAGGGTTTCCTGTCTTATAAATACTGAGGAAGTGGAGATATAAACAGTTCCTATGTGCAGATTTAAGTGCTCACCATTGTGATTTGGAAGAATCCAGTTTGGCTTTTTATCATCTAGTCAGCCTCATGTGGTATAGTCAGTTATGGTGATTCATGGGAATTGCTGAATTAGCAACATTGTGTCACACCCTGCTCTATTCCATGACCTTTTGTCTCTGATGGTGTGCTAACTGGTACGAATACAGTGTGATGGACAAATGTTGTCTTTCATGTAGAATTCAAAAATAGCTGCAATGTGGAGCTGCTCCAGAGACAGCCAGGTTTCCATCTGCTGTTTATGCTGCATGCAGGCTGTTTTTAGTTATTTATTATTGAGACTGTTATCTGAAGTGTTCACATGTAAACTGTGTTGGTTTAGTGTTTCTGAATTAATGTGTATGTCCCAGAAAGTCTTAATTTGTGGGAGAAATTATATTTTTTAGCTAGGAAGTTTTTCAAATTGTCATGGGGTAGTAGTCCTTTGTAAAAGGTAAGCTTGTTATATGTATTGTTGCCTGCAGGTATAAATTATTAATTTTGTGTAATCCTAATACAGAGTGGCTATAGCTATATTTGAACCACCTTTATGAAATTATCACTTAAGACATAGGCAGACATACATTAATGGAAAAGAAAACAAACTGTATCAACACTGTTTTTTTTCATTTATATGTATTATACATTACATACATTTTATTTCTTTATAAAAACTGTAATTCGATAGTAACATACATTGCTCAATTACTACTTTCTCTTAAACCTCATTCTTCCTCCCAAACATTATTCTGCAGGTATTGTTCCCACAAATTCCATTTAGTTCTATATAGTTTGCTCCTTTCTTTTTTTAATTTCATATTTCCAGTTCTTTTTCCTCTTTTACAATATTCAATACTTAAAATAGAGATGGTTTAGATTTTGATTTCCATTTTCTAGTAATTGTTTGTTTTTTTTTTTGGCATCCAACAAAATTAAACTTAATAAAGCCTTACTATATCTAGGTGATTAAGATCCTGTAACCCATCTCAAAAGAATCATTTACTTAGTTACAGCAATTTGCTCCCGTAATATTTCTGACAGAGTGCTCTGAAGGGAATTTGTAAAATCTAAAGTCAATGAAGTGTGTGAGCATGCAGCTGGACATATGAAAAGTTGTCTTATTTTATTAAATTGTTCCAAGTTACATAAAGGTACTGGAAGATGTGGTGTATGTGACCAGTGCCAATTTATACTACAGCAAGAATGTATTACAGTAGGAGACCTACCTGTAAAATCTACTTAGCTGACGGACACTGTGGTTCAAATGGGGGTGGTATATATTGCTATGTGTAACAACTGCCCAGGTTTCTATATTGGAAAAACAAAACGACTGGTGTGAAAAAGAATGTATGAGCATAATTATGCTATTTCTAAAGGAAACAACAATAATTATTTGTTTAAACACACTGCTGTAAACTGCTTCTCTTTTTATTTTTTAAAGTACATTTGGTGATTTTATTGGCGTTCTTTTATCCTTTCTGAGTGAAGGAACAGTTTTCCATTCATCCGACACTATGTGAGACATTGTTTCCTGGTAATTTGTAAAAATCTATCAACTCATTACTCTCCCAAAAACATGTTCCCATTTACCGCTTCTTAATCAAACTTCCAACATTTACGATCAACAGGAGGAAAGATACTTTGAAGTCTGCTTGGGATATAAAAATGTCTATGCAAACATTGTTAAAGAGAAAATACTAAACATTCTGGACTTTGTTGCATACCTGAGGCCATAAGTATGTCTCCCTATTTTCCATTGTAAATTGCTTTCCTAGTCTTTCTTCCCAGTATTTTGAAACTCCTCTGGTTGATTTTTTTTCTTTTTTTTATCATGCAGTATTGTATACACCCTACTAATTATCCATTTTTAACAACAGCTTCTCTTCCAGATTCAGATAAAAGCTCTACCAGACCAGGTCTTTCAGTTAGAACTTCCCTAACCCTTACCTTTTACCTATAGACTGATATCAGTCCCTGGTACAGAAGGCAATCTCTAACCCTCAGTCCAATCTTCTTCTTCTTCTGGCTATAGCTATTTTAAGTGTAATTTTGCAATGGGGATAAAAAGATTGTAGTTTTGGTAGTATTAGTCAACATGATCATATCACCTAGAGTTCATTTTTTTATACCATTGAAAGGCTAACTCTGACACAACAGGCAGTCTGGGATCTGTGCTCTCTTATTTAGAGGATACTGTCTACCATAGTTTATGCCCAAAGTGTTTGGTCTGTACATCAGGCACCATCTCAAGTATGCGCTATTACCCATAACTCCGTTATTGAGTAGGTGGGAGGAGTCCCACAGTGGCACAAAAAGACCATGCACAGTAATTAAAGGCATTGGCTTCACCTTGTGCATGGCACTTGAAGACTTTAACCATTATGCCAGCTTTATCTAATTCCATGTCTGTGATTGATAAATGAATATGCAGAGTAGTAGAACGTAAGATGGGAGATGAGCAGTTGGGATGCAGATCAAGATGCAGTACAAATGACCTGATAACCACAGTGAGACAGATAGTTGAGAAGAAGCTAAATATGAGGAAAGACTACAACTGTGCATTCCTACACTTGGAGAAGGGATATGACAATGTTCCAAGAAAGCTGGTTTGAACAGTCGTGCAATGGTTCAAAGTCCCAAAATCATTGGTAGAATTAATGCAGACTATGTACAAGGACCCAATTACACAAGTGAGACAGTGTTTAGATTCTCACGGGAATTCCCAGTGGGAGTGTGTTCATCAGAGTTCAGCTCTGAGCCCACTGCTGTTCATACTGGAATAAATTAGCAAACAAGACAATGGTCACTGATCAGTAAAGTTACTGTGTGTAGATAATGTGGCAATACAGGCAGACTCTGAACAAGAACTTCAACAAAGTATAAGCAAATGGAATGCAAAGCTGAAGGCACATAGGGTGAAACTGAGTACAGATAACAGTTGTAATGGCGGCAAATGGGAGAAATCAGAAGAAGGTGAGAACTGAGATAGAAGCTTCAAGTATATGGAAGGGGAGGTAGAGGGGAAGGGAGTCTGAATGAGGAGGTCAAAGTTAGAATCAGAGGGGCAGCAGCCAAATGGCATAGAGTGTCAACGTTAGTGTGTGACAGAAGAATGCCAAAGAAGATGAAAAGTAAGGTGTACAATACAGTTGTATTATCAGTACAACTGCACGGTACAGAAACCTGTGCAGTAAAGGCAGAGAATCCTGAAACATAATGGCTGAAATTATATACTGACTTTGAAGCTCAATAATTTGCCGTAAAACCACACATTTTATAAAAAATGTCTGGCAGTTAGTGCAGAGGACTAAAGCTCTGACATATCATTGAGCTGCTTGCTGTTCCAAGGGTGCAGGGTTTGCATCTTTCCCCCTTCATTTGCCTTTTGCATGGCACTGAGCAAGTCTATTAACCAGACAATATTTGGGGTGGAATTGGAAACTTTGTCTTGGAGTACATATCAAGTAGAATCCCATGAACCAAAAATAGAAGGGAAAATCTGGACATTCTGTGAAATTATGGGCAGTTGAGAGGTATATGCAAAGCATATGTTTTCTGTTATCACACCAAATGAAACTTTATGTAAAATTCATCAGAATATTGCAGTGCATCAAAAAAGCTGAAACTTTTATCTGATTCTATGTATCTGAAGCTGATTTTGGTGATGACAGTAATGCTACAGTACATGGTATAAATTAGCTTACTAATCAAACAGAGCCAATAAATCCTTCAGTGCCAACATTTTGTACAGTTTAAACACAAATGCAGCTTACTTGCAGTTTAGTCCATACTGCAGTTTACCACAACATGGAATCATATGTATTTTCATCAGACAAATATAAACTAGAAAGACCATTAGAATAAGTCCAAATGAACCAGGAATCCAGGACGCCAGTTAAAGTATGTAAAAACAAACCATTTTTAATGAGACCAAAAGTTTTAGCGCTTTCATCTCGTGATAGAGACTTCATCAGAAACGTTTCTGATGAAGTCTCTATCACGAGATGAAAGCGCTAAAACTTTTGGTCTCATTAAAAATGGTTTGTTTTTACATACTTTAACTGGCGTCCTGGATTCCTGGTTCATTTGGACTTATTTTCATCAGAAATATATTCTCTTTTTTAGCACCTTTATTGAATTATCACTTAAGACGCAGGCAAAAAATATATTTATATAACAGAAAACAAACCATATTAACATGTTCTCAGTTTCAAATATTATATCTCACATATTTTTTTATAGCTACCATCAATCCAGCATGACATAAACTGATAAATTCCTGCCTTCCCTTAAATCTCACTCCTCCTTCAAAACATTATTCTGCATAAGTCTTTGCTCAGCCATCAAATGGAACTTCCATCAAATGGCTGAACATCGAACCCTATCCATCGAATGTTCATTGAGCAAACGTTCATTTCATTGATGGGGAAAGTAACTTGTTGGCCACCACCTCACTGTCTGTCCTTGTCCCCACTGTAGAGTGGTTATGGAGTTAGTATGTATAGTTAGGGGGTGTGGGGGTCAAAGCCCCCCACCTGAGTGTTTTGAAATACTGCAGTGGGGCACATGGGGAAGTGATGGCCAACTAGTTACTTTCCCCATCGATGAAATGAATGTTCGCTGAATGAATGTATGATGGATAGGGTTCAATGTTCAGCCCTTCGATGGAAGTTCCATTCGATGGCTGAACATAGACTCATTCTGCATGTATTGTTCCCATAATTTCCATTTTTTATGTAATTTGGTCCTATCCTTTTCTAAAGGTCCCTCTTTCATTCTTTGTATCTCTCTTATAATATTAGATACTTCAAATGCAGTTGGTTCAGACTTCAATTTCCATTTTCTACTAGTTTGGTAACACCTGTTCTATTTTCTGTTGCCTAAGTCATTGTGCAAGTGTTTCTGCTCTGGAGTTATCAAAAAAATACTTGCTTAATAGCAGTCTTTCTAAACTCATGCATATTATCCAAATACTCCCTTATGTTCTCTTCAGCACTCTGCAGTTACACCTATTCTTGTTCTGTGAGATTCCCGTTATTCTATAATACTTCAACATTTGCCAGTCCCTCTAAATAATTCCTGTTACTTCATAACCATATCTCTTTTTCTTTTATTTCCACTATATTTTTTTAAACTTCATTTTCATTTTATCCCACTCACTAGTTATAACTTCTTAAGAAACTCTTAAATAATTTCCACTATCCACTTCTTAAATTTCTCTCTTTTTTTACAGGTAGCTGAGGAAGTGTCACTTCTCATTTTTACCCTGCATTTTTATTATTATTATTATTATTATAATTATTATTAGAAAGCTTTTTATTGAAATTGTCTTTGTGTCTCTCTCTCTCTCTCTCTCTCTCTCTCTCTCTCTCTCTCTGTGGTTCTGTTTCGCTAAGCTAATTTCAATAAAAAGCATTCTAGTAATGACAGAGGGACAATATTTTAGTCTTCAAGTAAAATATTGTTCCTTTGTCATTAACAAGACAATACACACACACACACACACACACACACACACACACACACACACACACACACACACAAAAAATGTCCTGTAGCATCCCTCTCCCATGAAAGACTCTGTTGGTGTATGTTCCCCAGCATTTGAATAGAAAGCACCCCCTCAGAGTTTCCTACTGATTCCACAAATCCTGCAACAAGGACATTGCACCCCAGCAGTGTAGGAACTAGAGACAGAGTTGATCTGAAGGACAAGCAGTTACATATCCTGTCTTTTTAACAAACCTGTAACTGGTAAAAGAAAAACATTGTAGTGTATTGTAATCAGTGCAGTTCATATCACAACAGTACTTGAACAACCTAGACATGGCATTTATCAAAGGGTGAACCATATGCAAAATGGTGCTTTATGTTTGTTCTCTTTCTGTCTCTCATACTTCTTCATTTTGTACTATTTCTGATGGATTATTCTCATTAACTGCCCCCCCAGCACACACATATATCCCCATGCATGCACAAACTTGCTTAAATATGAACAAAGACCCGAAGTGTGAAGCTATGCATACCTTCAACCATCTCTCATTTAGTTTCAGAGAAAAAATAAGAATAGTAAAACAACAACACATCTAGATTTTACGTTCCACTGAGCTGTAACTAGTGGGGTGCAACTAAATTATTTTTTTCAGAACTGTCACATATGTACTACAGTGACATTCAACATTAGTTATTGTATTAAATTGTTTCCTCTTTAGCTTAGGTAAATAAAATTAGCACCGTAAGACTCTGTTTTGCTGGCGTGGGGGGGGGGGTATTATACTAATAATGTGGTTTATATTCTTTATTGACATCTATACGTTAATGAGACCCATGCGTATATTCTATAGAAGTATCCTGCATATATTGACTGCCTTATGACTGTGTCTGTCTGCACCAAGTTTTGAAATGGACCTTTTGGGGAGCATGTCAGGGAATTTTTTTTTTACACTTTGTCTAGGAACAGTCCAACTGCTGTTGTAATGCAGTCCGTGAGATGACTCTTTCATTTCCGTGAGATGACTCTTTCATTGGTCGGTTTAGTTCATGACTTTTTGTCCAGAACTTTTTCTGCTTCCGGGATAAGGTCAGCACAGGTCATCAGCACGATTTGGCACAGCTCAGCTCATTTCAGGTTGGTGGATTGTTGTTTCAAGTAAATTGTAATCAACAGTTGGGGATTTGATCCAAGGAGTTTTGGCTCAGCTAACTTTAGCTCGCGCTGGTCTGTTGTGCTTCCACTCCATGAGCTGAAGCATCCAGGAGCAGCAGCAGCTTTTCTAACCTGTCTGAGCAGAATGTAAAGCAGCAGGTTCCTGTCAGCTCTTAAAGAGACAGTAACATCATTTCTGCATTAGAAGTGAGAAATATACGTATATAAAGAAAAAGAGATGAATATAAATAGCTATGGATATATAGCCATAGATAAATATATAGATATAGATTTAGATTTGTCTCGCTAATGACAGAGGGACAAAATTTAAGTTGTCTTGTTAAATACCACTGTCTTTCTAGTTGCCCGCCTCTTATGTTAATCTGACCATATATCTCATTTCTCTCTACTTTCACTGGCTTATGTGAGTAATCACAAAACCATCACTTTTGAAATCCCACCCCTTCAATTATTTAAATTTATTGGCCATCCTACAGTATTTCATAGTACCAAAATACAAAAGTAACCACCCCTTTCAGACCATCTTGCTGTTTTAAAAATAGTAACTCTCCACTAAACCTTAACTTTTTAAACAGGTAAAACTCAAGTTACCTACTTTCATATCTAACTTCTCTAGTGCACACTGCAGAGTGCATTCTTTTCAATCTTACCTTTAAGCATCCCTGTTACTAGCACTTTCTCTAATACCTAAAAAGATCATCTCTACTTGACTCCAAGTAGACTTTTCTCTATCTGTTAAACCTAGCACTTGCTCGTACAGTACTTATTACCTTGATACGGCACTCTTATAGATAGCACCCCAAAAAGGCAAACCCCCATTTCTCGGTCACCCACGTCCCCGGAATCTCTTTTAAAGTTTTTTTGTCTAGTCCTTCTAGCATGTCGAGGGATCAGTTGCTAGTGTCCTCTCCTGCTCAGCTGGTGAACCTGGGAATATTGAGGCAATGGTACAATTGCCTCATGTACACAGACAACCCTCTCCTCCTCCCACAAAACACAAATACATGCGAGAGATGCAACTATACGGCCAAACTGGAGGCTGAGCTCTCTCAACATAGGACTGGCAAGACCAGTCAGGAGGAGAAGGTTACCACACACACTATAGACCCAGTCTCACATAGTACCATCACAACCTCAAATCATACACATAAACACACAAAGACATACTCGTCGGCTCTGATCAAAAATCTACCAAAACAGCAGAGGCCACCAAAGCAGACACCCAAACAACCACCACCTCAGAACACAACACCTGCAACACATAGACCTCACAGTCAGAGTGTCAAACAGTCACAGCCCTTAAGGCCAAACACAATGCCAGACACACTAGTCATTGGTGACTCCATAGTCAGACACACTGACATCCCGCTCACCAGACTGAGTAAGGAGAAGGTCACAGTAAGCTGCCTGTCGGGTGCTAGAATCCGCCACATAACGCAAGCACTCAGGTCTCTCAACAGCAGGTACAAATATGACTCAGTCATTGTCCACGCTGGTGTAAACGACCTGAGACGTACCTCCTTGGACTACATGAAAAGAGACATTGAGGAGCTCTCTGATTATGTAGCCCAGGCAGGTATGACCCTGACCTTGAGCAGTATCCTACCTTCACCAAGAATGATGCCACAATACAGAGATAAGATGATCAGCTTTAACAATTGGCTTAAACTCTGGTGTCATTCAAAGGGGATCCAATGTCTGTCTGCCTGGGATGACATGCTGGACAAGCCACGCTGCTTCGCAAGGGACGGCTTGCACCTGTCACCCTGGGATTCCGGATATTGGCAAAGGCTCTTGCCACCCCATAGTGCCTTTTTTAGGCAAGGCTCAAATTCTAAACCTACCACCCTAGAACACAAAAAAGGAAAAAACTAAGGGTAATGCTGCTCAATGCCAGAAGTCTAAATCTCAAAATGCACGCACTCGAGGCCCTTCTCAGTATGGAGAACATCGATGTCTGTGCAGTGACAGAAACCTGGTTCAAGGCTCCTGAGAGCACCCCAGCACTATCAGGTTTTACCTCTTATCATGCGTTCCGGCCCCAAAATCCGGACAATACCAAGAAAGGAGGGGTATCCATATTCATCAAAGACACCCACACCTCAAGACTGGTGGCAATGCACGATGCATCGGAGACCATCCAGGTGCAATTAACCATAGGCAAGACTGCTCTGCAAATTGTAGCATGTTACAGGCCACCCTCACAAACTCAGGAACCTCACATGGCCTTCCTGAAAACACTAGAGGGATAAATGTATCACCAAACACCATCATACTAGGTGACTTCAATTACCCTAATATAGACTGGGAACACTACTCAAGCCCAAACACCCTAGCCCAAAAGTTCCTGGAATTCATAAACTCAAATGCCATGGAACAACTAGTCACCATCCCCACAAGAGGAGAAAACATACTTGATCTCATCATCACGAACATGGGAGCACAATGTTCAACACCGGAAGTATACCCCTCACTGGTGAGATCAGATCACAAACTAATCTCGCTGGAGGTCCTCATCCCACCCCACCTGAAATAAAAGACCACAGTAAAGAACTTCTCGAAAGCCGACTTCACACTTCTAAAGACTAGTGTGGTCTCCTTTAAGGCCCCGAGCAGTGGAAAACAGTACTCAAGCCGCTGAATCACTTACAAATGCCTTCTACCAGCACCTGCAGGACTGCATGGATAAGGCAATCCCAAGCAAAACAAAGACTCTTTGTACCAAAGGCAAGCGTCCAGTCTGGTGGACCCCAGCCATAAACAAACTCTACAACAAAAGGAGGAAGCTACTACAAGATAGAGCAAAATCCTTAAAAGGTAAGACACCCTTGATCACTATAAGTAAAAACTAAGAGCTCTCATAAAATCATCCAAAGCAAATTTTGAGAGAAAAATAGCTAAAGACTCAAAAGACAATCATAAGGCCTTCTTTAGCTATGCTAGAAACCTGGGAGGAAACTCCCAGATATGCTCAGAACTAGTTCAAAATGATGTGAAGATTACTGATCCTACAGACATTGCCAACATACTGGCTGACAGGTTCAGTGCAAACTTCTCCCCTCCCCCAAAAGGAGAGATATCTATACCAAGCGATTGCAGCCCCCAAACATCTCCAACGCCCAAGTGAAAACTGCTCTCTCCAAAGCAAAAAACACAGCATCCATGGGACCTGATGGTGTCCCCGGCTGTGTGCTCCACGAACTCAATGAGGAATTAAACCCACAGCTAGGACAGCTGTTTAATCATAGTCTTACCTCTGGATACGCACTCCAGGAGTGGCGCACTGCAACTGTGGTCCCACTTCACAAAGGCGGTGCCTCCACCGACCCTGGAAATTACCGCCCATTAGCTTAACAAGCCTTATCTGCAAAGCCATGGAGAGGATCATAATGGACCTCATAAATAAAGACATAGGGAATTTGCAGACTTTGGATCCATCCCAGTTTGGCTTTGTCAAAGGCAGATCATGCCTTCTAAACTTGGTTGACTTTTTCGAAACAGTCACCAAAGCCATTGATGAGGGAAAGGCAGTCCATACAGCCTACCTCGATCTGGCGAAGGCCTTCGATACAATACCCCACTCGGGTATCATTGAAAAACTCATCAGCTTAAATGTTAACCCATACATCACAAGATGGGTTGCAAACTGGCTGAGTGACAGAACCCACAGGGTCAGAGTTGCTGGCGCCATGTCAGACTCAAAGCCTGTCACAAGTGATGTACCAAAGGGCTCAGTCCTGGGCCCACTCTTGTTTGGCATCTACTTTTCCGAAGTACAAGCAAACACAGGAGGGTTATGGCTGACAAAGTTTGCAGATGACTGCAAACTGGGCGCCATAGTAGAAAACACATCTGACACAGATATCCTTCAGAAGGGTCTCACAGAAACGGATAACTGGTGCCAGAGCCATGGCCTAAAGTTAAATGCCAAAAAATGCATAGTCATACCCTTCGGGAAAAACAAGGTTACCCCTAGCTACCAAATAGGTGGCAATCCACTGAGCACAGAAGAAGTTATCAGGGACCTGGGGACCCAGGTTGATAGTAGTCTGTCATTCGACACCCATGTAGCTAAGGTAGTTAGGAAGACCTTCTACATTGCCCACCTTATCATGAAGGGATTCTCATCTAGATCAAGGGAGGTCATAGTCTCCCTATACTCATCACTCATCAGACCAATGATTGAGTACAATGCCCCATTCGGAATGTATCTGACCCGACACTTGCAGCAGCTGGAGAGGCCACAAAAGTTCCTCACCAAAAGGATAAAAGGTCTCAAACATCTGTCCTATGCTGCCCGACTGAAAGAACTCCAGCTCTATTCAGTCACTTACCGCTTGCTCAGAGGTGACCTTTGCCTAACATACAAGGCCATGTCAAACCCAGATTTGATGAATATGCTTCACCTCAAAAAATCTAGATCCGTCAGAGCCACAAGGGCGGGAGACTTAAACCTCGACACGGCTATTAATAGGACGTGCTGGAGGGATAGATTCATCACCCAAAGACTCCCTATGCTGTGGAATAAAATCCCGGTATATGTGAGGCAGAGCACCTCGCTGGCCTTGTTCAAGAGAAATTTTGACCAATGGATGGGAGATCGCAGATATACCCCAGGGATTACCTCAGTGTCACTGCTCAACAGAGGCACAGCAAAATAATGGGTATAGTTCCACATACTAAAGGGGTGGTGTAAGCCACAATACTATGGGCTAGGCTTGTAAATGCCCTCGGGCAGATAGCCTAGTATGAACCTATGAACCTATGAACCTATTTTACTTAAAAACCAAAAAGTAAAAAATAAAAATATATTAAAAGATTTTATTAATAAAGAATGCTTTTTATTCACTCACTCTAAAAAGTAAAAAATAAGGAAAAAGAGTGAAAACTTTGCAAGAGAACCACAGACAAGCTGATTTCATAAAAGCATTTGAGATTGGTTTCGCAGATTCCTGCTACTTCTTTACCTCATTACCAGAATCAGCAAAACCAACCTCAAATGTTTTTCTGAAATCAGCTTGTCAGTGTTTCGTTTGCAAAGTTTTCACTCTTCTTCCTTATTGTTTACTTTTTAGAGTGACTGAATAAAAAGCATTCTTTATAAAAGAATTGTTTTTATATTTTTATCTTAGTTGTTATTGGTGCATGATCTGGAATAATTATTTGATGTGTGTTGAAGCTTCAATTAAATGCACATGTTCTTGTGAAATATAATTTCTGTATAGTCTAGCCCAGTTATTGTACTTTGGGGAATAATATGTCAATTCTCTCCAAGTTCCTATTACTGAATTAACATCTTCCATACCAAATATTGTATTGGTTCATAGAATAATAGATGTGTACTAGGCTAATGACCACTAGGGCCTTTTTAAGCCTAACCATGCATCTGAGATCTCTGACAACTTCTGGTACCCTTGATAAGTGTAAACAGGGCCATAGGAGATGAAACATTTACAAGCAGTGGCTTGGGAGATGAACCCATTTATAGGCTGTCTGTGTCCATTAGCAACTTTGGTGCCGATCCAGGAATGAATTTCCTGTTCCCCATCCAGTTGTCCAAATTACACTTGAAGTGGATTAAGGAGGAACTCTGCTTTACAAGGATGGGGAGCCTGTTCCAGAGAAGTGGTAGTCTGTGGGATACATACCTATTTCTCCAGCAGGTCCTACTTATGTCACAGGCAAGGTTTAAATCTTTAGAATGGATAATTATGATGCTGTTTGTTTTGTGGATATGCATGAGGTCCATCAGGGTGGTGTCTGACAATGCCTTGTACACCAGGCATAGATCTCCTCTTGACAGCCTGTAGAAGACAAAATACTGAGATATGGCTTTGAGGCAGTCTACATAGAACATGTTACGTATACCCTGTATTCTTTTAGTAAGGAACTTCTGTGGGCATTCCACTTGTTGGATGTGCCTGGTTAGGTACATACCAAAGGGGGCATTGTACACAATGATAGGTTTGACGAATGCTGAATACAGTGGAACAATGACCTCCTTGGACCTAGATACCATACCTTTAGCACAACATAGAATGATTTCTTCACTACTTTAGACAGATGATGGTGAAAGGCTAAATTACTTTCTGTCTGTGTCCGCAAGTTCCTGATTACTGGGTTGACTCTTAGGGCCATTTCTTTGCATTTAGTTTTAGTCCATGGCTGTGACATACGTTATTTGTCTCTGTCAGCCCTGGAAAACATTAGTGTCTGTGGGGATTCTACGATTGTTCCAAATTTGTAATCATGTGCAAATTTAGTCATCCAGAGGCTATTGACATTGGCCTTGACTTCAGAAAAGTAAATGCTAAAAAGGAGCATCCCCATGACTAATACCTGAGGGACTCCTCTTGTTATTGCCTCTTTGTACAGGTGGACTCCCCAAATCTAACTTCCTGTGTCCTGTCTGTGAACCAGATGGCTATCCAGTGGGTGAAATAATAGTTTACACCTAACTTCTTGAGTATATCAACAATGCCTGATTGGGGTATTGTGTCAAATACCCCAGCAAGGTCAAGGTAGGCAGTGTGGACTATTTTGTCCTCATCTATTGCTTTGGTGACCTTCTCAAAGAACCCCAACAGATTGAGTAGGCATGGCCTGCCCTTGACAAAAGCAAATTGGGTTGAGTCCAGTGTCTGGAAGCTTCATATGTCATTATTAATAATTTCCATAATAATTCTTTCCATGGCTTTGGAAATGAGACTAGTGAGACTCATGAGTCTGTAGATGGGCCACCTTTGTGCAGAGAAATGATTGTTGCTCTTCTCCATTTGTCAGGCATGAAGCCTGTTTGTAGGGTACGGTTTAATAGCAATTCCAGATGGCCAGAAAGGTCATGTTCCATGCTGTTTAAAAGGCATCTTGGGATATTGTCTGGGTCCATGGAGGCAGTGTTCTTATTTCTTATTTATTTATTTATTTACGGAGAAATTCCAACTGGACTTAGGTCCTTTTTCAGCAGAGGCCCCTGGAGATAAGCTCCACAAAACAATAAATGAGCAGCAGAGTTCATGAAGAACAATTAAATATACATACAATAACAAATAATATGCACTGCAGCAGACATTAGATATACATACAATATGAAACATAGTAATGAACAGATATACCACAAACCTAAATCTTATATACAAATATTGCACTAAACTCAAACAGATATAAAGCAGATGCTCCACACAAAGGTGGGACAAGCTAGAAGGGCTAATGTGATGAAAGGGAAAGACAGAGGAGTAAGAGAGGAGACTGAGTGAGTAGTATACATGGTAGTGACAGGAAGGTAGGTGTAAGTCAGTTGGATATGTATTTGGAGTTGAGATCAAGTGAGGTAGTTAAGCATGTCATAACAGGTCTGAGAGATTGAGTGAGGAGGGAAGGGGAGGGTAAAGGGTGAGTCAGAGCCTGTAGAGGAAGGAGTGTTCTTGGCCTTAGACAGAGCACTGAGGACCTGTTACCTAGTGGTAGTAGGGAGAGTTATATTTTATTGTATTTCCTGATGAAAGGTTGAGGGGGAGAGAGAGAGAGGTAAAGTCTGAGCTGAGTTTGACTGCCTGTAGGTTTGCTGTGTCCTCTGGCTCAGTATAGGTGTCTCCATTCACAATGAGCTCTTTACACAACTGCATATCACCTTTGAGGTTGTGCACATATCTGAAGAATTTGTTGTGGTTGTTCATGGCCTAGGAGGACAAATTTACCTCAGATTTGACATTGGCAGACATTAATTGTTATCTGAATTGTTTGCTTAGTTTGATGAGAGTGCTTTTATCTTGCTGAGTGCTACACCTCCTAATTTTTGCAATGATTTTCATCCTTCTGTTATACAGCCCAGTGATGTCTTGATTCAACAGGGCAGCTTGTTTTTTGAGTTAGTTCGGTACTTATTCCTGGTGAGTACAGCTGCCTCTGTGCAGCTATTAACATGCTTGTATATAGTTTCTGTGAATGGTTCTGCTTAGTCAGCGGTGTTCTCAGGGTTTACAGTAGCTTAACATTTTGCCAGGTTATCACTTAATAGTAGGAATTTAGCCTTAGAGTAGTTACTCAACATTCCAGAGTTAGTTGGGGTTCTGGGTTTTATCTTTACTACAAAGGACACCATTTTGTGGTCTGACCTTAAAAGAGAGGACATTAACTAGGGGTGTACAGTGCTTTCCCATATTAGTGAGGATCAGATCCAGCATGTTTGCACCTCTGGTTGGCATATTGACAATCTGGTCCAGGGAGTTTGTATTTACAAAATCCATAATCTCTATGCCTGCACCTTTGGTGTCATATATGGTTCTCAGTTAATAGTGGGGTAATTAAAGTTGCCCATGAATATGGTATTGGGCTTGATTGTGATTCTTTCCAGTAAGCTTACACACATGTTATGGGTTTCCTTGGTCATAGAAAGGAACCTATAGCTTGCAAGGAAGTGGTATGGGATTTTGGCTATGGTGATTTGAACACGGAGAAGGGCAAGTGCATTGTCCTTTTTGACCAGCTTTAAGGTATATTTATTTTTTATGTAAACCAAGACACCTCCACCTTTAGTCCCTGTCTGTGTAGTAGCTAGTCTCAGTGTATGGAAGACATTATAGCCTTGCACTGCCAGTGTGCTGTCAGAGGCTGTAAGCCATGTCTCAGTGAATGCACAGATGTCAGCATTCTCTAGGGTGAGGAGAACATCTGGGAGTGAATTTTCTTGTTTAGACTCCTAGCACTGAGCAGTATCACCTTCAGATTTTCTTGGTTCTGATTTTCTATGTCAGATGTACTTTCAGTTTGTTTTTGTCTAAAAAAAAAAGCACTATGGGGAGGACAATGTATTAGCTGATATTTGAAGACTAGAAGAAAGAGGTGCAGACCATCCTTGGCAAAGCAGTTTGCTCTATTGACCATCTCCTTCCATGGTGATAAATATTATACCTCCTTACAGTGATACTGGAAATTAAGCCATTTATTAAAGTCAGTCATCTTCTGTTCATATTATGGCATCCTTCTTGGAGAAATTAAAATGCTGCTTGATGCTAGGCTCTTACCAGCCTGGGATACACATTCTGAGAGCTCCATGATCCATATAGTCTAGGTAGGTATAGCTCAGGTCATTTACACCCACATGTACTATGACTGAGTCATACTAGTACTTGTGGCCCAATGACCCGAGTGCACACATAATGTGGTGGATCCTGGCCCCTGATAAGGAACTGACCATGACTTTCTCCTTACTCAGCCTGGTAAGAAGGACATCAGTGTGTCTCACGATGGAGCCCCCAATGACCAGAATGGTGGATTGTGTGGTGGCTTGCCTTACGGGCTTAGAAGTAGAGGCTCCATGAGATGTGACTGTGTTAATGCCAGTGCTGTTTTGAAAGAGGGCATTCAGGACTGCTGAGGGCATTTATTACATGTACTTCATCTACAAGGTCTTTGGGGTTTAGGAAAGTTAAATTTAAGTACCTCAGCATATGTGGGTCTGTGGATCTCCTTTTTACTGTGATGGGTACAGTGTGTATACTACTGACAACTTGATTGAGATTAGGAGTGCTTTTATGGGAGACCTTTACCTCAAGTGACATTGTGTAAATACAACTCTCACATACCTTATCAGTTTGAGAATTAGCTGATTGTCATAATCATGAGGCAATTTCTACATTGCTTCAGGATGTCCATATCCACCAATCTGGTAACAGAGATAGTTAGAAAGTTCACAGGCACATGTTGCAGCCTGTGCTCCTACTTACACTAATTGCTATCTGTTCTTGTCTTATCTTTATTACCTTCCCAGATATGAAAAACAGCTTGTATGCTTTCAGAAAATATTAACTTTTAGCATTAAAAAGAAGACTGGCTATCTTCAAATAAAACTAATTTGTACACTGTTCTATTAAATGCATTGAAGTATTCAGGCACCAGGTAAGTCGCTATCTCTTATTCACTTTCAGTAATTTCAAACTTTATTTTTTACTAAGCTGCTTGCCCTTGTACCTTTTAATTTTATGATTCTGCCAGCAAACAATGTCCAGACCTCTTGAGATTTATTGCCTGTCCCTGTAGTCAGCTTGTCTCCATGGAAACATAACAAAAAACGTACAGCTGCCCTCAGCTGCAGACTTCTAAACTCACATTGAACATTTATTTGCTAAATGAAAATTTTTCATTACATTCACAATGTTCTCTTTATTTTTAAAAAAAACATTGCTTTCACAAAAAAAAGTATTAGATTAAGCTAAGGGTATTAATCCAGATATTCATCTATGCAAAAGTAAGAGAAAACATTTTAATTCAACATATATTATAATCTGTGCACTTTTACATTCTACCCCCACCCCAACAACCGAAGATCACAGCATATTAACTTCAACATGCTTTTGTCCAGCTTTCTTCTTCTTTCACATTGAAATATCTAAATTTCTAAAAATTAAAAAAGAAAAAAGTACTTGTTTACTTTAGTATCTTTATCAAATACAACAATCACTAAAATGCTTTACTACATAACATGTCATTTATATCGTTGTGTTTCATACAAATACTGTTAACAGTAAAAATTGTTTTACTAATATTTACTTTTTTTCCTTTTTCCTTCCTTTTAGTGTCCTTCCAAACATTAAAGACATGAAATGGGGTATATGTTTTTAAGTCCCCCACAAGCTTAACATAGTCAACAAAAGTCCAATCATTCTCAACCACTGTATCTTATAAAGCCATATTTCACAAATGTGACTAATGCTTTATAATTTCACATTCATTCACTAACTTCAAAATTATTGGTCTTCTTCTTGTTCATTTCCATCTCCCAAACCCAGACTCCAGTTCAGGTCCAAGGTACTCCAATTATTCTAGTCAACTCCTGTGCTTTTTTTCTCTCTTTCCTTTGGAACATTGGAAACAGTTTCACTGGCAAAGTCTCTTTATGAGCTTTATTATCAGAGGAATGAGAAGCAGAGTCCCCTTCTGTTGGCTGGCTCACATTTTGTTGTACATATTTTTGTATTTCATCCTTAGCCTGTTCTGCATCAAAAATTGATTTTGATCTTCCAGGAAAAATATTATGAAGACATCTGGAAACAGCAGCTTGAATCTCTCACCTGTCTCTCAACACTCACTGTTTTTTGGGATAAATGTGATTCTCTTCCACCTCTATCGTCTCCATTTTTAAGAATTTGCCCTTCTGCCACAGTTTTGTCAGATCAACTCCTTCTCCTGATATGTTTGCATCTGTAAAGGTCTTGGCTACTTTCTCTTGACCAGGTTTGGAGCAAACACATGATGTGCACTTTCAATTAACAAATTCTGCTGTTGAATACCAGTCCAGTTGCTTATTTGTGCTTTCATAAAATTAATACAGTCTGTTTAGTTTCTCTGGTTCAGCAGAAAATCTCAGGCTTTCCCTGTGTGCTCTGTTCTCTAACTCTACCATTATTTGAAACAAATCTTCTTCAGCAGTCACATACTAATCCAGGCTTTTCTTCATTTCAGACTCTGCTTTTTGCAGTTTTATCATTTCGTCTGAATAGTTGTTTAAAACTTGCCCCATTTTTCCAACCTTTTGTTATTTGAGTTAGTATACTCCTTCAGTGTTTCATTTACTTCAATCAGCTTTGAGCATATTTGATTTATTTTTTCCTCTAGATTACTGGAAGCCATGTATTGTACCAAACCTGGAGCTTGAACTGGTTTTTGTGAACAGCTGCAGGATTCTTCATAGTCAGCATTTTCTCTTCAACTTTTTAGTTGATTGTTTTCAGGCTGTCTAAGTTTCGTCTTCTTTACTGACATCCAGGCATTGTACTTAATTTTACTAAAACTGGCAGCGTTACTAGCCCTTATCTCTTAGTTTCATATTTCACATTGGAAGAGCTGAAATTAAGCTGCTGATCAGTGTTCAGCCATCTTGGAAGTAACAGGAAAAGATTCTCAGTACAAAAATGATGTACTAGTAAAGATTTTTTTTTGTATGCAGTGTGAGAGGTGCAAATTATAATTAGCCTAAATTACATACAGAACATCTCCTGTTTCATTTTAATTGATATAAGCCCTAATAAATATGTTTGAGTAATATAGTAACATGAGAATAAAATTTTAGCTAATCAGCAAAAATATGTACTTCCAGAAGCAATGTCTAACAATTATATAAGTTCAGAAACTTAGGCTAAAAAGAATTCATTCTTTTTCCTAATCAACATGCATGCTCATTTCTTGCTAATTAGCAACAAATGTTTTGAGATAGCACTTCTGCATCTAAATCATTTTCTTTATGGAAAGGTCATGGTGCTGTCGGCCATGGGTTCTCTTTTAATTAAAGAAGTATTGTGAAGCTGGCACTGTCATGCGGAAGAAGGATGCTTGACTGAGCCAGCAGCAAGCCTGTTTCATAAATAAACTGCTCTTTGGGGAAACAGGAAGGTAGCATCTCAATACAGCAGTCTCGTAACCAAGGCTGTATGCTGTTCATAGATCCCTAAAATGTCCACAGATGAAAATCTGTGATTTTTTACACACACACACACACACACACACACACACACACACACACACACACACACACACACATGCACACGCACACACACATACACAATCTCACTGCCACGAAAATCCAGGTCTCTCACAAGCTGTACTGATTTTTCACATACACTCACACTAACATAACCCCTAACCTGCCAGGTGTACATACAAATTGGAGGAACATAAATTCACCTAAGTCTCATCTTTGGGGTGCTGGAGTAAATTAGAGCATGTGGATAAACCCACACAGATAGATGAAGGGCAGGCAGACACCACACAGAAGAAGCCACAGCCAAGAGCTCAACCAGAGCTATGTCCAGTGACATGGCAATGCTACTCACTGTGCCATTATACCTGTGATCCGTTACTTTCACATGTATCCAGCTCCTGTCAGACCACCAAAGCCAGACTGGTAACTATTTAAATTGAGCAAATGACAAGACTGGCGGTTGACTCCCTATTGAAATGTTGCCACTTGTAATTCTGAGTTCCAACAGACTAAAAACAAAAGATTGAAAATTCAGAAGAAGAATACATTTCAAACACTGCTCTTCTCCTTTAAATTTCTTTTTGCAGGGGGGCAAGCCCCCTTGCACCACCCGATGTAGGAGGGGGGCAAGCACAAAACTTTTATACTAACTCTGAAACTTCCAAATCTCAGAGAAAAGGGAAAATTCCAGGAAATGGCCATCTCATTTTGGTATATTTTAGTTCTCTTTTTGGTCATTCAGTGTTCTTGTTCCTAGGCTTGCTCTAGTGGGTCCCAATATTTCAAACCATATACTGTGTTAGTTATGTTCATCCACAGACAGACCCTACATTCACACAGCACTTGTAACCAATTCTGTGTTCCCTTTAGTTGTGAAAAAATGATGGCTACGTAATGAATTTCACTTTTGTTCCACACAAACAGTAGTCATACATTAAAGTATTCCAAGTTGCTTCACACAAATCGCATTAATCCTGAAAGTCACAATATTGATCAAACATCAGATCACCATTTTCCTCCACAGACAGCCACAGTAATTAATTATGTATTTATGCCTAAGATATCTGACTGTTATAAAACATCAAATTTTTAATGAAAGACTCAGAGCAAATCCAAAAATACTGAGGAAACAAATGCCAAAGATCAGAGACAGATTTTAAATATTACTCTCGCATATCTGGAAATTTGATCGACTAACAAGAGTTACACAACATTAATTCTTTTGAAGGATATAGTCACTAATTAAAATATCTGTCATTATTTAGTAACTGGAACCTTCTACTGCTGACCAGAAATCTATAATTTTTCCATACCAAAAACAGAGACAAACTCAGAGACATTCATAGCTTTCAGTTTACTTGCTTAAGAATCAGATGGGGGAGGAGGGAGAAAGGACAAGAATCTCAAACAATGTTTAAATATTACTCTAGTTCACTTAAAAGTTAATAGAATAACATGCTTTGTTTCACTATGTATGTCCTGAACAATTATTACTACAAGGTTCTGTGGCATCGCTGACTAATTCATTTAAAGTTAGGATTTTGCATAAACCTGCATTGCCTGAATAATAAGACATACAAAACTCTGTCTGTCACTACTGACTGACTGTAATCCTCAGTTATTTATCAGAAAAATCAAGGGTTTTTCAAGGAAGAGGATAAAACCTATAAAGCATTCCCAGGGATGCTCTGCGAAATTGGAGACACTGAAGAGGTATGGTACTCCATTTGCTCGGTAAATGTATCCACTGGTCATAGATTGTCTAAAAAGATTTAAAAAATAAATTTTCCTCATACTCTCACTGACAGCTGTTCTTGGTACTGTCTGTAGCTATGTTCCACTTCTCTTTGCTGTTTAATATCTACAGGACTCTCTGTTCTTAGCCAGCCAATTCTTGGAGCCTTTTATTCCTTGCCGTGATGGTCAATACCTCCCACAAAGTATGCTTTTTAGCTAGGGGTGCCTTTCTGCCCATTCTGTGTGCCTTTATTGTCTCATTTTTACATTTCTTTGCTTAAAAAAATACGTAAGGAGGTGGAAAACTGATCATAGATGACTGACACCCTAGGCAGTCACCTAGTTGGCTATCTGTAAGGCCAGCCATGACTGTGCTCACAATTATGAGGAACACATCTGCTTATGTCTCACCATATTGCACCTCATTTGGCCAGACCACATTATGGTAGGCTAGGATAGAGTCATCTCCTGGTGTTGATAAAACTGAAGTAGATGGGCAATAGTGACAAGAAAAAGTGGATATGAAATTTACTACCACTTCCAAAACTGATGCACCTAGAAGAGTTGGGGTGGACTCTGCTGCTTCAATGTGGTACACCGGTAAAAAAAATAAATAAAAATCAGGAAATACATTTTTGTACAGAGTAGTGTACTAACTTGGCCTTTTCTAAACCATATGGATTGGTGAAATAAATTACTAGGGCAATACATGTAGTAATCTAACACACATTCAGCTTTTCAAATAATTTGGTTGTTGGTAACAATCTAGTGGCATATTATTTACTCAGATTTAGCCACTTATTATGTTTGTACTTTTTCAGTCTGGGTATGAATGACAGTTAGTCACTTTCACTTTTCTACTGATTACATGTTTAAGTATGGTAACAATAACACCTGTATTTTAGTAAGCTGGGAAAAGTTTTTGCCCAAAGATGCACTGAATAAATTAATGTATCATGTACCTCTATCTTATACAGTTACTAAATGTAGTCAGTGAACTCGGTATACATAAAAAACTTAACTGCCCATCAGTAAACTGGTGGACCTATACATCAAATGTAGGATATGCCCAAAAGTTCTTGGATTTTATTAACAAAAACTCCAAGGACCAAATTGTTTGCAAGCCCACCTGTGGCAACAATATACTTGACGTGGATCTTATGAATATAGATTCATTAAGCACTATTCACCTAGTATTTCCTTTCCCAGTCAAGCCAAATCCTAAACTATTCATCTTCATCTTTAAAATCTCTGTTCCTGTAGGAAACAAAGTCTCCAAATTAAGGATTTCAAATGCACAAATATCATCAAATTCTATGAATTCCCATATCTCCAGGTTAGTAGCGCAGCATGATGCCCCACAGATCATCCATGCACAACTATCAGCAGGCAAAACCACATTTCAAGTCGTAGCTGGTTATAGATTGCCCACCATGTCCCAAGATGCTCACTCTGCATTCCTTGAGCCATTGGAAAATATAAAGGTCCTACCCAACACCATAATCTTGGGTGATTTCAACTACCCTGGTATAGACTGGGCGAACTACCAATGTTCCAACTCCTATGCTCAGCAATTCATAGAATTTATAAATTCAAATGTCCTTGAACAACTAGTATGTTCCCTCACTAGAGGGGACAACATATTGGATTTAATCATTACAAATATGGGTGCCCATTGTACCACACCTGTTATCACTCCCTCCTTGGTCAGATCCGACCACAAACTGATAACCATGGACATCCACACCCCTCCACCTCCCCCAGTCAAAGAAACCATAGTCAAAAACCTTTCCAAAGCAAACTTCAAACTATTTGCATCCGAAGTGGAAAGCTTCACTATTCCCTTGCAGAAGGATAATGATATCCAGGATGCGGAATCCTACACCAAGGCACTCTATATGCATCTTCGGGATTGCATGGACAGTGTTATCCCAAATAAAACCAAGACTCCTTCATCAAGCAAGAAGAAACCAGTCTGGTGGACCCTGGCCATAAGCAAACTTTACAATAAAAGGAGGAGACTTATACAAAAAAAGGCCAAATCTCAAGTAGAAAAAATCATCCCTGATCAGCATTAGGAAGAAATTGAGGGCCCTCATCAAGTCAACTAAAGCTAATTTTGAAAAGAAAGTTGCCAAGGATGTCAAGGATAACCATAAGGCCTTCTATGGCTACGTCAAAAACCTAAATGGCAATGCTCAGGTCTGTTCTGAGCTAGTACAAAATGGAACAAAATACACTGACCCTTCTGACATTGCCAACATCTTGACTGACAGGTTCAGTGCAAATATCTCCCCCCCCCCTCACCACCTACAGGGCCTATTAACATTCCAGGGGATTATGTAAGTCCAATTATTACTGATACGTTGGTTAACAAGGCTCTATCTAAAGCTAAAAACACTGCCTCCATGGGACCAGATGGTGTCCCAGGTTGTGTTATACGTGAGCTCCAAAAGGAATTAACCCCGCATCTTAATACCCTGTTCAGTCTCAGCCTCTCCACAGGATATGTGCCCATAGAATGGCGCATGGCAATGGTGGTCCCACTACACAAGGGTGGGGCCACAACTGACCCTGGGAACTACCGACCAATAAGCCTGACCAGTCTGGTCTGTAAGGCTATGGAGCGAATCATTATGGAACTCATAAATGGAGAGATTGGGAACCTCCAGTCGCTGGACCCCACACAGTTCGGCTTCATCAAGGGCAGATCATGCCTCCTGAACCTGCTGGATTTCTTTGAGACAGTTACTCAGGCTATAGATAAGGGAAAGGAGGTACACATGGCTTACCTTGACCTTGCTAAAGCATTTGATACCATTCCCCATTCAGGTATTATTGATAAGCTCACCAGCCTGGGCATAAACCCTTACGTCACAAGATGGATCACAAACTGGCTATCAGACAGATCCCATAAAGTAAGAGTAGCGGGATCTATGTCCGAATCCAGACCAGTAACGAGTGGTGTGCCTCAGGGCTCTGTCCTGGGGCCCCTCCTTTTTGGCATATACTTCTCAGAAGTACAGGCAAGCACAGAAGGGCTGTGGCTGACTAAGATTGTGGACGACTGCAAACTGGGTGCTATAATAGAGTCTCCGGCCGACATGAAGATCCTCCAGAAGGGCCTAAATGAAACTGATGCATGGTGTCAAAGCCATGGTCTCAAGCTAAATGCAAAAAAATGCGTAGTAATCCCCTTTGGAAAAAACAGAGTACCCGCAAACTACAACATAGGAGGTAATCCCCTGAAATCTGAAGAAGAAATAAGGAGGGATCTAGGGACCCAAGTAGATAGTCAGCTTTCCTTTGATAACCATGTTGCCAAAGTTGTTAGAAAATCCTTCTATGTGACCCATCTGATCATGAAAGGGTTCGCATCAAGATCTAAGGATGTAATGGTGCCCCTCTACTCTTCCCTCATCAGACCCATTATTGAGTACAATGCTCCAATTGGAATGTACCTGGCTAGACATCTCCAGCAGCTGGAGAGACCACAGAGGTACCTAACCAAGAGGATTACTGGCCTCAAACATTTGCCGTATGCAGCACGATTGAAAAAGCTAAGACTGTTCTCTGTTGCATACCGCCTTCTCAGAGGTGATCTCTTTCTAACGCCATGTCCAACCCAGTATTGTTGAACATGCTCCATCTTAGCAAAACCAAATCTACTCGAGCTACACGCTCTAGGATTATAAACCTCAACACAACAATGAATAGAACATGCCGGTGGGATAGATTCCCTTCACAGAGACTTCCCTTACTATGGAACAGGGTCCCGATCTACATAAGACAGAGCCCCTCACTATCACTCTTCAAGAGGAACCTTGATGAGTGGATGGGTAACAGAAAGTTCACACCAGGGATCACACCAACAGCACTACTAGATAGGGGCCAAGGGTACTAGCTGCTAGTATAAGGGTCTAGGTAACTACTAAAGGGGCGGTGAATACTGCACAACATGGCTGGGCTAATATATGCCTTCGGGCAGATAGCCCAGTACCAACCTATGAACCTATGAAGAAGTTTCAAAATTCACAAATACCATCATAACCTCAAACATGACCACAAGGAACTTCACAAAGGAGTTCTATAGCCACTTAGATAATTTATAGAGCAAACAGACCCAACAAGATCTAAATATAATAGGAAATTTAAAAACAAACCACCGTCCACCAATATAGAAAAAAACTTTCCAAGAAAAAAAACTCCTTAAAATATAGAGTAGGTCAAAAGATCCTAATATCAAAGTAAATATAAGGAAACTGACTAAAACTTACAAAATACCATTAGGACTACTAAGACAGCTCATGAATTTACATTAGCATGTGAAACCAGGGACAACTCAAATCCTTCTTTATATATATTATGAAACTTGGAAACAACACCCAACATTGTTCTGAACTTATCCAAATGGCATAACACTCAGACCTAGCAAATCTCACAAACTTACCAGTAAACAAATTCAGTGTAAATTTTACTGTAGCAGCAGCTATCTATAGCTCACCCATCCCTGAGGCTTTCAGACAGCCCACCATCATTAAAGAACAAGTACTAAAGTTACTCTGTAAGACTAAAAATAGTTCTTCCATGCAACAGATAATATAACTGACTGTTAAATACACATCACAAAACAAGCCCTGGCAGGTCTGCTCATTAGACTCAGCTAAGTTTAGCCACTGACTTTATCCCTAAAGTTTGGTATAAGGTGGAGTTGATATTGCTCTATAAATGTGACCCCCACTACTGATCCTAGTAAATATAAGTACACCAACCCAACAAGTCTTATTTGCAAAGCCATGGAACCAATTTTAACTGGTCTGATAAATTATGACATTAAAAATACCATCAGACTAGAACTGGAACAGTCTGTCTTTGTAAAGGGGGGATCCTGTCTAAGGAATCTGGTCAACTTCTTTGAGAAAGTAACACAAGTTGCTGACATTCACCATGCTGTCCATGTGGCATACCCTGACCTGGCCAAAGGATTTGATACCATCCTTCATGTTTGTATCATTAGCAAGCTAAATACCTTACAAATAGATCCTTATGTGGTAAGGTTATGTGGTAAGATGCATAGCAAATGTTAAAGGACAGAATGCACATGGTGCAGGTAGCAGGAACATCATCAAAAAGCATGAGGTTGACCAGTGGTGTCCCACAGGGCTCCATGCTTGGACTGCTTTTGTTCAGCATTTACACTTCTGATCTCCAAACCATGAACCAACAACAAGACCTATGACTAACCAAGACTGCAGATGACTGTAAACTAGGTGCCATTGTCAAGTCGTCCTCTGACACCCAAGCCCTTCTGCAAAAAACTGTCCTTGTAAATACCTGGTGTATAAAAAAATGGGCTTAAGTTATATGCTAAAAAATGCCACATTGCCACCTTTGGTAAACATCCCCTCCCAATGACATAGAACATAGTCAACCCCCACACCAAAATTAAAATGTTGTTAGAGACTTTGGAAATGTCGACTGACAATTCCCTTCCCTTTGAGCACTATGTAACAGCAATGGATAGAAAATCATTCTACATGGCACAACTAATTGCCAGGGTAGTATAATCCAGTTCTAAGGAGATGAGTATTCCCTTATCGTCAGCATTGATTAGGCCAGTCATTGAATACAAGCCTCTGTGGAATGTGACCTCACTAGATATGTCATTCAACTAGAATGACCTCAGAGGTGTCTAAAAAAGAAGCTCACTAGCTTAAAAACTCTGCTCTGTCAGGAAAGACTGCAAACACTGTCTTGAGTTTATTTATCTTCTAGACTCCCGAGAGGGGATTTATGTCTTGCCTTCCAAGCCATTAGAGACACAACCATCCAGGACCTTCTGTATCTCCATAAACCATATAGCTTTACAAGTACCAGAACCAGGGATCTGAATCTTCACCAAAAGATAAATAAAACTAGGTGGAGAGAGAGAGGTTCACCATAGTGTCTTCTCCACTTCTAGAATAGACTCCTTCAGACAGGAACTGGGCAATTGGATGGGTATTTGCAAATTCACCCCTGGCTTGACAGGCCTGGCCCTCGTCAAGATAAGAGGCTTGTTATGACAGTGTTTGACTCTGTTGCCTTGTGCTTCCTTGATTCCTATAATTTCACTCATCTGTCTTTGTTCTGTGCAAACATGAAAATAGCTGAAGTTTGGGGTTGGGGTTTGGGGTTTGGCATAATGATTAAGGTGTTTACCTCACAGACAGAAGGTACAGGGTTTGATTTTTACCTTTGAAGGGAAATTGGCTAAACTTAAAGTAGTCTGCAAGGACAGCTAGTCTATTACTTTATGAACCTATAAACTGAATGATGTCTGTTACACTATATGTCAACTCTTTTTGCAGAGATCATGGCAAATTCATTCAGTCTTTATCGCCTCATAGTAATATGAATAATTAATTGTTTTAGTTATCTTCAGTATTGAGAAACCTCTTCCTGCCTCAGCTGTTGATACTGGACACTAAAATTAACAATAAAGTGAAAAGTCATTGAAACGTCAGTGGTTAGTAAATTAAAAAACAATAATTCCTTCAATAAGACAACACTGTCTCTGCAAAGTTTTGACAGCAATGTAGTACTCCAAGTTAAACAGCAATGTAATACTCCAAGTTAAACAGTAATGTGGTACTACAAGTTAAGTTCTATGTTGAACTTTCAAAAGGAATTGGTAGTTTTCTGTCGTTGTTATGAATAGGTTTTCTGTGAACTGTTTTGTGTATATGCAATTTCTATAAATATTTTAGGTTTCTAATACTGTGACAGACATGGACCTCATTCCTGAGTTAGAGTATGATTATAGTTCATGAAATTAGTATAGCTTCAGTCTTTTATCTTAGACCCAATGTACCCAGAAGTGCCTCCTTCTGCAGTTCTTATTGACTTACACATTTTGGTAACATATTTAAGTCGACTTGAACATTTCCCTCTTGTTTCTACTACTATTGGAACTGACTGGGGGTGTTGTTATCCCACCTTGCTCTAGTTTCTGCTTGCACATGCTGATATTTTACAGCTTTATCTCTCTCAGTACTTAGGACACTATAATCCCTAGGTGTAGCTCTATCCATGATTTTCTTTTTGTTCTTTGACATCTGTATCTGTTTTTCTTGTTTCTACTTGCTTAGGTTGCAGGTAAGTTCAAAGAAGACACAGGGGTGGGAGGGGTTGTTAGAGTATGTATGTGTGTTTGTGTGTGAGCAAGTGAATGAGTATTTTCTGTGAGTGTGAGGGGCAGGTGAATGAGTGAGTGTTTTAAGTAAATGTCATAATACTACCCAGCAAACCTGCACTGGGCAATTTGTATTTTCTGTGCATGGGGGGGGGGGGGTGGATGAGGTGGGGCGGGCAGGTGAACTAGTTTGTGTTTTAGGTGAAAGTCAGAGAGTCATTGTGTATGTGTGTGTGTGTGTGTGAGTGTTTATATGCTATGAGTTGCTTTTGATAACATAATGCATGCACCACTAGGGAGAACATTAATGTCACTAGGTCTGAGAGTACACTGGTCAGTTCAGAGACATCATAATGAGCAGATAATGAGGTATTTCTTGTTGCAGTCATACCTGCCTCTGAATCACATTTACATGTAATAACTCTAACCAGCCAGCCTGCATTGAGCAATTAGCACAAGCAGTAAACATTTTAATGAATCCCAGGGACAGTCACTCATGCATACACTTGTCTCATTGGTAATTTGCAAGTCATAATTTTGTGCAATAGTTCTTCTTTTCATCTTAAAGTAACTGAGTTTCCGTGACTTATTGTCTGTGCTCAGGGTAATTTTTTTATAAAAAACTAGTTTTTAATGTCCTGAAGTAATCTGTAAAAGTCTCTTTCTAATGCTAAATTAAAAATTTTCGTTGTGATAAAAACAAATTCAGGTGTTATCTTTAAATCATTGCATCCTTATGGAACTTCCACATACCCACACACAACTTTTCCATTTTTTATATTAACAGGTAGGTTCTAGGCTAGCTGTCCTTGTGAGTCATTTTAGGCCCAGCTAATTTCCCTTCAAAGGTGAGAATCAAACCCTGTACTTTGTCACTGTGAGGTAAATACCTCAACCATTAAATCAAACCACCAACTCTCAATAAATGTATAATTCATTAAAAGGTAGTGTGCTGCTCTTCTTTTGTAGTTACTAAACATTAGAAGTCATAACTCTGACAGGGTGGCTGTGGTGGTGCAGTGGTTAGCATTGCTGCCTCACAGCAAGAGGTTCTCCAGTTCGATCCTCGGCTGGGGTGCCTTCTGTGTGGAGTCTGCATGTCCTCCCTGTGATCACATAGGTTTCCTCCAGGTGCTCCGTTTTCATCCCAAAGACATGCTGTAGATGGACTGGACACTCTAAATTGGCCCTAGGTGTGAGTGTGTGTGTATGCCTTCTGTGTAAGGTTGGGTGCTGGGCTGGCAACTCAACACCATAAAACTCCACTGCCAATCATGAGTGGACACGTGATACACTGTGGCGACCCCTAACTGGGAAAAGCTGAAAGAAGAAGTCATAGCTCTGACATGTAATTAATTAAAGTAAAAACCAGCACTACACTGTTCATCTAGTAATTTTTGTAGTAAGAAGAGAACCCATTGCTTGTTGTAGATTGAGTAATGCACAGTTTGGAGGATGAGGAAGTTGATCCTATTTATCAGTGGACTGTGGCTGGGTTCCATTGCTGTCGAAGAAGAGTGTGTCTTTTATCTGCAGCTGCTATATGTCATTTATTGAACAGCATAGGTTGTTATATTTTACCTGAGCTTCTGTAATCAACATAATGTAATTAGACCATTTTAGTGGTGTGTTCATTTTGGAAGCTTATGTTTGTATTTGGTGTTGAGAGTTACAGCTGGATTCCAATAAGTTAGGGTAGCATAGTGGACAGCATCAACCATCTGTATCACTACCCCAAACCAGATATACATGCCCGTACCTGGTTATATCATTATTCTGGGTGGTGAGCTATACCCAAAGCAGTTTCTTGCAATGCCATACAAGGAAATGCAAGGGATTCCTGTCAAGCCAGGATTGATTTAACAATACTCTATGGTAATATATAGGTTCATAGGTTGGTACTAGGCTATCGGCCCTAGGGCCTATACAGGCCTAGCCATAACAATTCCCTGGCTATTTCTTCCCACAATATTTGCTTCCTTGGACCCCTGTCTAGCAGGGTGACTGACATGATCCCCGGGGTGAACTTCCTATCTCCCATCCAATTGTCAAGGTTCCTTTTGAAGAGGGCCAAAGAGGCACTCTGCTTGACATGTATGGGCAGTCTATTCCAGAGTCTGGGGAGTCTCTGGGTCAAAAACCTATCCCTCCAGCATGTCCTGTTCATTGTAATGACAAGGTTTAGATTCCTGGAGTGTGTGGTTCTTAGGGGTTGGGATTTCTTTAAGTTTAGCATGTCCAACACCTCTGGGTTTGACATGGCCCTGTATGTTAAGCAAAGATCGCCTCTGAGTAGACGATATGTAACAAAGTATAGCTGGAGTTTGTTTTTTTAGACGGTCAGCATAGGGCTTCTACGTTAGGCCTGTGATTCTTTTAGTGAGGTATTTCTGCGGCCTTTCCAGTTATTGCAGATGTCTTGAGAGGTACTTACCAAACAGGGCATTGTATTTTATAATGGATCTAATGGGGTATGAGTACAGTGGGACAATGACCTCCTTTTTCTGGATGAAAAGCCCTTAGTGATGTGGTGTGCCACATAGAAGGATTTTCTGACTGTTGTGGCGATGGGGTTATCGAAGGTGAGACCACTGTCCACCTGTGTCCCTAGGTCTCTTATCACACTTTTGGTATTTAGTTTACTGCCACCTATGTGGCAATTCATGGGTGCATGTTTTTTCCCAAAGGGGATAACTATACACTTCTTGGCATTGAGCTTGAGCCCATGATTCTGGCACCAAGCATCTGTTTCTCTAAGGCCCTTTTGTGGAATATCCACAAAATGTGGGGATTCAAAAATGGCTCCCAGTTTGCAGTCATCTGCAAACTTTGTTAGCCAGAGTCCCTTAGTGTTGGCCTGTACTTTAGAGTAGTAGATGCCTAACAAGAGCGGTCCCAGGACTGAACCCTGAGGTACTCCACTTGTCACTTGTCTGGAGCTGGATTTGGAGTCGGCTACTTTTACAGTGTGGGTTCTGTCAGTAAACCAGTTGGAAACCCATCGAGTGATGTAGGGATTAATGCTCAGCTTAGTAAGTTTATCTATGTTTCTAGAGTGGGGGGATGGTGTTGAAGGCCTTGGTGAGGTCCAGATAGGCTGTGTGGACTGCCTTACCCTCCTCCACAGCTCTGGAGACTAATTTGAAGAAGTCAGTCAGGTCCTAGAGACAAGCTTGCCCCTTCACATACCCAAACTGGGTGGGGTCCAGTGTTTGAAGGTTGCCAATGTCTTTGTTTATAAGTTCCATGATAATACGTTCCATGACCTTGCAGATCAGGCTAGTCAGACTGATGAGGCAGTAGTTCCCAGGATCCAGGGTGGATCCCCCCTTGTGGAGTGGGATAACTGTAGCTGTGCGACACTCAGTGGGCACGAAGCCTGAGGTGAGGCTATGATTAAGCATGACACTTAGCTGAGGTGCCAGTAAATTTTGTAGTTCATGTAGTACACAACCCGGGATGTCATCTGGTCCCATTGATGCTGTATTCTTAGCCATAACCATGTATGGCATCACTTGATGCTTGCCAAGGCCTTTCACCTGACAAGTTCAGCAGATGTTGTTTGGTACCAGAACTGCAGTATGGGTGGAACTGCACAATCAAGAAGCTGTCCTGCATGGCAGTTCCACCTGTATGACAGATGGAAGAATGCATGCATGACAGGTAACATGGCCAGCATGCATGCATTACCACCATCTTTGGGCTGGGAGAGTTACATGATATTGTACTTGTGTGAGCTGTCTTCACTGAAATTTGGAGATGACTTGCACCAGTCTTACAGAACAAGCAACTGATCCTCAGCTTCTATTCCATTGATTTGCAAATAGTACCAAAACAACTCCATCTGTATGTGGAACTTGGTATTGTAGGCAGTCTGGTTCATCCCCATGTACCAATTGCAGCACCAAGTCCATCTTACAGGTGTTGCTGTCCCATTGATGAGACCGCCAGTAGACTTCCATAGGCTATACCACTGCTTGGGGTTTTACATTGGTGTTCATAGGTTCATAGGTAGATACTAGGCTATCAGCCCTGGGACCTATACAAACCCTGCTAAAAAGGTACCCTGGCTTTTGCCACCCAAGAAAATTATTTTCCTGTGCCACTGTCGAGCAGAGCCACAGAGGTGATCCCCAGGGTGAATTTCCTATTTCCCATCCAATCATCAAGATTTTTCTTGAAGAGTGCTAATGAGGAGCTTTGTTTGATCTAGATAGGTAGTTTATTCCAGAGTATGGGAAGTCTCTGGGACAGGAATCTATCCCTCCGGCATGTTCTATTTATTGTGGTAACAAGGTTTAGGTCCCTAGAGCGTGTAGCTCAGTGGGATTGGGATTTCTTTAAGTGGAGCATGTCCAACAGCTCTGGGTTTGACATAGCTTTGTATGTTAGGCAGAGATCACCTCTGAGTAGGTGATATGCGACGGAGTAAAGCTGGAGTTTTTGAGACGGTCTACGTAGAGCATCTGTTTGAGGCCAGTAATCCTCTTTGTGAGGTATTTCTGTGGCCTTTCCAGTTGTTGTAGATGTCTTGTGAGGTACATACCAAAAGGGGCATTGTACTCTATAATGGGTCTAATGAGTGATGAGTAGAGGGGAACAATGACCTCTTTTTTTCTGGATGAAACCTTTTGTGATGAGGTGTGCCACATAGAAGGATTTCCTGACTACTGTGGTGATGTGATTATCAAAGGAGAGACTACTATCCACCTGTGTCTCAAGGTCTCTTATCACACTTTCGGTGTTGAGTATACTACCGCCTATGTTTGTAGTTCATGGGTACAGAGCAGAAATGGTGTAAGGTTTATAGCAGAAGCCATGTATAACATAAAGCATTGTGATTGGGTCACTGATTATAAAGTGTGTTCAAGTCATGGATGCAAACAAATTCACCTCTTGAGCGAAATTTCTTTCTAGCATATGAAGCTTTACCTGCTTCAACTTATGGAAACAAAAAAGCCCTAAGTGTTTTAATGGATTTCAAAGCCATAAGTCATTTAGTAAGCTCTGTCAGGAAGACAGTGTAGCATATTATTTTAAGGTACAGAAAGTCATGGACAGATTACTGGCACAGACATCAGGTAGAAACAAATCTGTTTTTAATTGTGCTGCTGTCATTGCTGCTCGGTTTTGGCACTTTTAACTGCCTAGTGTGATATGCAATCTTAAGAAATTCAGCAGGGGTGCTTAACATATGCATACACTTTGAGGAAGGCAAGACAGGAACATTTAGCTACCTAAAGAACCTGAGAAGAAGCCAATATTTCACTTTCTTTCAGAAAAAGATTTCAACAACAGTAAAAGGGCATTATCAAATATTAGTGGAATCATCTCAGATGAAACAATTGTATTACTCTCACAAAGAGAATGGTAGGCAAATGAAATAGTATACTAATATAAGTTGTGGAGTCAGAAAGTAGAGCAAATTCAAAATCTATGATACAAATAAAAGGTGATTGTTGAGATTCTGGGAAAATTTAAACTAGTGGTAAATTAGAATGTGAACTTATCTGATTAGATGGGTATGGGAATGAAGCATCGTGTCTTCTTCTACCTTTTGTGTACATTTCTGTGAAGTATTCATTATGTTACTAAGTGCAACCAAGTGTTCTCTTAGGGAAACTATCCCAAATAGAAAACTAGGAGAGGAAGTTCCTAAAATAGAATGCAGTAAATGCAAACTGTGGCCAGCTCAAAACACATCACGGCACATCACTTCACCATTACTTGTACGCCAAGCTGTCAGGCAGTTTTGCTTGCACGTGATGGAAAATAAGAAGTTATGTACCTACCATAACGTTCCATGTTAGTTGTCTTCTCTCGCCTTCTTTCTTGCTTGATGGGTTCGGAGCCGATCCCTCGGCTCCGACTCGGCACTTGCTAAGCTCGAGAGTCACTTTTACCAGCTCGAGGCAGCCCCATATCCCATGATGCAAGGCGGTAAGTACCCAGATCTCGTTTGATGACAAAGGGCAATAGCACCAAGCATAAACATACTTCCCAAAGGAAGAAAGAAAACTTACAGGATGGAAGAAGGACCAGGTCTGAATGGTCTTCAGCATAATAATTTCTTATAACAAGGTCTGTCCAGGCCTGGGGAAGGAGGGAGGGTCGCAAGAAAGAAGGCGAGAGAAGACAACTAACATGGAACGTTATGGTAGGTACATAACTTCTTAATGTTAAGTTGTCAATCTCGCCTTCATTCTTGCTTGATGGGACCGCGTCCTAGCACCTCTATCCTGGGTGGCTCAATGGAACAGACTCTTGAGGACTGTAGAGCCAAAACTGGCTCTGTCCCTGGAGGCCAAGTCCAATTTGTAATGGGAAACAAAGTGTGAGGAGTGGCCCAAGTGGCCACTGCACAAATAGTGTCTAAAGGAAGTCTAGCTTGAAAAGCTGTAGAAGTAGCTAAGCTCCTAGTTGAATGTGCTTTAGGTTTTGAGCACAGCTGTTTTCCCTGAGTAGATAAATTTCAGAGATGACCGAAGAAAGCCATCTGGACAAGGTCACTTTAGAAACAGGAAGGCCTTTTTTATTATCCGCATAGGAAACAAAAAGTTGATCAGATTTTCTAAATTTTTTTGTTCTGTCCAAATAATATCTAAGTTGACGGTGGACATCAAGATAATGTAGTTTTTGTTCAGCTCTGTCTGAATAGTTTGGGAAAAATACAGGGAGATCAATGGATTGATTCAAATTGGTCTTAGAAGCGACCTTAGGCAAAAAAGGTCAGATTAGTTCTCAAAGATACTCTGTCTTTGTGAAAAACCAAGTAGGGGGGTCGAACCGATAGAGCATGAAGTTCAGACACCCTCCTGGCTGATGTAATAGCCACTAGGAATAAAGTTTTCCAAGAAAGAAATTTCAGGGAACAAGAAACAGCTGGCTCGAAGGGGGGAAGAATCAAGGATGTCAGCACTAAATTTAGATCCCACTGAGGAGGAGGATTCCTGATTGGAGGCTTTAGTAGGAAAATTCCTTTCAAGAAGGCCCTGCAGAGCCTATGGGACATAATATTATGATCTGCTACCCCGACATGAAAGTTGGAGATAGCAGCCAATTGAACTCTGACTGTGGAAGAAGAGGAGCCTGCATGAAAAATCTCTGCTAAGAAGTCCAGGACTGCCTGAACAGGGGCAGTAAAAGGATCAATATTCTTGGCCTTAGCCCAATAAGAGAAGCGTTTCCATTTGCTTGTATAAATCCTCCTGGTAGAGGATTTTAACGAAGATACTATAATGTCTCTAACTGGGTTAGAGATCAAAGGAAGCCTGGCTAAGGAAGGAAGTGGAGCAACCATGCTGTGAGGTTGAGAGAAGGGATAGACCGGTGCAGCTGACCCGATTTGGTGAATCAGAAGATCTGGCACTGGGTCCAGATGCCACGGCTGCACCAAAAGGTGATGATGGAGGAACGGGAACCAAACTTGTCGAGGCCAGTAAGGGGCAATGAGAATCAATTTGGCTCTCAAAACGGTAGCTTTCTGGATAACTTGAGGGATCAGAGGAAATGGAGGGAAGGCATAAAGAAGTCCCTGGGGCCAATCCTGGGTCAGAGCGTCTCTGGGGGGATGGCCTGGTAGAGGGAAGAGACAGAAGAAGTCTGGGCATTTGCTGTTTTGGGGAGTAGCAAAAAGATCGCAACATGGACGACCCCATTCCAGAAATATCTCTTCCGCTACAGATTGCTTGAGAGACCACTCGTGAGGCATGAGAATAGCTCTGCTCAATCTGTCCGCTACGATGTTGGTTTTCCCAGGGATATGCATTGCTACCAGAAACCGATGAGAGGAGATCGCCCATTGCCATAGTCTGAGCGCTTCTCGACACAAGGGGTAGGACTTGGTTCCGCCCTGTTTGTTGATATACCAAACTACAGACATGTTGTCTGTGTGGACTGCAATTGTCCCTACGGGAAGAAAGTCATTGAGGGCTTGCAACGTTAAAAGCACTGCTCTCATCTCCAGGACATTTATGTGCAGATGGTACTCGAACGGTTGCCACGTCCCATGAACCATCCTGCCCTGATAATGACCCCCCCACCCGATCAGGGAGGCATCCGTGGTGACAGTGGCTATCGGGGATGGGGGTACAAAGTACCTGCCTTGGTGAACCTGAGGAGATGTGATCCACCAAGCAAGATGATCTTTGCAAGTCTGTGTCACCAGAATCTGGTGACGCATTGGAAGTTGTTGGTACGACCACTGTGTGAACAGCATCCACTGAAGAAGGCATGTAGAATCGAGCCAGGGAAGAAGAGTAATGGCCGCAGCCATGAGGCCTAATACCTTTAGAACCATTCTGGCCTGTACTTTCTTGTTGGCCAGAATGATCCTGACATGACTCTGAATGTCTGAAACTCTTTGATCTGTAAGGGTAGCTGACATCCGAACAGTGTTTAAGTTTGTGCCTATGAAGGTAATAGACTGGCAGGGCGATAAGGATGACTTTTCGAAGTTGATCGAGATGCCCAAACGAGAACAAAGATTTATTGTGTAATCCCTGGCTTGTATAAGCTGATGCCTGGTGGTGGCTGACAGGAGCCAGTCGTCGAGATACGGAAACACCTGGAATCCTTGACGTCTCAGGTGAGCCGTGACCACTGCCATGCATTTGGTGAACACTCTGGGGGCTGTAGTGAGACCAAAGGGCAGGGCTCTGAACTGGAAATGACTGGACCCCAGCCGAAAGCGGAGAAATCTCCTGGAGCATCTGTGAATTTTGATGTGATAGTACGCATCCTGAAGATCTATTGAGCACATCCAGTTGTCCTTCTGCAAGAAGGGCAGAATTGACTGAAGAGTGACCATTCGAATCTTGTCTTCCTCACAGACTTGTTGAGTCTGCTGAGATCCAATATTGGTCTCCAGTCTCCCGTCTTTTTGGGGACCAAAAGAACCTTGAGTAGATTCCGGCTCTGAATGGTCTGTTGTAACTGGCTGAATGGCTCTTTTTGCAGTAGTTTTGAGACTTCTAACTCTGCAATTTCCCTTAGACCGGTGGTACATCTGGAAGGGAATTTGAGGGGAAAGGACTTTCCTCGAAAGGAATTATGTAACCCTTGGATATGATCGACTGTACCCATCTGTCTTGAGTGAGGGAATGCCAGGCTTCTGGGTACAGTGATAATCTTCCCCCGACTGCCTCCAAGGAGGGACAGCCGGGCAACATCTCAGGGATGCTGAAAGGGCTTGTCAGAGAGAGGCTCTCTGTTTCCCTGGTTTTGGACCCCTCTGCCTCTAGAGCGTCTGTTGTTGTTACCCCTCTGCCTCTAGGGGTAAACTGACCACGTGAATCCGGGCGTGACTCCTTGGGATTTATGGAACCACATTTTTCCACCTTCCTGTCCTTTGGGGTAAGGTCTAGAAGGGGTGGAAAAACGGACTCCTACAGCAGAAAGAGTCTTGCCGTCCTGCTCGCACCTGGTCAAAGTTTCCTTCACCTGAGGGCCAAACAAAGCTGACCCATCAAAGGGAGAATTTGTGAAGGACGCCTTGAAGGGATCTGCAAAGTCACATAGCCGCATCCAGGCTTGGCGCCTAAGAGCCACACCTGTACCTGCGGCTCTACTCGCTCCATCAGCAGCATATGATATTAGCCGCATGGAGGAGTTTGCAATGGAATTAAGGGTTCCTAGCTGCGAAGCAATTTTTTCTTGAGCTCCTGCAGCTGTAGGATCCTGTACTACTTCACCCAGCTCCTTAAGGATATCCCTCTGGAGTCTGGTGAAGTGACATAGGTAATTCAGCGAACGCATAGCAAAGGTCGCTGAGGAAAACATCCGCTTACTGTACCTATCCATGGTCCTAGAGTCCTTATTAGGAGGATGGACGGGTACGGAAGGATCTGCAAGTTCCTTCTTGGTGGCAGCAGCCACCACCATGGCATCAGCGGGGACACCCTTAGTGAGGAATTGCTTGTCACACGGGGCAGTGATAAATTTTGAAGGCCTCCTAGGGACTGGCTCTACAGAGTCAGGAGCTGCCGACGCCTTTCAGGCAATAACCTGCATAAGGGGGTCGAAAGGCGGAGACACCCAGGAGGTGGAGGGCCGAGATCCAAACGCCTCTAGGTATACTGACTCATCCTCAGAGGGATTGTTGGTGGGCCAGTTTCTCCTCTGTTTAAGGAGTTCTAGGATGTCTGAGAAGGAGACATCCTCAGAGGGGGATCTAGGGGATCCCTCTGACTCATCAAAGTCAGTATCTGAAGTGACAGACTCGGGGGAGTCTACATGCTTCCTCTTACAAGTCCTCTTCCTAGGAGGATCTCCCGAAACATCAGGAGAATCCTCGGAAGAGAGGGAAATTCCCAATGGGGAAACCTGAGGCGGAGGATCTCTGGGTCCTGTAGCAAGAGAAGTGGCAGAGATGTCAACAGGCACTATAGAGGGAGGAGCTAAGGGAACAGACTGCTGACTGATACCAGTGGCCAGCACACTCTTCATCACCTCGAATGCTCCCCTCCCAGGCAGGTCCGAGAGAACCCGTTCAAGAACTAGGAACTCCAGGGACCACCGAAAGGGAAGTCTCCAAGGCAGATGTCGGAGCCGAGCTCACCAAGGCCGAGGCTCCAAGGGGAAGAGCGGGTTCGGACAAGGGTCCGATGCCACTCACCCCCCTCGGAGGAGACCATGGAAGCCCGACCACGAATCCCTCTAAGGAAGGTCTCAAGAGGAGATAAGAGTAGAGGCTGAAGGAACAGAAGGGGTATCTGTCCTCCAGCCGTAGCAGTAACCATTCGAAGACTCCAACTCCAAGCGCTGGGGTAGAGTTGAAGGAGGAACTGTAACGGAGTGTGGACCAACAGTCGTCTGTTGAGACGGACTATGTAACATTTGGGCCAGTGCCTGTGACTTAAGTAATCTGCTGACCACTCTCTCTAAGTCATGGTCTGAAAGTCTGGATGACCTTGAAGATCGGCTCCGATGGCTCCATTCCGAAAGGAGAGGTGAAACTGGAGCCGAAAGTATCGGCTCCAAGGAAGGAGACCTCGACCTCTTCCTGGAATGAGCCATCGGAACCGATGAAACTATAGACCCTGTCGGAGCCGACAACTTATCGGAGCCGACAGGAAGCCTCGATGCATCGGCTCCAGCCGGAGCCGATGCAGCCACAAAAGTAACGGTGTCGGAGCCGATCGGAGCCGACACTGATGCCTGTGCCACATGGTGGTCGGAACCGATCGGAGCCGACACCGAAGTGGTCGATGCAGAATCGGCACTGATAGCCATCGGTGCCGAAGGCTTAGTTAAGCCAGAATCGGCTCCAGCCGGAGCCGATCTCGACTCAGAACGAGTCGGAGCCGAGGCCGCAGGCTTTGACACAGAAGCCTGGGCCTTGGAAGATTTGGCAGATTTGGATGGAGCCGACTTAGCCGGAGAGCCCTCCGGCTTAAGAAGGCCCCTAAGTATCAGTTTGTTTCTTCTTTCCTGCAGGACTCTCTGGCTGAAGGAATGACATATAGCACAGGAGTCCTGCAGGTGAAGAGGCCCCAGGCAATACAGGCAAGAAGTGTGACCGTCTGTCAGAGACATCTTCTGACAGCACGAGTCACACTTCTTAAAGCCTGAGACCCTCTCTTTTGACATGGTGAAAGACAACACACACACACACCAGTCAAAGAGTTAAATTAAATTAAATATACCAAAAAGGTATAAGTAGACAAACACACACACACACCCTAACAGGGGGGGGATGGGGTGGGTAAAGTTTGACTAAAAAATAAAAAGAGACAGGTAACTTTCTGTCAGAAAATCTTTTAAAATTAACTTAAAACTAAAAATTAAAGGGTTTTTAGTAAAAAGGGGCTAAAATATCAAGTATTTTAATCACTTACCAGGAGCTGGTAAAAGGAGGACCTCCTAAGCGAAGCGGCAAACGAGATCTGGGTACTTACCGCCTTGCATCATGGGATATGGGGCTGCCTCGAGCTGGTAAAAGTGACTCTCGAGCTTAGCAAGTGCCGAGTCGGAGCCGAGGGATCGGCTCCGAACCCATCAAGCAAGAATGAAGGCGAGATTGACAACTTAACATTATGACATTCACAATACATTGCAACAGGCAGATAGCAAAAGATGCAGAGGAATGTACATTACTGTAATAGGAAGGGCTGAATAGTTTGCATTTTAAAGCTTTGGTTGCTTCTTCATTGCTATACCTGCCCATGGTAAAAGAATGACATGTCTCACATCTACTGCATTTTTTCATACCCACTAAGGCCAGACACAGAGTTTGCTGGAGAATATGATGGATTTTGCTGGAGAAAATAATTATATTATGCTGGGGTGTAGTTATGATAGGGACTCCAAATGTCTCTCTATAGATGTTCTGTGGTGCATTCTAAAACATTTTTCCAACTTCTGGTGAATATTTCATATCAGCATATTCTGGCACCTATATATTCTATTATATGCAAGTGGAACTTTATAGAAAGAAACCATATTGCTCTGTCTTAAACATCATGTTCAATTATTTGTTTAAAAACATACTGTCTTCTATCACAAAGTTTACCCATACCAAGCTTTGAATACTGATAAAAGGAAATTAAAGGAGCTTAGGTGAGCTAGAAATAATCATAAAATCAAGCAACTTATTTTAGCTTATTTCCCAAATAGGGATTTCAGGTGATCCACAGAAAATAATAAAACTATGCAGGGGGTCTGGTTTCATCCAGGTCTCCAGAAGCAATTGTTTTTTAGATGCTGTGTTGTACATTTTAGCACCTTGAAAACTTTTGATGTACCCCTCATCATTGACATCTGATAAGTAATTCAGGTGGGTGTTAGCTACCTTTGCCCACAAACTGGTTCTATTCCATTCCCACCATTTTTAGCCATTTTATATAGTTTATCTTCCTACACACACACACACACACAGACACACACACACACACACACACACACACACACACACACACACACACACATATATATATATATATATATATATATATATATATACACATCAAATCAATGACTATTTCACTTTATTGACTAAACTCAAAAAAAAAAACATAAATTACAAAGGAACATATTTACAAGAAGATAAATGTTGCAGTATTCATTTTCCAGTCAGATCTGGATGGTATCTTATTCAAACCACATTCACATTTTTCCCAGTCAGCAAGTATAACATCATCTAGCCCATTCACAAAAAATGTATGCATAACCTAGGGCATTATGCTCAGGTTAGGTTATAGACATATGGATTATGCAAGAAAGTTTTCCCACAACTTTGATCAAATTATGGTAGCAGTCAGTCACTCTCTGCTGCAGACTGCCTATATCCACTTATGATAACTACTTTCTGACTGTGCACAACCCAGATGTGTGATATTCTTATTAAGGAAGAAATAAAAATTGCCACAGTAATCTATTTCAACTGCTATCAGATATGTATAGTGCAACAACCCTCTTGTGGACACAAACACACATATATACGTTCATAGGTTCATTGCTGTGTACTAGGCTAATGGCCCTGGAGCCTTTAAAACCCTAGCCCATAGGATTACCCTGACATTGTGCCACCTGACATTAGTTCCCAGTGCCTCTGTTGAGTAGAGCCACTGCAGTGATCCCCGGGGTGAATTTTCTATTTCCCATCCACTCATCAAGATTTCTCTTGAAGAGGGCCAGTGAGGTGCTCTGTTTGACATGTATGGGAAGACTATTCCATAGCATGGGCAGTCTCTGGGTTATGAACTTGTTTCTCTAGCATGTTCTGTTGATTGTGGTATTGAGGGTGAGGTCTGTGGAGCATGTGGTGTGGAGGGATTGGGATTTCTTTAGATATAGCATTTCTAACAGAGCTGAGTCAGACATGGCTTTGTAAGTCAAACAGAGATCGCCGCTAACTAGGTGATATGAGACAGAAAATAGTTGGACTTTTTGAGTCTGTCCATATAGGACAAATGTTTAAGGCCTAGGATCATCTTTGTGAGGTACTTTTGTGGCCTCTCCAGTTGTTGCAGGTGTCTAGCGAGGTACATGCCACATGGGGCATTGCACTCGATGATTGGCCTAATGAGAGAAGAGTAGAGGTTCATAGGTTCATAGGTAGGTACTAAGCTATTAGCCCTAGGGCCTATATAAGCCTAGCCAAAAAGGTACCCTGGCTTTTGCCACCCAAGACAATTATTTTCCTGTGCCCCTGTCGAGCAGAGCCACAGAAGTGATCCCTGGGGTGAATTTCCTATTTCCCATCCAATCATCAAAATTTTTCTTGAAGAGTGCTAATGAGGAGCTCTGTTTGACATAGATAGGTAGTCTGTTCCAGAGTATGGGAAGTCTCTGGGACAGGAATCTATCTCTCGAGCATGTTCTGTTTATTGTGGTGACAAGGTTTAGGTCCCTAGAGCATGTAGCTCAGAGGGATTGGGATTTCTTTAAGTGGAGCATGTCCAGCAGCTCTGGGCTTCACATAGCTTTGTATGTTAGGCAGAGATCGCATCTGAGTAGGCGATATGCGACAGAGTAAAGCTGGAGTTTTTTGAGACGGTCTGCCTAGGGCATCTGTTTGAGGCCAGTAACCCCTTTGTGAGGTATTTCTACAGCCTTTCCAGTTGTTGTAGATGTCTTGTGAGGTACATACCAAAAGGGGCATTGTACTCTATAATGAGTCTAATGAGTGATGAGTAGAGGGGAACAATGACCTCTTTTTTTCCTGGATGAGAAACCTTTTGTGATAAGGTGAGCCACATAGAAGGATTTCCTGACCACTGTGGCGATGTGTTTATTAAAGGAGAGACTACTGTCCACCTGTGTCCCAAGGTCTCTTATCACACTTTCGGCGTCAAGTAGACCACCCCTTATGTGGTAGTTCATGGGTACAGAGTTTTTACCAAAGGGGATGACAATACACTTTTTGGCATTGAGCTTGAGGCCATGGCTTTGACACCAGGCATCTGTCTCAGTGAGGCCCTTTTGTAGTTTGTCCACATCGTTAGGAGTTTTGATTATGGCTCCTAGTTTGCAGTCATCTGCAAACTTTGTTAGCCAAAGACCTTCTGTGTTAGCCTGTATTTCAGAGAAGTAGATACCAAACAGGAGAGGACCCAGGACTGAACCCTGTGGTACTCCACTTGTCACTGGTCTGAAGTCGGATTTGGAATCTGCTACTTTCACAGTGTGGGCTCTGTCCATGAGCCAGTTGGCAACCCATCTTGTGACATAGGGATTTATACCTAGTTTAGTGAGCTTATCTATAATTCCATAATGGGGGATGGTGTCTAAAGCCTGGGCGAAATCTAGATAAGCTGTGTGAACCACCTTACCCTCATCTATGACTTTGGTGACTGCTTCAAAAAAGTCAATCAGGTTTAGGAGACATGATCTGCCTTTTACAAACCCAAACTGGGTAGGGTCCAGAATTTAGAGATTACCAATGTCTTTGTTTATGAGTTCCATGATGATATGTTCCATAGCCTTGCAGACCAGGCTCGTCAGGCTAATGGGGCAGTAGTTCCCGGGGTCCGTCATGGCTCCCCCTTTGTGGAGTGGGATAACCATCGCGGTGCACCATTCAGTGGTCACAAAGCCTGAGGAGAGGCTATGATTGAACATGGTACTTAGGTAGGGTGCCAGTTCATTCTGTAGTTCATGTAGAATGCAGCCTGGTATATTGTCAGGTCCCATGGATGCTGTGTTCTTGGCTTTGGAGAGTGTGTTTTTTACCTGTGCAGCGGTGATTGAGACAATGACCTCTTTCTTCCTGGATGCAAAACCCTTAGTCATGAGATGTGCCACATAGAAGGACTTTCTGACCACAGTGGCAATGTAGTGGTCAAAAGAGAGGTTGCTGTCAACCTGTGTTCCCAGATCTCTTATAACACCTTCTGTGTTTAGTGGACTACCATCGATGTGATAATTCATTGGAACTGAGTTTTTCCCAAAGGGGATGATGACACATTTTTTGGCACTGAGCTTAAGGCCATTGTTCTGACACCAGTCATTGATATGAGTGTGGCCTTTCTGCAGGATGTCAGCATCACTTGGTGAGTTAATAATAGCTTAGCATACGAAACAGGAACACAAACACTGAAATGTTTGATAAGATTCTTTTAATTCTGGTACCTCGGCCTTCGCCTTCTCCTGGAATACATTTTACAACATCAAACACCACCCCTTTTATAATGCATCTAATTACATAATTGGTGCTCCATCCTTTAACTGTTTAATGATTTAATTGTTAACCCAACCATGTAATTTCATCTAAAAAATACCGACTTCATTCACTTTCATAATTTATGACTTCATTAAATGTACTGTCTGTTATATATGAACATTTTTATATAAACATTTTTTATCCACCTAAACTATTATTAATAAATAACCACCTTTCTAGATGTTATTATAACATCTATTATTATACATTCTTGCAAAATTCAGAATACATACATCAAACATTAAATTATTTCTAAAAAATTGATTTTTTTCTAAGAAATATATGGAAATGTTCAATTTAGATTTCCATGTTCATTCCATTGGGAAACAAAGTTTTATAATTAAGAATAAACCTAGATTCCATTTGTAATAATTTTTGACGAAAAACTGTTTAATTTCCAAATACATTGGGCCTGCCCAACACACAAAATACGAATCCCTCGGGGACCTCCTTATGTTGTTCACAAAAATGTTTTGCAACAGGACTTTCCATTCTTTTGTGTTTTGTGTCACCTAAATGTTCAAGAATTCTAAGCTTCACCTTTCTAGTTGTTTGTGTACATGTTCATACAGTGCGTTGGTGTATGATTCGGCGGTCATGCAACTATTCTCCATTTACATGGGTGCTGTGAAGTTAGCCACCTCTGTTTTTAGGAGCCCAAAGTTAGCTTTGGAGAAGTTTTTCATGGTGGGTACCTTTGCAGGGGGGGGGATTTCCAAGGTGATTAGTTTGTGGTCGGAGTTAACTATTGGTGTAGAGCAATGGTCGCCCATGTTAGTAATGACCAGGTCAAGGATGTTGCTACCTCTAGTGGGGGTATGAATGAGCTAGTCCAGGGCATTGGAATTAATGAATTCCAGGAAATGCTGGGCAAGTGTATTGGTACATGAGTAGTTTTCCCAGTTAATGGAGGGGTAGCTGAAGTTGGTCAGTATGAGAGTGTTAAGTTGGACCTTAATATTCTCCAGGGTGCTTAGGACTGTGGAGTGTGATTCTTAGGACATGGTTGGGGACCTATAACTGGCTACGACCTGAATCGCTGTCTTACCCATGTTAGCTGCACCTGAAGTATCTCTGATGCATTATGTTGGGCTACCAATCTGGAGGTGTGCGCATCCTTTATGAATATGGAAACACCACTTCCTTTGGAGCTTCGTTCCAAGTTCTGGGGCCAAAAGGTGTGGAATGAGTTATAGCCTGGTAGTGCAGGGGTGCTTTCTGCTGCTTTGAACCAGGTCTCTGTTACAGCACAAATGTCGATGTTCTCCATTTTAAGGAGTGCTTTGAGCAAGTGCATTTTGAGATTTAGACTTCTAGTATTGAGCAGCATGACCCTCAGATTGCATTTGTTTATAGCTGTTAAGGTGGTAATTTGGTCTTTGGAACACAGCCTAAAAAACGCACTATTGGGGTGGAAAGAGCCTTGGCCAATATCTGGAAGCCCAGGGGTAACAAATGCAGCCCAATCTCTGGCAAAGCATTGAGGTCTGTCAATCATGTCATCCCAGACAGAAAGATACTGGATCCCCTCAGAATGACACCAGAAACTTAGCAAACTGTTGAAATCAATCATTTTTTGCTAGTACTGTGGTATCGTTCTGGGAGATGGTAGGATGCTCCTCAGGGCTAGGGTCATACCCTCCTGGGCTACATAATCCAAGAACTCCTCCATGTCTCTTTTCATGTAGTCCAGGGAGGTACATCTCAGGTCATTCATACCCACATGTACAATGACAGTCATATTTGTACCTGTTGTCGAGGGACCTGACTCCGTGTATTATGTGGTGGATCCTGGCACCTGGCAGGCAGCTGACTGTTACTTTCTCCTTATTCAACCTAGTGAGTTGGACATCAGTGTGGCTCACTATCGAGTCACCTATGACTAGTATGTGTGCATGCTGTTTTGCCTTAGGGGCTTTGGTTGAGTGGCACACTGTTTAGGAGAGTTATGTATCTCATGATTAGTGTTGTGCTGTGGTGGTCGAGTTCATTTCTGCCTTGGAGGCCTCTGCTGTTTGAGTAGATTTTTATGGACAGCCTCCACGAAGGTGGGTGTGTGGTTTGTGTATTTATGTGCTTTTATGTGAAGGCAGCGCTGGTGTGTGTTTTGGAGGGTTATGTGTTCCATGTGGTGTGGTGCAAGTGTTGACCTTCTCCTCTTGACCAACTATTCCAGTCTTGGCTGGAGAGTGTGTGGCTTCCAGTTTGGATATATAAGTGCATCTCTCGCAAGTCTGAGTGTTGGGAGGTAAGAGGCGAGAGTTGTCAGTGTCCATGAGGCAGTTGCTACATTGCCTCAGGATGCCCAAATTCACCAGGTTAATAGGAGAAAGCACAGGGAACTGGCCTTTAGACATGCCAGGAGGCATGTGCATTAATAATAAGTACTGAAGCTGTTTCCTTGTAGAATGTTTAGTGCTGTAGCACTTTTGTGTGCTACAATAATTGCTACAAGAAGTCTGGCAAAGCACTAGACTAATAAGCTAGTAAAAGTGCAGGAGAGGAGAGAACTAAGGGAAAAATTGAAGAGCAGACTTTTTGGCACTGCTCAGAAGCTTACAAACAGTCCTGGATACAGCAAATCTGTATCTGGAGTAGACTAGTTACAGGAAAGGCAGTAAACAAGCACAAATGTGGGCTTTTAGACCAGAGTTGTGTATACAATATCAGTAGAATTAAATATAACACTTTAAGAACCTGCTGTGTACAGTGTATGCTGTCTGCAATTCATGAAAGTTTCCAGACTGAACTTCATGATATAAAAATCAGTGAAATGCAGTGATGCCTTATGAAGAATTTTAACAACCCAAACATTTGTCTGGGTAAACTACATCAAAATAATACATACAAGCATTGACTGTGTCAAATAACATTTTGAAGCAAACAGTATGAAATCCATTTAATATCTGCAGCAACTTTGATATCATCATGACAAACCTAAAATCTTTCTTCACAGCTGTATACTGGCTTTTAAGGTGGTGTTCGCTGGTCTCTCTTACTTTTCATGTTTGTGGCACACCAGCGCTGACCTCCATCAGTGAAGTGTGCAAGACCAATATTAACCACAGCAGACAAACCATTTGACAGCACTACAGCTACACAGCAATACCAAGCCATAGAGACTCCTTCTTATCCTGGCCTCCATCATAGCAGAGACATAACTAAGGTGGGACAAAGGGGGCAGACACCCAGGAGTAAAGTGTTAGTGGCATGATCAGCAGATTCCGATTAGCCTTGAGTGCATTACCAGCATTCAGAAATGAATACCAGTATTGTGTTTGTAGGCAGAACTGAAGCAATTTAGTGCTCTGCGTGTGGCATAAACTGTAGCAGCTGCATGTTGCAAATGTTATTTTCACCTCAGCTTGGAGTTGAATAGTGTAGATGGGGAGGAATGAACCTGGTCTACTCCTTTGTTTCTTTTAAAGGTGAAACTGGAGCAGCTACACTGGGGGATGGCACCAGGCACCAGACACCAGAATAGCTAGTAACACCTCTGCATCATAAGAATGCCTTCATATCCCAGTCTGCACCACAGTAAGTCTTTCTCACCCTGGGATATTCCAGAGAAACTTTTTCCTATCCTGGCCTCCAGCTGTATCTCTCTGTATCATCAGCATTTAATGTAGTTGTACTCTACAGAAATATACAACCTCATATAAAGGAGACTCTGAACCCCTGAACAAAAGAAAACAAAAGAAAGAAATGGAAAATAACTGACATTAAAAGCTTATGATTACATCATTTTTAGGACAGTACTACCAGAAACAGAAGCAGTTCTGCTGCATGAACACATCATATGAAAAGGCTGTTCTTGGAACTGCAACTTGTGTAGACTGATATTAGAAGGAATCTTGTTATTTACAAAGGAGAAGCATGTCTCTTAACCCTGTTTTTGTCATATCCATTATCTATATTATACCAGATGAGTTGAACAATGGAGCTTTGAAACAAAGGTTTAAAGGGTAATGTACATGCACCAGTCCAGGCTGCCTTTGGTCTGTGTTATATACAATATCACCATTGATCCACTCAAGATTCCAGGTTAGAAATTGCCTCTTCTATCAAGGATTGATATCAAAGTATAGGCAAAGAGAAAGAAATGGGGGGGGGGGTCCTAAAAGAAAAATAAGCACGGGTAGAGTTTTTAGTAGAGTCTAGAACAGAAGCTGCCATTAAAAAGGAATAATTAGTAAAGCATATAAAATATTGCATGATAACTATAAGAATCAATCTGAGAAGGTTTGAAAGGATTGAGAAGAGAGATTGGATAAGCAATTGACAAAGAAACAATGGGAGGGTATATGTATGTCTCCCAAATATGCAGTAAAATCTAGAAGATTTAGGATTTTTGCTTGGAAATATTTACATCGATATTTTTATACCCCAAGTAGACTCCAGAAAATTTTTTCTCAGGTAGACAGCAAATTTTGGAGGTGCGACAGGGAAGAAAGAGGTACTTGGGAACACATTTTCTGGGAGTACAGTGGGTTGATAGACTTTAAGAATGCCTGCAGGATGCACTGTCAGAGATTCTGGGTGGGTGGATTGGTGTAACGAGGGAGATGATTTTTCTGAGCTATGATACAGAATCAGAATTGCCTATACACGGTAAGGCCTTGTTGTGTCTTATTATGGTGGCTGTCAAAAAAGCAATTACTAGAAAATGGAAATCAAAGTCTAGACCAACTTTACTAGAAGTAGTGAATATAATAACAGAGATAAAACAACTGGAAGTGAGATCTTTAGAAAAGGGTAGGAGCAAACTACAAAGGAAAAATGTGAATTGTGGAAACAGTACATACAGGGGAGGAATGAGGTTAAAAAGAAGGCAGGACTTAAATGAGCTATGTAATGTCTGACTGAAAATTATTGGGTAGATTATAAGTGATGTATAATGTTTGCAACTGGGAGTGTGTCAGTATGGTTTGTGATCTAAAATGCTTGCAACTAGGATTGTGCTGGTGTGGTTCGTTTTAATTTCTATACATATATGATTGCTTATGTCATAAATTATCATTTAATAAAGGTATTTCTTGTTTAAAAAAGGCAGGAATTGAATAATTTATGCAATATTGCTTAGGTTATGTGATATATAGCAATATATGTGAAGTGTAATGTTTGTTAATATGAATACAATTTGACTACTTTTGTATAAATGGAAATTTGCCTGTGTTACAAGTCATGATTCAATAAAGATGTTTAAAAAAAGACAAAATGGATCAAACTGTCCCTGCTGGAATTGAGTTTTTAAGTGTATCTAATTCAGGAAATAAATCACATCTGTTGTTATTACCTTAACTTATTTGTGTCATAATTCATCCCCTGCAAACTGGGTCTAGAACCACCACTGTGCAATTACGGTTTCTTCAGAAAAAGCATCAAAAACCCAATATACTAATAAAATAAGAAAACATATACTAATATTCTCTGTAATTTTATATCCATGTTACTGTTTTCAGGACATCAGAGTTTCTGTTTTGTTTAAATGTGCATCATGGTGACATAGTATTCCAATAAGCTGTACTTCAAATTGATTTTATTTAACATTTTTCAGTCCATGACCTTTAGTAACACATCTTCAGTGGCTGTAACAATCCAAAAATTGTCTATTCTATTGATTCTGTCATGACGTCCCTATTCTCTATTTACAATACTGTAATGTATCTCTTTTAATAGAATCTAATCTGCACTCACAGAATGTATAACGACATGAAACAAACAGCTGTATAAATTAATTTGTGTCCCTATCTGAGGCGGCTATAAAACTGTCAGATAAATAAATGATGTCAGCAAAAATGTATTTTCTACTTACAGTGCTGTATTTAGTTTGAAATATTTAGAATATTTCCATCCATTGTGTTTGTAAAGCTTTAAGAGGTTTGACCAGGCAGAACAGTTTACGTATTTGTGTTTTAAAACCAGGTGTAGAATTTGTTTTGTATCAAATTATTTACTGAAAAGAATGTTAACTCGGTTTGTGAACCTTTAATGCAATGCTTCTAAGCATATTAGTCATAAACTCTTCCCCTCAAAAAGCCATTTTATATTCTGTGCAATACTGCAATTTGTGTGTGTGTGTGTGTGTGTGTGTGTGTGTGTGTGTGTGTGTGTGTGTGTGTGTGTGTGTGTGTGTGTGTGTGTGTGTCTGTGGGGCCGCACACGTTTGTGCACGTTTGTGTCCATGTCTATTTTTTTACACATATATGAATGTATACACATTTATAGGGAGGTATGCATTTTATTGATATGCAGTTTTTCTATTTGTACTACCAATTCATTTAATTGGAGCGCAATGAATCAATGTGTGCGTATTGCTGTTGTGTAGTTGTATAAGTGATTGACAATGTACTGTTGTGTGCCATTCACTTAAAAGGGATGATGCACAGTGTGTTTGGGTGAGACTGAGAGACAGTGGGATAACAGATTTATACATTTCTCCAATATTGTATGATCCTACAGTTACTATATTTAAAACGTCAGGGGTGTGGGGGTGCAGCTTCTCACATGGGTTTTTCAGGGTTTCTGTAATGTTTTTGCTAAGTCAGTGAATTTGATAGGTCAGGATAGTTCTGATGTTTGTGTGGTCGGAGGTATTGAATGTTAATGATGTGCACATTGATGATACAGTATACAGCCATATGCAAACACCAGTGATTCAACACTCTAAAGCAGAATACAGGTCAAACATGTTGCTCACTGATAGTTTACAGGATATTTTCTGTAACCACTGGATCATTGATGTCTTTATTTATTGCATCCCTGCACCTTTTAAGAATTGTACACCTATGGGTGCGTATGTAAATGTATGCATGGTATATGATATATATATACATATGCATATATATATATATATATATATATATATATATATATATATATATATATATATATATATATATATATAGGCCATTGACGAAGGGAAGGTGGTCCACACAGCCTACCTGGACCTCACAAAAGCCTTCGATACAATACCCCACTCGGGCATTATAGATAAGCTCACCAGCTTAAATATAAACCCCTATGTCACTAGATGGGTTGCAAACTGGCTCAAGGACAGAACCCACATGGTTAGAATTGCTGGAGCCATGTCAGACTCCAAACCAGTTACAAGTGGTGTCCCACAAGGCTCAGTCCTGGGACCTCTCTTGTTCGGTATATATTTCTCGGAGGTACAGGCTAACACAGAAGGACTGTGGCTGACCGAGTTCGCAGATGACTGCAAACTGGGCGCCATAATCGACTCTCCAGCCAACACAAGCATCCTCCAAAAGGGTCTCATAGAAACAGACAACTGGTGCCAGAGCCATGGCCTCAAGCTAAATGCCAAAAAGTGTATAGTCATCCCCTTTGGCAAAAACAAAGTGCCCACAAATTACCACATAGGTGGTAATCCATTAAGTACAGAAGAAGTAATTAGGGACCTGGGACCCAAGTTGATAGCAATCTCTCATTTGACAACCACGTGGCCAAAGTGGTTAGAAAAACATTTTATATAGCCCACCTAATCATGAAGGGATTCACACCCAGATTAGGGGAGGTCATCGTGCCTCTTTACTCATCCCTCATCAGGCCCATAATCGAGTACAATGCCCCTTTTGGGATGTACCTTACCAAACACCTGCAGCAACTGGAAAGACCCCAAAAGTACCTCACCAAGAGGATCAAAGGACTCAAACAGATGCCATATGCTGCCCGGTTAAAGAAACTCCAGCTCTACTCAGTGGCATACCGCCTGCTCAGAGGCGACCTGTGCCTGACATATAAAGCCATGTCCAGCCCGGAATTAAGGGACATGCTGCACCTCAAAAAATCCAAATCCCATCGAGCTACACGCTCGAGAGACTTGATCCTCAGCACTGAAATAAATAGGACATGCTGGAGGGACAGATTCATAACCCAGAGGCTCCCTTCACTCTGGAATAAAATCCCAGTCCAGGTTAGGCAGAGTCCCTCATTGACTCTCTTCAAGAGGAATCTTGATGAGTGGATGGGAGATCGTAGGTTTACCTCGGGTATCACTTCTGTGTCACTGTTAGACAGAGGCACAGTATACTAACCTCGAAAAAGGGCATAGCAAAATTAATTTAAAATGGGTGGCGAAAGCCAAACATACTCTGGCTAGGCTTATAAATGCCCTAGGGCAGATAGCCTAGTATGAACCTATGAACCTATACACACACACACACACACACACACACACATATATATATATATATATATATATATATATATATATATATATATATATATATATAGGTCTATTTCAAATACTCGAACTGCCACTTAGTCAAATCTTACATGATCGAGACAAAACCATCGACCTTCCATATAAACAAATACCCACAACACCGATAGTGTCACCAGGGAAAGGAGGCAGTTGAGCAGCATTTGGGAGTTTGCCCTTTTCCCCACTATAGTGCAATCTTGGAGTTGGTATATTTAGTTAGGGGGGTGTGAGGGGCAAAGACCCTGACTCGGGTGGGTTTGATTTGCTCCGGTTTGTTTTTTTGTTCATGTTGGCCAACTGGACTCTTACTCTAATGTTAAAATTCTTCGTTGTTAGCACTTGGCATGCCAAGATGAGATTTAAAGCTGTTAGTGTGTGTGTGTGTGTGTGTGTGTGTGTGTGTGTGTGTGTGTGTGTGTGTGTGTGTGTGTGTGTGTGTGTGTGTGTGTGTGTGTGTGTGCTCGCATTTGTGTGCAAGGATGGGAATTCATTTTAATGAGGAACTTGTAAGTAGATTGCATACATGATTGTATTCACCTGCATGATTGTATGGGCATGTCTCATTATGTTGTTGTCTTGAAAAGGGATATTTCCCATCTCCTTGGAAGCACACTTTATACCTTTGTAAATAGTTACTCTGTTGTGTTTGTTGTTGTTTGATATGATTTGATTTTTCTGCTTGTGTTATACACTGTCTGGAAAAGTTATTACCCTTAAGGCTTGAGTTTTCTGCTTGTGTTATACATTGCCTGGAAACTTATTCCCCTTAAGCCATTTGGCTAACCATCCACTTACTTTCAGGCAATGTGCATATGCTGTCTCCAACTTACCTATGTGTTTTGTTACTTAAATCTGCCACGTTTGACTGTGTATGAAAAAAATGTGTCAGTTAAGTATATTTTCCTGAAATATTAATTGGTTCTCAAATCAAATAAAGCATAAAAGGATTTTTGCTCTTATGCTAAAATTTCACTTTGATATTCTGCTATTATAGGAAATTAATTTATACCAACAGAAGCACTTCAGATTAATGGAGATAAGATATATGGGGGCTTTTTCTTACTATACACTAAGTCAGAAGATAGGTACTATGATTGTTATCTCCAGATATACCACCATTGACGTCATAACTTGTCTTACTGACCCTGAGGGTAGGTTTGTAGGAATGAAGGGGTACTTCTCCGGCAAGGTACTCATGACTCACCATGTTTTTAGTATATCTCATAACAGGGACAACTAGCAGTGACCTGCCATAAATAGTCAGTGACTGGGTTTTCTTTCAGGAAGGTGTTGTTCTCCGGGATGAGGAATGGAATAAGTATGTTCAGGTCTAGAAGCAATGGCAAGTCCCTGAGCATATCAAATCCGTCCCTTAGGAAAATTTATGAACAGGCATTTTAAATGTATAGGGATGAAGGACATGCATTTAATGCTCAGTTTGCCTAGCAATATTTTCACTTGTCTCTCATATAGATTCTCCACATTTTCAAGATTGGATAAGATATTTATTTTGCCTGAGCATCAACATTTGCTAAGACATCTAGAATATTCTGTTTTGGTACTTTCTGATCATACCCCTCCACTTCTGTGCTTTAATGTTTCCCCAGACAGATTGAACAAACACTGGAAACTAAATCTCTATTTTAGCAGAAGGGACCAGTTTGAACAATATGTTTGGGCAGAAGTGACACACCCTTGATGGGACATGGAAGGCACTTTGGATTCTGGGGCAATGGGCTGAGCCACTTTTAAAAAGGGACTTGCTAATACACTATGTGAAGGCAAAACACAGGGAAGTGCAAAATAGGCAGAACATTTTAACATACCAAACAATTGCAACTCAAAACAGAATGATGACCTGGGAAGGACTTATTGAAGGAGTTTGCTTAAAGTCACTGCAAAATCAATTAATTGAGTCACTAAATTATAAAATAGATATGATGTACAGGATGATACAACAGAGATCATTTGATATGTCCCAGAGTCCCTGGAGTATTTAGACTCAAAACTAAGGAATGAAAATGTTAGCAGGACGATTACTACAATCAACAGGGATAGGTTCAAACACATAATTAGCTCCCCTGGTGAAATTTGAGAGGCGTTCGGTATATATTGGGAGAACCTGTATAGCATTAAGAATGATCCCTCTTAACCTAAGAGGGAGGTTTCAGATTTCTTATCCTCTCTTATGCTCCCACTGTTGACTGAAGCAGAGGGAGATGCCCTCATCTCACCAGTTACTGCATTACTGGTAGAAGTAGTACATAGGAAGTTACCCATCCTGGCATGGATTCACCACTTACCTCATTACTGGTATGAGAAGTATGTAGGAAGTTACCCATCCTGGCTCAGATTCACCAGTTACCCCATTACTGGTAGAAAATGTACATAGGAAGTTACCCATCCCAGTTTGGATTCACCAGTTACTCCATTACTGGTAGAAGAAGTACATAGGCAGTTACCCATACTGGCTCGGATTCACCAGTTACCCCTTTACTGGTAGAAGAAGTACATAGGCAGTTATCTATCCTGGCTTTGATAGGCTAACTTAGAAATATATACAAGTACCACAACTAATTTTCTTTCAAGCCTTTGCTAACTTGGTGAACTCCATTATTTACAGGTAAGTACTAGGCTAGCTGCCCTTTGTAGGCTGTTTTAAGCCTAGCTAATTTCCCTTTTTGTGCTTGAATTAACCTATCCCATTTTGTTAGAGAATGGCTTTACCCATCCCATGGTTGATAATTATTTAGACCCTTAATAAGAATAACTGGGATCATACCATAAATAATTTGAGGGGACCACTGAATGGGATAAAGCATTTATGAGCTGCCTCTGTCCATTAGTAGTACAGGGGGCAGTCCTAGGTAAAATTTTCTGTTTTCCATCCATAGATCCAAGTTGTGTTTGAATATATACAGGGACGTACTTTGTTTTATGTGAATGGGGAGTCTGTTCCAGAGCAGTAGTATCCCCTGCAAGATATGCCTGTCCCTCCAAACCATTCTATTGATATTGAGAACAAGGTTTAGATCCCCAAACTGAGTTCTTCTGATGCCATTTGTCATGCCGATGTGCCTTATATGCCAGACAGAGGTCACCTCTTAGCAGTCAGTAGGATACCAAATGTAGAGAAGGGGCTCTAGGTCAGTCTATGTAGGACATGTTATTTAGGCCTTATATCCTTTTAATAAGGTATCTCTGTGGGTGTTCCAGTTGTCGCATGTGTCTGGGCCGATACACTCCAAAGGGGACATTATATTTAATGACTAGCATAATGAGGACTAATTAAAGGGGGGCAATGACATACCTATATCTAGACACAACCCCTTTGTTAATAATCCATGCAATATAGAAAGGTTTTCTTACAATAGTTTCATTCACTCTGTGGAGTCTCCCTCACATAGAATGGCGATTATATCTATGATTTTAAAAGACAAAAAAGATCCCTTACTGACCTGCTTATATCAGCCAATATTGGTGCTTAACCACAACTATAAATTATTTATGGTAATTCTGGCTACTTATGCCAGTGTTAACACATTCGGACAAAACAGGTTTCATCTCTGATCACTCCACTGCAGAAAATTTGTTGAAAACTTTGCTTATTCTGAAACCTGCAAATAAAACTTCTAATCCTATTCTTTTAACCAGTTTGGATGCAGAAAGTTAACTGGGATTTTGTTTTTCTTAGTCTTGGATCACATGAGTTTCCCTAAGGTTTCTCCCATTTGCTCTACAACTTATATAAGGTATCCTCTGCCAGAATTAATATTAATTCCATTTTATCCTGGGAATTTATGATTTATAAAGGCACACCACAGGGTTGCCCCATCAATGTTATTTGCCTAATTCATGGAATCATTGGCCATTTGTCTAACAGAATCAGCAATTAGAGGACATATTTTAGATGACCATTGTTATAAACTGGCCTTACACTCAGATGATCTCCTTCTCTATTTAATGCACCCAGGTGCTTTGAAACTAGCTTTTCAGTTGTTGAAAGTTTTGGTGGATTACCATGGTACAAAGTAAATGTCTTATAAACAGAGGGAGTCAGAGTTTGTTATGTTCCCTCAATGGTAGTGATACAAGTTCTATTTTTTTTTCCTGGAAAACAGCATGGCATATTTAGGCCTTCAGTTTTCTGCTAATATTGAAGAAACAATAAGATTAACATATTGAAATATTTTTGCTAAAAGTAAAAAATTAATCACAAGCTGGAAAAATACAAGTTTAGATTTTCCTCAAAGAATACAAGCATCTCGTGGCATATCCTGACACTTATTCTTTATGCAGTGCAGGGCATCCCATTTCCCAGTAGCAAACAACTAAAAACATGTAAGGAAATGATTACAGACTTTATAAGGCATGGAAGTAAACACAGAGTATCGTGAGAAATGTATTTGCCACTGTTTATTGGGGGGCTGGCACCCCAGAATTTGATCTCTATATACAAGCAGTTCATATTAGGTTTGCAGTCCAGGTAATCCTAGATGATTACAGCTCAATGGAAAATATCTTATTATATAAATTATGATATCCCAGTAAGCTGTCTAACATTCATAAGGCACTAGAGCACACACAGGCTTTTTTTTGCATTGGCTTTTGTGATAGGGTGGGACCTGAAGGAATACTTATCCCGAGTATCCTTAACTTATCCCGAGTATCCTTAACTGTCTGATGGAAATAATTAGCCCCCATAGCAAACATGAGTAAGTACAGCACACTGCTGACTCATCTTCAGATTCAGTTACGATCCTGTACAGAACTGCAATCTTGGATGCAGCTGATCATAAATAATGTCGCTTCAGGGCAGTGTATTTCAGACAGAGGTATGATCTTGACGACTCCTGATTTATATAAATATTTGATTCATGGCAAGATTTCAGACAGATTTATAATCTTAATGACTCTTACAGTGACTTATATAAATATTTGATGCAAGAATTAAGGAATTATAGGGCAAATAAGATCTTAGAAAAAGACTACGCCGGGATATCAAGTAGGTTTTAATTTCAAGACAGCAATTCAGATTAAGGGCTCTATTAGTAAGACATATAAGCTTCTGCTAACTCTAAGTTGTATAACATGTAAAGTTTTCGATTAATATGGAAAGGGATCTGGGAGTCTCTAGATCCTCTATCTTATGGGAAAAGGTGCTATTAATTCCTAGTTATTTAACAAGTCTAGGAGGTTACACTTTTTTGGCTGGCAATGTCAGTTTGCTATATTTACACTCCTACTAGACTGTCACAAATTTTCTATGCCATCTCCTTTATCTGCTAGCATTGTTTTCTCCCGCAGCTTGCAGAAGTGAAGCATATTTTTTAGGATTTTCCATTGCTGATCCAATTTAAAGAGATTTTGAATACTCTATTACATCAAATACTTGAGACAGAGATCCTTGTGACATCTTTGTTTTTTTAACTAGGTTTGACAAGTACTAGGATTTATCTAAATATCAGCTTGCACTATTTAACATGATAATAATGCTCTTAGCTAAGCAACGAGCAATGTATTACTGAGAAGTGGAAATTAAGAACCTGTCCAGTCTTGCTAGATCTTAAAGAGTTACTGCAACAGTTACATGTTTTGGAACTGAGATCTCAGCAAAGCTACAGTAATTAATTTGTGTCTAAAAATGGGAGATAATTATGGCATGGCTTGTATCTTGATTTAAGTATAGTCAGAAAGGCACTGATGGAAATATAGTCACATAAGAACTTGTTGAAGCTATGAATTTTTACAATCATATATGGTGGATGGAAATCATTATTTGATTGTACATATATAATAGTGTTGTTAACTCGATGTTACTGATTTTAGTATTAATTATAAAAAAAACAAAAAAACAAAAACAGCAGCCCTAGACTGTGGTACAGAGGGATATAGCTCTGGCTGTATGTCACATGACCTTATTAAAACAGCAGCCCTAGACTGTGGTACAGTGTGATATAGCTCTGGCTGCATGTCACATGACCTTATTAAAACAGCAGCCCTAGACTGTGGTACATAGGGATATAGCTCTGACTGCATGTTACATGACCTTATTTGCCTAGCGGAGCAGGAGTAGTGCTGGAACTGGACAGGGGAGGATGACACTCAGTAGATGATGCCAGGTTGTCTATCCTGGTGGATGTGTGTGTGTGTGGGGGGGGGGTGCAGTTGGCTTGCAGCACTGTCATCACCTGCGGGTATTGTGGTATATCACCACCTAAACCCTATTTACTAGAAACACATTGCCAGTTGGCAATTAATGTAACCCACTGAAGTCAAAGGGAAGCACTATTCTGACAAAAACAAAACAGAAAAACAGGTAAAAAT